>NW_023270451.1:67198359-67283007 GCF_011800145.1 Mirounga leonina | reverse complement strand
TATATATATATATATATATATATATATATATATATATATATATATATTTTATCTGAAGGATCTACACCAAAATCAGATAGTGACTCCCTCTGGATATGGGGAGGGGTAAAATAGTGTGGTCAATGGATACTTTAGATTTATTTTTTTTATAATCCCTAAGGTGAATAGATTCATGTATCGAGACAAATGCAAACTCCAAATCACAAAAAATGGAAATTTATATCAGGATGGTTTGTGTATCGTCCATAGGCTTGTGTGGGTAACTGTGGTCACTGACAGCAGAGATATATGGTTCTCAAGCCAGTCACTTTCAGTGAATTCTTTTGCTGTCTTCACCAAAAGCTCCTCCCGGCTCTCCCTTCACAGAAGGGCCGGGCCTGTCAGACCCCAGAGTAGACAGCCCGGGAGCGGAGTCCTTACCCCTCAATGGCACCAGGCGAGCCTCTGGGTGCCTCGCGGGATCTTGCTGTCCCAAGCTGTCCTGATTTCCACAGCTCGCACCCCCGGATCCCTGACGGAACTCTCGGTGTTGCCTGTCGGGTCCAGCAGCTGAGAAGAGGGGCCCCTGTTTGTAAGCGTGGGAGCCGGAGGCCCTGCCGGGGTGGTCAGGATTCGCATTCTCAGTCCCCTGGGTTCACATTCCCCTGTTGTCTATTCTGGGCCAAACACCCTAACACTCGGGCATCTCTTTCTTGTGGCTGCTTTCCCAGAGCGGGCTGGGGCGGGTGTGGGGGTGGCCCTCGGGGGCTCGTGGGCTGCTGGAGGCCCGCCTGCTGCTTGTGCTGCCTGGCAGCGAGGCCTCGGCCCCCCGAGACCCGGGATCCCCAGAACCTTTCCAGCTCTTCATCCCAGCCGGGAGCACCGGCCACCCCAAGTATCACTGTCCCGATCACACCCCAGTGATGCCTGCACCCCTCACTTATCTCCAGCTCTGGGGACTGGCCTGACACACCCAGGATGTATTTGTTGATGAAATGACTGCCTTCTGTCTCTTGCTCCTAATTATCCCCACTCCTCAGTGAGGTAAACTGAGAGCAGGGGGCCTTCCCTGAGTGAGAATCAGAGACTGGAGCTGGGGACCCTCTCCTGTCCTTGTTTTCCTGCTCATTCCCTATCTCCCCTGGAGGCTTGAGCTTGTGACCACGCAGCCAGCCTGAAGGGGATCAGGCTCCCCAGGCTCCCCCCAAGCCTGGCCCCTCGCTCGCTTCCTCCCCGCTCTGGAGCTCATCCCTGGCAGGCTTAATTAACTTCCAGAGACACTTGATAGCCCCGGGTGATGGCAGCTATAAAACTGCAAAAAGTCTGATTAAAAATAATAATGAGACTGCCTATTGTCGATTAGCCTGTGCCTGGTCCCTTAACGAGGGTTAATTAATTAATCAGCCTCCGTGCAGCTTGGTGAGGGGACAAGAGTTATCTGCACCCCTTCAGATGTTGGGGGCAGGGGCAGTGGGAGGAAGGGCTTTGCTTGCCTCCTCCTGCACCTTTCTAGCTGCTGCATGAGCGCTCAGGCCAGCCCCCAGATCTCACCCTTCTAGGCTGCCTACTAGCCGCGAGGCTTGTGGAGGTGGCTCCCGGTCCCCAGGCCTCAGTGTCCTCATCCGTAAAATTCAGAGAATGGGATGATTGCTTTCCAGAGCTTCTTCCAGCCCCAGTGTTGGGGGCGACCCAGGTGGCCAAAGGGCTGTATCTGTTGCCACCTCCCTGGGGTGCAAGGCAGGGGTAGGGTCTTCTTTAGGGAAAGGAGGTCCAGGCCTTTGCCCTTGCCCCTGCCCCTGCTCCCACCCTGCAGTAAGACCCTGGCTGGTTAACCTCTCTGACCCTGGATGCCTTCATTTTTGTTTAATTGTGGTAAAAACGTGCATCACATAAATTTTAACATCTTAACCGCTTTTGTGTGTACAGAACAGCTATATTAAGGACATTCACATTGTTGGGCCATCCATCTCCAGAATGTTTTCAATTCGCAAACCTGACACCATGTACCCATGAAACGATAGTCCCCCCGCCCCCTCTCCCTGGCAACCACCATTCTACTCTTCTGTCTCTATGAATTTGACTAGTCTAAGGATCTCATGTGAGTGGACTCATTCAGTGTGTTTGTCCTTTCGTGACTGACTTATTTCACTTAGCATAATGTCCTTGGCTCATCCGTGTTGTAAATGCCCTTGGTTTTGACTTTGAGATTTTTCCCACCTTCTAGGATTCCAGCCTGGTGGGGTGGGGCAGGGGAAGACAGGTGTGGGGGTGAAGACAGGCCGTGAGACTCCTTCTCACACAGGAAGTTTCTGGATAAAGGGGCATAGCCTCTGGGCATGTCAGTTTTACTCACTGGTAAATATTATAAAACATTATACATTAAAATAAACATGAATATATTACAAGACAGAATGTAAAACGCGCATGAATTTTTCACTCAAAACTGGTACTTGAAAGAAATTCTGTGCTTGTGTCAAGTTTTTCTCCAACCTTGGACCCTGAGGGGATGTGATGGGAAGCTGAAGGAACCTGAGCCCAGGACCGGAGGGCCTGGCCTGGAATCCGGTCTGCTTTGGCCTGAAGTTCCCCGGGGCAGCCTGGGGGGGGGGGGGCCTGGGCCCAGCAGGGCGGCAGGGCTCTGCCACACCATGGTATCATGTAGGCCCCAGAAACCCAAGGGATTTAGAGGGGGCTCTCTCGAAACCCCACTGCTGCCCATCAGACGTGCACTTCCCCAGCCAAGACACCTGCGGCTGGGGGATCAGCTGTCCTGGATTCCAGGCTCCCCTGTAACCTGGCATCTCTGGTGGAGGCAGACAGGATGGAAGGCAGAGGGAGGCACGGCCAGCTTTGGGCCTCTGGCTCCCCGTGCTCCCCCAGCATCGGGCACCAGCCCCGCCCACAACCAGGAAAAGCTGTCAGATGTAGTAGCCACCCGGGGGGGGCAGGCAGGGAGGGGAGGGCCACCCAGCACCCCAGGCCTCCAGGAGGCCCCTGGGAAGCCCAGGAACCCCCTACCGGCCGGCTCCTCTGCAGCCAGAGTGCTTCACGATGATTCGGCCTGAGAGATGAGTGCCGGAAAGTTGCCCGTTTAATTTAATTTATTTCAATTTAATTTTAATTTAAGCTATTGCACATTTGCTCCCCCAGCTCTCTTTTTTCACTCCCGCGGTTGTTAAATGATTGCAGCTCGTGAAGAAAGGGAAGATGGAAAATGGTCAGAGAGCCCGGAGGAGCCCAACCCCAAACCCCAGACCCCTACCAGCACCACCACACTGCCCCGTGTGACCCCCCCTGGGATCCTCTGGACTGGACTGAGTGGGGGGTACGACCACGTCTGATGGGCCCAGGGCCCACTTTCCCACCCGCACCGTGAAAGCAGTAACAATACTGACGATCTATTGAGCATCTGCTATAAGCCGACGCCTCTTACGTCATTATTCTTGGGCACACCCCGGCCGGCAAGCGGGCCTCAGTCCCATCAGTCCCATCTCCCGGGCAGCCACCGGAGGCTTTGAGGCCCTGTTGTTTGGCCAAAGATATACAGCCTCTAAGTGCCAAGAGGATGGGGAGGAGGGACTGGCTGTGCATCCTTGAGCATGGGAATTACCCTCTCTGAAACTCAGTTCCCAAATTGCAAAAGGTGGTGATAATAATCATTCTTAAAAGGGTTTCACAGGTTGGGAGCCTGGGTGGCTCAGTCGTTAAGCGTCTGCCTTCAGCTCAGGTCATGATCCCAGGGTCCTGGGATCGAGCCCCGCATCGGGCTCCCTGCTCAGCGGGAAGCCTGCTTCTCCCTCTCCCACTCCCCCTGCTTGTGTTCCCTCTCTTGCTGTGTCTCTGTCAAATAAATAAAATCTTAAAAAAAAAAAAAAAAGTAAGGGGTAAAAAGGCAGTGCATAAGAGAATATAAGCAATGCTATTTTTTGCATTATTACAATGCCCTTTGGTGGTATAAAAATGAATATATAAGCCTTATGATAAGCCCACCTCTATTGCGAGAGGGGCTGGTAAGAATTTCAATCTCTTGAGCATAAAAATCCTACTTCTAGGGCGCCTGGGTGGCTCAGTCGTTAAGTGTCTGCCTTCAGCTCAGGTCGTGATCCCAGGGTCCTGGGATCGAGCCCCGTATCAGGCTCCCTGCTCCGCGGGAAGCCTGCTTCTCCCTCTCCCACTCCCCCTGCTTGTGTTCCCTCTCTCGCTGTCTGTCAAATAAATAAATAAAATCTTTTTTTAAAAAAAAGGGTTTCACAGGTGTACTGGCCTCAAAAAAATTAAGTAAGTGCCAAGAGGTAATCAGAAAGACTGGACTTAAAATGTGGGAATGTTGGAAAGACAGTTCTTTTTGGATTACAAGCAAACTGTCTTGGAGGGTGGAAACCTGGATTTGTCTGTTGTGGGGACCAGCCTTCCCTTTGTTCCGAAATGAGCCCTTTGGGAGGCCAGTTCATTTGCGTGGGGTGAGACAAGGACCTGCTCCCTGCTGGGGGGTTGGGGTGGGCAGACACCTGCTGACCGAAAGGCCTTAGCCCCAAGCAGAGGCTTGGTCTATGCTGTCTGGTCCTCCCTTCGCTCATCTTTGGAAGAACCTGCCCTTGCAGAGGTAGATATCTATATCTATATCTATATCTATATCTATATCTATCTATATCTATCTATATCTATATATCTATATATCTATATATCTATATAGATATAAATCTAAAACCTAGAAGATCTTTGGTTTTGTCCCAAACCTCAGGGTCTTTGCACCAGCCGCTCCCTCTGCCCAGAATACCCTTGTCCAGATACTCACATGGCTGCCAGGCTGTGAAGAGACCACACAGAAAGGCCACATTTGGGGTTCATCCGAGATCCCAACCTCAGCCAGCAGCCACTGCCAGACACGGGAGTGAGTGAGCCTCGCTCAGAGCCCCTGCCCCGTTGTCCCTGTCTGGTGAGGCCAGGACACGCTGCCGAGAGGCAGGATGTGGTGTCTGGTTTGTCCCTGAGCCTGTCCTGCCTCCCCCACCCAGGTCCTCCTCGCAGCCCAGCACTGCGGTGTGAGGGCAACACTCATATTCTGCGCAGAGTGTCCCTTCATGAGGGACAGCCCAGCCCCCCACCCCTGACACCATGAGCCCCCCGGCCTGCGTGCTTTCCCTCAAGGTTGGCGGAGCCAGATGAATGAGCCAAGGAGAGGGCCCAGGCCTGGGAGGGGCGGCTGGGCCCCGCTGGGAGCCTGTTCGCCGCTTCCCGTCTGTCTCTCCAGGGCCCTGCTCTTTCCTTCCCTTCAAAACCAGCTCAGCAGCAGCTTCCAGCCCCATCTCTGGCTTCTCATTTGCTCTCAGTTCCTTGTGCCTGTCTTTGCTTCAGTCCATTTCGTGTGCCTCAGGGGGTCCTTCTCATCCCTATTACCCACACCGGCCCCTGCCCCAAATCACTCCAGGCAATTCTGCTGAGCCCTGCACAGAGAAAAAGGCTTCCTGGCCAAACCTGGGGCCTTGCTTTGTCTCAGTCCTCCCAGTTCTGGGCTCAAGAGTTGTTCTGAGGGTCCCGGGGGTTAATTGAGGAGCAGAGACAGCCTAAGAGAGGGGTTAGGGGGCGCCTGGGGGGCTCAGTCACTTAAGCGTCCGGCTCTTATTTCGGCTCAGGCCAGGATCGCTGGTCATGGGATCGAGCCCCACATGGGGCTTTGCGCTCAGCGGGGGGTCAGCTTGAGATTCTCTCTCTCCCTCTCCCTCTGCCCTTCCCCTGCTCCTGTGTGCGTGCTCACTGCTCTCTCTCTCTCAAATAAATAAATCCTTGGGGTTTTTTTAAGATTTTATTTATTTATCTGAGAGAGAGCACTCAGGGAAGGGCAGAGGGAGAGGGAGAAGCAGACCCCCCACTGAGCAGGGAGCCCAACACAGGGCTCCATCTCAGAACCCCAAGATCATGACTTGAGTCAAAGGCAGATGCTTAAGCGACTGAGCCACCCAGGTGGCTCAAATAAATAAATCTTTTTTTTAAAAAAAGAGAGAGCGGGCTTATAATCACGGCCAGTTCCAAATCTGACCTCACCTCTCACTGGCTGTGTGACCTTGGGCAAGTTACTCAACCCCTCTGAGCTTCAGCTTCCTCATCTGCAAAATGGGGTGTAATGGTAAATGAGTAGACGCATAGGAAGCATTTAGAGCACGGCTTAGCACATAGTGAATGCTGTGTGTTTGCTATTATTATGCTAGTTTTGAGGGATACAGGTGGGGCTAGGGGGACCTTTCTTCCTCCTGGAGAGGGCTATGTGCCCCGAATTCTTTCTAGAAGAGGAAACATTGTCATCTGCCTCCTCCCCTACCCTCACCTTCCACTGCATTTCCACATCTTTCTTTTTCATTGCTCTGGCCCGGCTGGGGAAAGGAAGATAGTGGTCTCCTCATCTTCCAAGTGGGGAAGTGATCTGCTCCTGGTCGGCCAGGTAGCTCAGGCCTCCATGCTCCCCAGCCAACATTCTTCCAGCCAATCTTTTCCTTCTTTCTGAGAGAGAGAGCCTGAGTGCGTGCAAGGTGAGGGGGACGGGGCTGAGGGAGAGAGAGAATCCCAAGCAGGCTCCACGCCCAACACGGAGCCCGACACAGGGCTCAATCCCACGACCATGAGATCATGACCTGAGCGGAAACCAAGAGTTGGACGCTTAACCGACAACCCCCCAGGCGCCCCTTCCTGCTCATCTTTCTGCTCATGTCCCATCTCATGCTGTGGCCTCGGTGGGAGTCACGATTCCAGGGAGTCCTGTTCACGGCAGCCGCGGCTCCTGGAGACACCTGATGTCTACGGGACTTGGGTCCTCCCCCTTCTCCTATTTCTGGCTTTGGGGCCCTAGGAGACCTGGCAAATGGCAGCCCAGAAGGGAGGGTCTCTTTGTTTGGGGATCATCCCCAGACAGGCCCAGAAGGAGCTGGTGAGGCCGGGCCCCTCCTGGAAGAGTGGGCAAGGGGACAGCTGTTGTGGTGGCAATGAGACAGTCCCAGTGTTCTGCCGGGGTGGGTCACTGGAGCGGGGTAGCTGCAAGCTGGGGGTGCCCAGGATGCCGCTGTCCGTCCTCATCGCCATTAATTCAAGCCCTTGCAATCCTTTCAGTTCCTCTCAGGTGTTCCCTGGAAGGTTCTGGAATCCCTTGCTCATGCGATCTTCTGCTGGGTGGCTTTGAGAGTCCTGTTGGTACATGACGCTGGGACTTGCTCAGATATTTCCTGTGTCCCAAAATGCAGAGCCTGTGCTGCCTCTGACTCTGAATCCCTCCTGTCCCTGCTTCCTGGGGCTGTGGTGGCATGACCGTCTGCTGAGGTGACCAACACGCAGGTGACATGGAGACCTCCAGCCTCTTGCCCATCTCCAGAAGCTGGGGGTGTTGGTAGTGGGTCTGCATGACTCACAAGAGCCGGGAAGATGAAGTCGTCACCATCCGTGCCACGCCCCCACCCCTTGCTTTTGTCAAGCCCTGCCTTTCCGAGCTGTGACTTACTCTCTCTGCGCTCCAAGCCAAGAGCGGGCGCCACGCTCAGCTCTTCTGCGGGAAGACAGGGCACAGGCTGCTGCCAGCCCCTCATGAAACATCAAAGTTCAAGAGAAACCATGGAAAACGGCAGAGGAAAATTGCCTCCCTCCCGTGGAGTGCCTCTTGACAGCGCGTGCTGTGAGCAGCTGGGCCAGGAGCGGGCAAGCTGGACCAGGGAAGGAGGGGCATGCGACCATCAGTCACAATTAGTCATCATCACTAACAGCAAACACTAGCGGAGCCCTTGCTGTGTGCCAAGCACCCGGCTTGTCGTTGTCCCTCTCGTTCCTCATGGCAGCCCCATGAGACAGAGCCTTTTATTGTCATCCCTATTTTATAGATGAGGAAAATGAGTCACCTGCCCACAGACACACACATGGGAGCAAGAGGTAGAACCAGGACTTGAAGCTGGGTGGTCTGACTCTGTCACCACATTCAGAGCATCCTTACCCCACACCCCCCACCAGCTCTCAGCACATGCTTTCCGCCAGCGCCGCACGCTCAGCCCCAAACGCTCCATTCTCCCTGGACCCACGTGTCTCAGTCAGCTCTTGGCACAGTCATGCTGTGTAACAAACCAGCCGAAAAAGCCTGGGTGGCTTGTTGCAAAAAAGCATTTATATCATGGGTCTGTAAGTCAACTGCGGCTTGGCTGCATTTATTAGATGACTACTGTGTGCCAGGCACTCTTCTCAGCCAGGCCCTCAGGATCCAGCCAGCCAGCAGGGGACACACACAAGACTGTAACTGTACTGGGAAACATAGACCCTATGATAGAAGCTGCCCAACATGCCTGAGGGACACAGAGGGGGTGACAATTTCTCTTTGGGATGAACTGGGGATAGAGGGTACCATGTAAACTGGGCTTTGGTGGGAATTCAGAGCCCCTGGCTGGCTCAGTCAGCAGAGCACGTGACTCTCCATCTCAGGGTCATGAATTTGAGCCTACATTGTGGGCATGGAGTCTACTTAAAAAAAAAAAAAAGTTAGTAGGAATTTAAGAGATAGCAAGAGTGGAGGAGAGTGTTCTAGAAAGTGAGAACTGCCTTGAGCAAAGGCAGAGAGGAATGAAGAAATGGGTGTCTAGTTTGCTGAGGAGCCAGGTGGGTCAGGCCAAGCAGTTTGGGCAGCCGTTGACATTTTTGAAGCTGGAGAAGGGCCTTAAGGGGGATGGGGTCGAAGGCAGGAAGACGGCTCGAGGGCTTTGGCTGTTCTCCAGGTAAGACATGCTGGGAAGCCGGGCCGCCGGACCCCGCGGTGGGCAGGGGTGTGCATGATCCCGAGGTGGGAGGGGACAGAAGTGCGAGGAAAAGGCAACATTAGCAATATTTCTGTGGGGCTCACAGTCTCACTCTGTTTCAAAAGAGGGTCACTGAACTGTGTGTTTCAGCCATGGCAGCATGATTGAGATAAACCTGCGTCCCACCTCCCAGCCCCAGGGGATGCTTTGCAGGATCCCCACTCACCCGATTCCTTACTAAAATGTTCATTCTTTGTTTGGAAATTGAAAAAACAACAACCCTTCATTCTTCAGAGACACAGGTGTACGCTCTGGACAGCATTAGAGGCTCTTGGAGGAGCGGGGGGCCCAGGGCCCACTGGGCTCTCCTCTCTGTGGGTCACAGTGTTCAAGGGGAACCAGAGAGGCGAGGGTCCTGCATGTCCTTCCCCACCAAGTGGGGCTTTATCTTGGGCTCCTTACGTGCCCAGCTCCAACACGTTGCTCAGAAAGTGTTTTTCACCAGCAGCAGCTGGATGCTCAGAACTGACAGGGAGCCCCCTGGAGTCAGAGGAAGCTCCTGACCGTCCCCTTCTCATCCCTTGGCCTATGCTCCCCGCCCCCCACCTCGGGCGCCCCAGCCAGGGCGGCTCTGCAGCAGACACCTGCCCCGACAGGAGGACCCCGAGTCACAGGGAAAGGAGAGCGTGTGGCCGGGAGAGGCTGCTTACTTTTAGCCCCTTATTGGCTGGGGCTTTGCAGACCAAGACACGGCGGCTCCTGCCCCTGCCGGTGCTGTGCTGTCTCCCCACCGGGCCTGGGAATTGGTTTCTTTCCCAGGCAGCGCCTCAGCAAGGCCGGCTGCCGCAGCAGGCCCTGGGCAACTGGCTGTGTCTATTGTTTTTGAGCATCTTATGGAGCATGAAACCACCGCGGGGGACTCAGGCTCCGCGCTGTCCTCGTCTCCCCGGGGCACGGCAGAGGGTGGCAGCAGGGTGGGGCCAGCCGGGGGTCCTGGCTCAGGGGTGCCCCCCGCACTGGGTGCCCCAGCCAGAGCACTGGGAAAGGCGGGCATCGGGAAGCAGGACGAAGTTGTCAGTTGGGAGGCAGGGCACCTGGCCCAGCCGCCCCCCCCCACCGCCCCGCTCTGCCCCCCACCTTCATGCCCAAGGAGAGCAGAGGTGGCTCGGGGCCTCAGTTTCCCTTTTCCATCAAATCAGCAGGGCCGAGCTCTCCCTAAGGGAAAGCTCTAGGGGAGAACTCCTTGCGTCTTCTCGCCTGGTCCTTGGCTTGGGCTGGCACAACTCTGATCTCTCCCTCTCTGCCTGCTGAGGGTGGCAGGACCCAAAATACAATCGCGGGGGCTCAGGACCTGCCATCCCCAAATATGCTGCTTCGGCACATTGATGATTTTGAGCTTCAGGCACGTGAAAACAGCAAATGCAGGGAGAGGCTTTCTGTAAACTCCCCTCATCTGCCGAAGACATACCCTCCAAAAGGCACTGCCTTGTCACCCACCCCCTTTCTGGGGGTTTCATCCGGGGAGACTGCCTCTTGTAGCAGGAAAGGATGCTGGCGGCGCCCCCACACCCATACGAGCTTTGTCACAAACCAGCATGCTACCGTCTTGTCTTGGAAGAGCCCCTTGGTCTTTCTTAAAAATCTTCTAGTCTCCCCTAAGGGGCTGGACCCCCCTTTCCCTTCCCCTATTCAGATGGTATTTAATCCTGACTTCTAAGGTGCTTTGGGAGTTACTCAGTTTCCCCTGAGTCTCTCCCATGTTACATGAGGTATACATGTTCATAAACTTCTGTTTATTCTCGGCTCAGGGGCCTCGGCTAAGAACCTAGACGGACAGAGGGAGAGTGATTTTTCCTCGCCTGCACTGCTTTCTTCACACGGCCTTCTCCCTGTCCTTTCTCTTGCAAGACTCCAGGCACTGGGTTTAGGGCCCACCCTGAATCCAGGAGGAGCTCATCCTGAGAGCCTTCCTTAATTCAAGTACAAATCCAATTGTATCTGCAAAGACCCATTTCCAAATAAGGCCGCATTCTCGGGCACCAGGTGTCAGGACTTGAAGGTATCCTCTGGGGGGGACGCTATTCAATCCGCTACAGCCAGGCATTCGTGGGGTCGACAAGGTCAGAGGGCACGAGGCTCCTGGAAGCAGCTCTTCGCCGGAGAGCTGCTCGCTGACCTCCCAGTCCTGGTGCAGATGAGAAGCTCAGCTAATGTCTGAGCCCTGAGCACAGAGTAAAGGCTTACAGCAAGCCCTTCTCCTCCCCCAGCCGGAAAGCCAGAAAAAAGGAAGAAATAGGCAGAAAGAGGATTAGATCAAAGGTATCTGAGCCTTTGAGGCAGAAGCTCACCGAGGTGTGAGCCAGGGCAGGACCTGCCCCTACCCGGGCGAGGAGCAGAGGGGTCAAGTGTAGGCGGACGCCTCAGGACCCCCGGAAGCTCCTGGCAAAACTCATGCTGGTCTTCACCTCTCCTGCGTTCCTGTTGGACACTTTTCAAACTGAGGGACCCTCCCGGAGAGCCCAAGCCCCCGCCCGCTCTAGCACCCCACCCACCTTGAGTAGCTCCCCTTGACGCACCCTCCAGAGCTCATTCTCCTTTCTCCATCAAAATGTGTCAGGCCCTGGGCTCATCCCTTAGGCTTCTTTTCTCAGCTGTTCGGGTGATGGGGAGCTAATCCTATAAACAAATTCAAACCAATGTGGGAGTTAATGACCGAGCCTGAGCCTGTTGATGACTGCTAACAACAAAATGGGTTGGTTGGTGGGGGCACTATTTTGCATTTCAGTGGAGAAGAGGCTTTAAGTGGAAGCAAGGAATCCCTAATGGTGGATTGTCAGTGAGGTGACAGGCTAGGCGATGAGACACAGTTTTGCTTTGAGAACTTCGTCAGCGATCTGGTCACCCTGTGGTCACGGCTGCTGCCAGGCCACCTCCCCCAGCTGGAGCAGCTCCCCACCCTGCGTGGTCGGGCCAGAGGCCTTCAGGGACCCCCCACCCCAGAACAGGTCTCATTGGACCCGCATCTGGTCTCATAAACATGCCTTGGGATCTATTTATTACTGTTTCCTCCTATTTTAAGGAGAAAGCAGCTGAGTAGCAGGCCAAGGTCACACAGCAGAGCTGCTTTGATTGAATCCATGAAGCCTTCGCTCTCCTTAGGGCCTTGTTCATTTATCCGCCTTCAGCGCCATGCCCCTCACCCCCACCCCTGAAAGCTAGCCGTTCAGAAGGGCTTGGGTTTGTAAAAGTGCTTGCAAAATGTTTTTTGCATGTGCATGTAATTTTTTTTTTTTTAAGATTTTTATTTGAGCGAGAGAATGAGCGCGGCAGGGAAGGGGGGAGGGCGGGGGGGGGGAGCAGCAGGCAGAGGGAGAAGCAGGCTCTCCACAGCGGAGCAGGGGGCCCCATGTGGGGCTCAATCCCAGGACCCCAGGATCATGACCTGAGCTGAAGGCAGACGCTTAACTGAGTCCCCCAGGCGGCCCTGTGTGCATGTATTTTTAATCTTACTTGAGTGCTTCAGAATTATGGATCTCATTCTCTTTCTTGCTCTTCCTCCTCAGCACTGCTCTGAAGACTCCACGTTTATGGGAACAGCTACCTCCCCGCCGTTGCAGAGTGCCCATGACCTGCTTCCAGGGCATTGGACCGCCCAGCCCCCCAGGGACGGGCCTCCCTCCTCCCTTTCCGGTCACCACAAGGAATCCGCCTGTCCCCTTAGGAGCCTGTGTGTGAGGCTGTCTTGGGGGCCCATGCCAGGCGCAGAAACCGTGGACCTCAGGGTAGGCAGAGCCCACATCGGCCTCGGGCCTGCCGCCTCACTCCGCAGAATGGCCACTTCTCATGGACACTACTGTGTGAATTCTCTTCCACCACGTCTCACAGGTTCCCTGCCCATGAAACTGTGCATGGTGTCAGGTAAGACTGCCCAGGCTCACGCTGAGTATAGGTTCTGGTGAACCAAAAATGAGGAGAGCGGTGCCTGGGGGGCTCCATTAGTTAGGCGTCCGACTCTTGGTTTTGGCTCAGGTCATGATCTCAGGGTCATGGGATCAAGCCCTGCACTGGGCTCTCCCCGCTTAGCACAGTCTGCTTGGGGTTCTCGCTCCCTCTGCTCCCCACCCCCGCACTTGTGCTCACTCTCTAAATAATAAATAAATAAATAAAAATCTTTAAAAATGTGAGAAAACTACAGAGTTTCACTGCATAGAAATATTAATCACAGTCATTGACACACTGTTACATTTTTGCCACATCACCAGACTGTCCAATAATTGCCACTCCGTGCGGGTGGCTGGATGTCATCTGTTCCCACATCCAGATCTATTCTCCACCCTGCTCTCGGCCCTGAGGCTCATCCGGCTGGGCAGCACCAGCCAGCGCCCTTGATCTCTGGCGTCCGGTTGGGGTGGCCGTTGGGAGGCACTGGCAAGAGACTAGAATGTGGGGGGACCGTGAAGCAGTGTTTTCCCCTGGCTCCTATCTTCCATCAAAACCTGACTCGTTCCCTTTAGGCCTTCTTCGTTTATCTTTTCAGGTGATGGAGGTTCCAATCACCTGATGGCCTTCTTCATCCAGCTGCTGCCCCTGCCCTTCGTCCTCCAGGCCTCGGGGTGGTAACAGCTCCTCTCTCTCTCTGCCCTGGGATCCCCCATCATTTCTTGTTGACTTCTGTAAACTCTACCCGTACACCTTATCTATATGCCTTTCTTGAAGGGAATGTGTTACCGGCTTCCTGCTGGGCCTCTGATGATACAGTGTCTGATACTTTATTTATTTATTTTTTAATTTAGTTTTTAAAGATTTTATTTATTTATTTGACAGAGAGAGACACAGCGAGAGAGGGAACACAAGCAGGGGGAGTGGGAGAGGGAGAAGCAGGCTTCCCGCCGAGCAGGGAGCCCGATGCGGGGCTCGATCCCAGGACCCTGGGATCATGACCTGAGCTGAAGGCAGATGCTTAACCAAATGAGCTACCCAGGCGCCCCCAGTGTCTGCTATTTTAAAAGAATACATGAAATGTTGGGTCAGACTGGGTGATAGCAAAGGACAGCGCCACACTCTGCGGATGAGGACAGTGAGCACCTGCTCTCACACGCCCGCCTCAGGGCCCCACTGGAGACGTTGCCTGGGCTGGGGCCCGTCCTCTCGGACACACTCATCTTCCTAGCTTCGTAGCTCACTCTCCCCTTCCCAACAGAGGCCTCAGGCTCAGGGCCATGCTTCACCCCATCCTACCCCAAGCTCCTCTGCACCCCTTCGTCTCCCTGGATTTACCTGCCATCGGTAAATCATCCCCTTGCCTACAGGGTGACTGTCACCAGATGGCAAGCTCTCCAAGCCAGACATGGGGCCCCAGGTTCCTAGGTTCTCAGCGCAGTTCCTGGCTGGGAGCAGACCTGCAGTGTCTGTGGAGTGCTTGCTGGCCCTGGGGGCGGGGGGCGGTTCCTCGAAGCCCTGGGATCCGTTCTGGCCCAATGGAGGCAGTGGCCCACTACCGTGACCTGGGCCCACGGCCTGTCCCATCTTTGGGGAAGGGTCAGTGACAGAAGCTGGAAGATGTGGCTGGGAGATATGGGGGCCAGGGGGCTGACACTTTAATTGCATAATTATTTCCTCAATACTGATGGTGCTGGGGAAGATGAGGCCTGCTGCCTGCAGGATGGATGGTGTGGGGATGGGTGATTCATATTTTCCCAGATAAAAGCACCAATTGCCTATAAACTCTGATTCTGCCTGATGTAAAAGCCACTTTATTGCAAATCCAGAAATTACTACCCGTATAAAAGCACATTATTGTGATGTAAAAATAGATTTTTATATAATTTTTTCATGCCACCACCTTGTAATTCCTCATTTCCAAGCACCCTGAGATTGCACTGAGGTTTATTTTTCTCTTTTAATTGTTTGCCATGGCATGCCAATTTATGATGAGATATTTTCTCTGAGATCAGAGCAGGGCCCAGGCATAAATAACAGCCATCACCTCATGGCAAGCAGGGTTCTGGGGTACCCAAAATGCCATCAAACAACATTATGCTCCAAGTGATGCCACAATTTGGAGTGGGGTGGGGTGGGGTTTCGTATGCATCTGAAGCCCTCCAGAAGGCGGGAAACAGGGAAGGGCTCCATCCCCTCCTGCCTGGCCAGAGGGAGGGTGCGGTATATCCCCCCACTCTCAGGTGCCCTGCTCGGGTCCCAGCCTGCCAGAATGCAGCCCAGGGAAACCAGAATGCAGCCCAGGGAAACCGGCTCGAGGCTGTGTCAGCCACTGGCCTGACGCATGTGGCTCATGATTCCTCCTTCCCTCCACATAAAGCTCGTCCTTCAGAACTTTTACCTTTTCCACATCGAGTGAGTCCGTGGCCTGGGTTCCTCCTCAGGGGATTACTTTGGGAGATGAGGGACTGTCCTGTCCTGCCCACCGCCCCCCCACCAATCTGAGACTGCCTCCTCTCTGCTGAGGGTGGGGGTGAGTGGGAAGACTCCTGACCCTCCTGAGCCTGTCCTTGCTTGCCAGGGGCAGAGGAGGTCACTTCCCTGTCCCTACAGCTGCGAGGCTGGCTGCTGGGAGCACCGTTTCTCCCCCACCCCTCCCCAGGGGGACCCTTGGCAGCCATTCACTCCCTCCTGGCCTCGACCTGGGGCCTCCTTTCCCACCCCTGGGTCCCCAGGTTGCACTGCCACCTAAAAGCTGTAGGACAGCATCTCCCCGTAGGCAGCTGGTGGGGGCGGGGGGTGGGGGAGCACCTCCGTGTTTCAGGGTGCTTCTCCATGGGCGGAATTGCACAGGTCTAGTGATGAATGAGTAAATGAGTGCACATTAGATCGGCCGCTCTCAAACTTTGGTGTGCATCACAGTCACCCGCTGGGCTCCACCGTGTTCTGTTCTGGCAAGTCTGAGGTGGGGCCTGAGAGTTTGCATCTTTAACAAGTTCCCAAATGATGCCGATGCTGCTGATCCGGGAACCGTATTTTTAGAACCGCTCGGATTATTTGTGTCTCTGTTACCCTGATGAGTGGGAGGGATTATTGACAGTAGGGAGTCGGGAGATGGGGGGAAATTGGGTGCTTGCATCACAGTTCCTGGGACGGGAATGGAGAAGGTGGGGCGGGTGGGGGGCGGAGCGGGGGGAGGGAAGAGCGGGAAAGCAAGGCCAATTTTAGAAAGTGCCCAGAGACCTCAGGGAAAGGGCCTGGTAGAGGAACCAGAAGACGGTGGGTTTCTCTGGGGCTGGGGTCGAGGGCCCCCTGGCCGCCCCAGAAAGTGGCGGCTGCTGCCTGGGCCTCCGGGGCCTGGGCGTCTGGAGCGGCCGGCCGGGGGCGGGAGCAGCGGAAGGGCCAGGCCACCCGCCCCGCGCCGGGTGGCTCCGAGCGGCCGCCGCGCTCGGTCGCGCGGGTCGAGCCCCACTGCGCGGGGCCCGCATCCAGGCAGCGCCCGGCGGGGAGGCTCGAGGCCGCAGCAGCCCCCGCCCTCGGCCCCGTCGCCCTCTTCCCCTGCGCGCCCCCGGCGCCCCCAGCCCGAGGGCGTCGGCGAGGGCGAAGCGTGCAGGCGGGCCTAGGGCGCCCCGCGCCCCCCGAGCCCCGGGGGGGTGGGGTGGGGAAAAACCAGCCACCGTCTGCGGCGGGGGAGCTGGGGACAGCGGGGAGGAGGCGGCGGGCCGGGGGCGCCGATGCAGGGATCCAGACCCCGGGCCCCCCACCCGACCCTGTTCCTAGCTAGTTCTGCGACTGGGGCCAAGTCGCGTCCTCTTCTCGGTTCTGTTTCTTCATCTGTAAAATGGGGGGACGATGGTTTCCGGTTCTGAGGCTCTAGGGAATTGTGCTGTGGCGGGCACAGAGGAGCTCCTGCAAAACCAGCCCAGGGATCGATCCCCTGACCTTTGCTCGCAAGCCAGCAGCGGGTGTCCTCGGAAGAACGGCCCTGCCTGGCCTCCCTCCTTGGCTGCTGACCACAACAGCGCGTGGACGGCCGGCCCTCGGTGGCCTCCCGCGGCCCACCTCGAAGTCTAGTCTCCCGACCGCCTCGTCTTGTCCTCTAGGGGGCGCTGTTTCCCGAGTATGGGCGTGGTCGCCGGAGTTGGGAGTCCCACCTCGGTCTGCGACCTTGGACCACAGGAACGTGGCTGTGGGAAGCAGGCATGTGATGTGCTTGGCACAGAGTCCGGCACAAGGGAGGAGGGCCATGTTTAAGGCCATTTGGATGAGAGCCTGACTAGCCCTAAACTTTGCCAGGTGCTGCCCTGCCCGCTTCAGCACAGTGGACCTGGGTTTAGAAATTTCCACAAAGACAAATCAACCTGGAACAAGAGGGCTTAAGGATTTCTCTTTTTCCAACAAAGTAAAGGGTGGCTACAGGTTCCCAGGCTGACTTGTTCCGATGGAGTCCTGCCTGGCCTGGTGGGAAGGTAAGGGGTGGTGGCAGGATGTGGAATCCTGGGCGCTCCAGCCTGTTCCCCATTCTCTCTCTGGGCCTGGTTCATGCAATACCCTCTGCCTGGGCTGAGCTTTAGTCATTCATTCATTCATTCATTCATTCATTCATTCATTCATTCAGAAACCACTTACTGAATACATGCTGACAAATACTGTGCCCAGGATGGGGATACATAGATGAATAACACCTGGCCTATATTCTGGAGGTAAGATGGGGGCAAAAAGTCCTTCTCTCATAGGGCTACCCATTAGCGCTTAGCCCAGCCCACAGCAATTGTTAGCTGCTGCTGACATCATGATCCGAACAGGAGCTTGTAGTCTCGAGACCCTACGCTCCGTCAGGTGTGTCAGCTGGCTCTCAGTGTTGCTGTAGGTACTCCTAGAGGAAAGAGCAGCCCGGAGAGGCGAGTCAGGATCCGGTCCCTTCCTGCAGTTTCTGGCTCTATATAGCATGAATCGTCTTCTCTCCTGGTCTCCAAACTCAGGCCTTGGTCCACCTCCTAGCACCCTCTCTGGGGGCCAGGCAGCTTCTCTACCTCCCTCCCCCTGGTAGGCTCTGAAAAGAGGAGTGGGGAGGCCTTGCTCCTACTGCCTGAGCACCTTCGGGGAGCTTGTTAGAGATGCAGACTCTTAGCCTTGCCCCCCGGCCTACTGGATCTGAACCTACATTTTAACAAGACTCCCAGATGAGTTATACGCATGTTAAAGTCTGAGACGCACTCTTCCAGGGCCTGCTGGCCTGAAAGTCCTACTTTCAGCAGAGGAAAACGAAGGGCTGGTCTTCAGGAAATGCCCCCAGCCCAAGGCGCTCAGATACTTCCAGGATCAGGGCCTCAACTCTCCCTGCTGTTGGAGACACCCCCCCCCCCCGTCTCTGCCTTTAGGCCCCTCTCCCTCCCCAGGAAAATGAGTCCTGCTAAAGTTGACCGGGTTCAAGTATCTGCAGATGACGCCCACTGACAGGGCTCAGCTGTGGGTCTTCTGTGCCCAGCAGAGAGTAGGTGCTGAGCTCATGTTTATGAAACTGCAACCCATTCTTTGCATAGGAACACAGTTCAGTAATCGGGTAAGAACCGACTAGGTGGGGCACTGACTGCCTCATGAGTTTCCGGTCCTCTCTTCAAGCGGAAGCCAATGTGCCTGTCAGGGATGTGAAGGAAGTGACCCCTGCTTGGATGGGTCTGAACCCCCTTCCCATAAAGCGGCAGGAGCAAATATATGGGACACACATCCCTCCTTCCCACTCTCTTGGAAGACATCAGTCATTGATTACAGCTGACTTTCTGGCATGACCTTGGAATCCTTCTCTCCATAGCACCCCAGGGAGTCACTATCAATCGACCTCATGGCACTACTGGAGATCTTTGCCTCAGGTCTTCCCCTGGGAGCTGCCCTCTACAGATCAGGCAAGATGAGACAGGAGGCCGGCCTGTTCCTAGCGATGCCAACTGCTCCCACCCTCCCACTGGAGTCCCCCAAGTGGGTGTAGTGCTGCCCCTGGGGGTCTGCCCTCCCCAGATGAAGTCTAGCCCAGACCTGTCTTGCCTCCACAGGCCTCTCTCCCTAGGGAGCTAGGAGACCACATGACTGGCCACCACGGTGGGCCTCCAGAAGGCTTCCGATGCTCTCACACCCTTTACGGCTCAGGATCAGGCACTGACCTCTCCTGCTACCCTGTCAAATGGGAAGGCCCCCACCAGGCATGCACTGTGGTGTCCCGGAGTATGCCCCTCTGACCCCAGGGTTTTGGTGGACATGAGGGGGGTCTAGGAAGCGCCCCCACATAGGTGTTCCCATTTCCCCCCTGGCATGGTGGCCTCCAGCGCTGGGATTCCTGCCGTGGGTCAGGGGAGCGCTGCTCCGTACGTGGTGGCTGCAGCACCCTGCTCCCCTCGCGCCGCCCCGGCCCCCGACCCCACTCTGTGGCCCCCACCCCTCAGGCGCCAGCACGCTCGCCATGTCAGCGGGGAGGAGTCGTTTTCTGCGGCACGTTCTCAGGTCTGCGAGTCGGCTTGGCTGCGGAGGCACCTGCACACACGGCCAACCCCTGCCAAGCTCTTCCGCTTCCGCGCGCGAGGTGCAGAGCCCAGCTCGGAGGGAAGGTGTCGGTGCGGAGCTTCGGGCCGGTTGTGGTCTCCCGCAGGCCAGCGGCGGCCGGGCCGGCGCCCGCACCAGTCCGCGCAGTCAGGCCCCCGCGGGCTTCCCGGCTGCGTGTTCAGCGCGTCCCAGGCGCTCAGGCCCGTGGGCGGGCTCCCGCCCCCAGCCCTCTGCAGCCGGACCCCACTGGGCACACGGGCATTCGGCCCCGGGCCCTGGGCTCCCATCTGGTCCGAACCCCACCGGCTGTCCCGACGGGAGGCGGCCTCTAGGCCTCTGGGTTTGCTCGCTCGTTCCCGTCACCGAGACGGTTCCGGGCCCCCCCGACTCCCAGCTGTGTCGGGTGCGGGGCCCCCCAGGCGCAGGGGGCCGCCTGCCCCGCGTCCTCCCCGAGCCGCACCGGCCGCTGCTGAGCCCCGGCTCGGCGCTGGGCCGCGCACGACGGCCTGACAAGTACCGCACTGAGTTCTGGCATCACCTGCAGGTGCGGGGGGTGCCCCACGAGCCTGAGGCGGGCGAGGGCAGCCTCCGCCCTCAGAGCCGAGGCCGCGAGCACCGCGCTGTTCGGACTCGTGGACGCGACTCTCAGTTCCACATTCTCTACCAGCACCAACGCCTCCTGCTAATGACTAATCCGGGGGACATCCATCTAGCGACTCAGCCTTCGAATGCCGCCTGAGGCTCGGCAAGAAATTCTCTGAGTCCCGAACTCCGAGCCGGGCGCTGCAGGGCGGGCTGGGAGAGCACTGCCTGCCAGGGCAGCTGCCTGCAGTGGCTGGGCGGGGGAGGCTGCCGGGCCGCCTGCCCCATCCACACCACTGCCTCCTGGAAAGCCTGAGGCCCAGACGCTGCTGCCCACGGCCAGCTGTGCGTTCGAACAAGAACACCTTCCCGAGTCCAACAGAGGCACCGTGGAGATGAACTGTGGCTTTGGCTTCTCCTGCTTCCACGCAGACAACTGCGAACGTGAAATGTTCAGGCCTCTGTCCCCGGGCCGCACTCACCTGGGCGGCTGCAGAAGGGCACCGGACACCTGCCCCAGAGTAGAGGGCGAGCTGGCGTCCTCGGCCCGGGCACCCACATCACTCCTATGGATTGGGGCCGCCTGCTCACTGAACCGCATCAATGTCACCCACTCTCAGGGCACGGAATGACTCCATCGAGCTGGGATGATGGATCTGTGTTGCCAGGGTGTCAGCAGCCAACGCCCTCAGGCAGCAGGGACAGGGACTGTGGCCTCCTGCTGGCCTTGTCCAAGGTCCGGAGGCGGCCATGATGGAGCTGGGAGGCCCCCATCCTGCCCGGTGTGGGGTCCAGTCCCAGGTTTAGATGCTCCCACAGAAGTCCCTAGAGACTGTGACACCCTCACTTTCCCAGGACTGTTTTTGGAAAAAACGTCTTTTGAAAGACCCTGGCACCAAGAACAGCCAAAACTAGGGTGACATAGTTCTGTCATTTTGGGGGGTGGGGGGGGAGGGGCCATCAAGGAGCCTTCTGGGGTGTTGATGTTTTACTTTGATCTGAGCGGTTGCATGGAGGTTATGAACATCCATAAGCTTTATACTAAAGATTTGTGTACCTTAAAGTTACACATTAACTTGAGAAGGGATCTGGGAAGTATCTTATGCAGGCCTTCCCCACCCACACTGGCTGCTTTTCCCCAAAGGGGTGGTGGGCCCTCAGCGGGTCAGCAGCCAGGGCTGGCGAGATCAGGCCTGAGCTTTGGTCTTGAGCAATGTGTGGCCGCACACGCCACTGGAGCCCAGGCAGGCAGTCTTATTATTAAGAGTTCCATGGGCTAGCAGAGGGCTTTGCTCAGTGTGCCCCCTCCACCAGACCCGTTCTTCATTTGGCAAAACCTGTTGAGTCACCTTGTCATTGGAAAACCTCCCATAACGTTCCTTGGTAGACTGAAGTGCTCCTATTTGAGATTTCTCTAACCCTAACTCCTAGGAAAAGATGTTTCTCTCCTTTGAGCTCCCACACCACCTTATTAGTAATGTAACAAACATCTATTGACCCACCTCCCAGACTGAGAGCTAGAACATTCCTAGTAACTTAGGTTCCCTGACATCCTTCCTTATCCCACCTGGAGAGGACCACTATCCAGATTTTGGTGTTTATCATCCTTCTGCCTTTTGGTTTTGTACTTTAGTACATATTTCAAAGGTGTCCATGTGTCCCAGTTTGTTCAAAAAAGCGCCAGTTTATGTTTGTGGCCTAAATATACAGATTTAAATGTCCCTTTACTCTCTCAAACACATCCCAGAAGTTAAAGGATCAGTCAGTAGATATGTGAGCAGTGTATTATTTGGTTTCGAACTTTAGAAAATGGCACATAGGATATGAAGTCAGCTGAGATGTCCTTGTTTCTAAGATTTATCCGTGTTATTCTGTGCGGCCACGATTCACTTTCATTGACTCCGACTTCCTTGTGTGGATATACCTTGCAGTGTCTGGGGTGCCCAGTTGTGTGTTAGTAGGAACTTAACTCCAGTGACCGTTCTTGCACATGACTCCTGGAGGGGGCGGTTCTCACATGTGCACGTAGCCCTTGGCCGCACAGGTAGGAGGGAACTGCTGGACCCTGGGGCAGGCACGCTGCCAACTTGACAAGCTAATGCCACTGCATGTGGACATTTTTACGGATACATTTTACCTGTATCACTAAACTGGGTTTTCCCATCACCAATATCTGCTGTCCTCAGTAGACTATAGGCCCAGGACCTGAGGGCTGATTCCTCTCTCTGAGCACTTAGAACAGTGCCTGGAGCTAGGAGGGAGGCGCTTGGTAAATGCTAAGTGCCAGACTGCCCGGCAGTGGGCTCAGGGCAGACACCTTCCTAGTGTGACAACAACTTGAGGATGTTGCTGCTGGTGCCGTGGCATTCTGTACGTGCCAGGCCCTGCAATGGCTCCGCAGGGGGCAAGGCTGTGAGTATTCTGCTTGCTGGACGGGTCGCCTCCCTGCACCCAGGCAAGGGCACCCTGGCTTCCTTTCACTGAACTAAGTCCTCAGCTCGTCCCTCAGGTCCCTGGGGGCCAGGCCCACCAAGACGGACACCCACCAAGGTGAGAGCCATGATGCAGAGAACATAGGCCAGGGACCAGTTTTCTATTCTTGGCTCTGCCATAAATAAGCTGGATGACCTTGGGCAAGTCACTTTGTCTCCTTCCTCCCCTGATAAAATGAGTTTGGACAGTGATAGCTAATTCTTGAACTTGAGAACTCATCAGGATCACCAGGGAAACTTGTTTAGAGTGCAGAGTCCCAGGCCCTGGACCACAGGAATTGAGGGAGTGGTTCTGGAATGGGAAGTGATACATGCAGATTTGCCTGATAATGAATAAAAAATTGGAAATGCTCACTGATGGTGAAAAAATTGGTACACAGGGAATTCTACTAAGCACTCCGAACCCTCAGCTGTTACCTACAGGCAACCACTTTTCATCATCTGTTCTAGATTTTCTGGTGGTTACCATCATTGCTACACTCATTGCTACACAACAGGCCAGTTCTTGTTTTACCAATCCCATCAACATTACCCATTGTCCTCCTGCTGTGATGGACGGTTCAGTCACACCCCCACCCCCACTCCCAGGGGGGTCCTGGCCCTTTTTGGAAGCTGCATTTTAACGAGCACCTCGGGTGATTCTTAGCTAGCTGGTCTACCAGCAACACTTAGAGAGGAACAGGCCTAGAGAGGCTTCCGGTAGACACTGAAGTTCCCTCAGACCATCTCTTAAGCTCCTGGTTCGTCTGCTTGGCTTCTAGAACTTGCTGACAGACCCTTTCCCTATCTCTGGGAGCTCTGAAAGGCTGGGCAGGGGAGCCACGCTGGCAACCACACCACTCCATGTTGGTAATGGGTGGAACTACTCTGCCCTGTCATCTTGCTACCCTAGCTCATTGAGTGTCACCTCCTGTCCTCCAGTTGCATAATTAGAATGAGCAGATTTCTCCTTTAGGGACTGGGCAGAGCTCTGGCTCTAGCGGCTTATTGAGATTCTGACTTCTTCATAACCAAGAAGTGGTGTATTCAGACAACAGTCCATACAGAAAACAGGCATACACCAAAACTAAGCTACCAAGGACACAGCCCACAGACATACTTAGCGGGAGAAGGCAGGCAGGGAAGAATCCATCCTGCAGATCTCCACCTATGTAAAACTTAAAACCAGGCAAAACCGAAAAACAAAAACCTAACAAAACAGAACCCATCTACCAGGATAAAGGTCAATGGAGGGGTCACCTTCGCGGGGGACAGTGACTGAGCAGCAAGCCTGAGGGGCTGGTGATGTTCTATTTTTTGATTTGTGTGTGTACACGGGTATGTTCACATTGTGAGCACCTGAGCTATAGCCTCGTAATTCGTGCGCTTTTCTGAATGTGTACTTCCTTACAAGTGTTCCCAATCAAAAGAGAAGGAAGAAAAACCAAGCAGCTCTCTTTCTTCCTGCCTAAACAAGCCCTTCCCCAGGATGGGCCCAGGCAGGCAAGGGAAGCCGGAGATGGGGCTCTCATCTGCGAGGCTGGGCCTGGGTTGGGGGAGGAAGGCTGGCATCCAGAGCGTTGATCCTGCCACTCACGGAGTGTTTCAGAGCTCCAGCCTGGAGCCCCACAGAGCAGAGCAGCCTGCTGGGTCAAGGAAGTGGCTGGAAATGAGGCCCAAGCATATTCCCTGGGAAGGATGACAAGATACTAGCCAACCAAGACTCATATGCTTTCTTCCCCACCTGCTAGCAGCCCAAGCTGTCCGGGGGGAGGGTGGCGGATGGGACCCCAGCCCGCCTCCCCAGGCTGCTAGCCAACCCAGTGTAAATATTATTATACTCCTACGCATCTGAAGGACGTTAATTATTAAAACACATGCCACCCAGGGTAGTGCACTGTAATTAGGTTCAAATTAAATTAGCATCCTCTTGTAATTAGGACATCAATAACCACTCTTGAGGCACCAGCTCCCCAGCCCCTCCCCGATGCTTCCTAACATGGGCTAATGCAAGAAAAGGGGTCCACTGGCTCTCCCTGGGATGCAGAAATAATCAAAACCATAAATAAAGTACAGGCAGTTGCACAAACCCTTCCCTCCACCCCCGAGTCCCCACTGCCCACCACCTTCCCTACTGGTCCTGCTCGCTGGCAGGGAGAAGGTAGACGAGGGTCACCAGGGACGGTCTTGGGTGGTGCTACTTTCCCTGGTGGCTAGCCCAAACCCTGGGCTCTGATGCATCAGTCCGCAGACACTGGAAAACTTCCAGAGCCTGTCCAGAGCTTAGCAATGCTGCTTTCCTGCCACCTGTCAGCTCTTGACTCTGACCTCCTCTATGACACCTTCCCAGTCCCTGGGCCGGGGCCTCAGCTGCTTGTCCTGGCGCACTGCCCACCGCCGTGGCTCGTTACGGAGCTTTCAGCATCTGCTGACGGCTTCAACCTGGCCTGCACGGCCCCTGAGAGCCCATGGAGACAGCCTTGCCACCCACTGACCCAGTTCTGCCTGAGTCTTAATCGGTGCTTGGTGGCTGGATGATCGGTGCTCAAGAGGTTTTGGGGTTCAAGTGGAAAGGTGGATGGGGGAACATGTTTCCTAACTCCAGCGGGGGAAGGAACTCCAGAGAGGCTTTTGGCGCTCCTGGTGCAAGTGCTCGTGTTGACTGTTCTCAACTACGGACAAAAGGCAAAGCCTCCGATGCACCCACACGCTGAGTGCTCCCTGAAAGTCTGCATCCTACGTGCCTGGCTCGTGTCACCCCAGTCCCAGCCCTGCCCACGACAGACCCCAGGACCGCAACAGACGTGACGGGGAGGAACTAAGGGGAAGTGGCGGCAGCAGCCTCCAGCCCCGGGAATGGTCTGGTCTGGGTTGGAACCAGCACGGGAAGAGAAAGAAAAGAAGTAGGAAGGTTCGGGCATCATTTCAATTGCAGAGCCACGGAGGGCTTATCCTTGGGCGCAGATGTAACCAAGGTAACTGTGGAGACTGCGAGCCGATTTCAGACCCTTTTGTGAGACAGCGGGCTGGCATCTTGCCCCTCTGCCTGTTGCGCTCACGGGGAGTACATGCCGACCTGCCTCTTAACCCCCCCAGGAGGTAGAGAAACGGGTGAGGCGACCATTCTCTTCTCCATGACTAGCCTCCACCACGCATGACAAGGAAACGTGAGACCACCGGGAGTGGGCTTGCCTGCTGGGGGCAGGACAGCTTCTCCAGGCGTGAGACAGACCGGGACCTTCACACTCCTGCGGACTTCTTGGGCCCCATCAGGGGCTGTACGAAGTCATGGCAAACATAGTTTTCTGGACCATAAAGGGTCTGATTCGAGGACCGTAAGCTCTCGGTCTGGCTAACCCAGAGGGATTCCCGGGCAGGTAGAAACGGGAGTCCTTGAGAGGAAGGGAGCACACAGATTTTTGGAGCTGTACAGACACCACTGCCCCACTCAGCTCCCCCCTTAACTAGAGTGCACCCCGCGTTCAGGAAGCACATATCCTTTTTCCTAAGGACAGGTTCTCGGTAGAATCCCATGTGAACTCTGGGCCTCAACAAGTGGGTGTAGGAGAATTGCCAGGAACCAGAATTTTCTGGGGCCTAGGACCTTGGTTTAGGGATGAGAGCTGGCCAGCCAGGCCCCACCACCTCCCGCCTTTCCCCAGGGTCAAAGGACTGATCTTACATGGCGGCTTGGAGCCCCACCCCAGACTGGAAATGGGGGGTTGAATGTGGGGCCGCAGGAAGGTGTGCCATGTTTCACAGGCGTATGTGCCTAGGAAGGGCAGGGCTGCACAGATAAGGCTGCGGGGCTGAGGAGAACAGGCAGATCCCCTGACACCGTGGTGACCTCGCCATCACACACCTACTCTCTCTCCCTGGCGTTCCCCCAGTAGCACAGCAGCTTCCTCACTTCCACCACAATGGTTGCTCTTGAGCCTTCCCCTCCTCCAGGAGCGGCCTGGGGTTTCTGAGGTCTGTGGCCAGCTCTACCTCGAGGACCTGGGGGATACCTCATTAAGTCAGAGCAGGAGCTAACCCGGAGAGACAGGGTCTCCTTGGCGAGCAGCCGTGACCCCTCCTGAACCCACCCTTGTCCTCCAGCTCCATTTCCCAACGAACACACACTGTGGAGGGAGCGGGGCAGGCACTGAGGCCCCCAGCCTTAACCCATGTTGTGTCAGTTTTATCTGGTGTTAATCTTTACTCCAGCCACAGCAGGAGAGGGAAAGTTCCCTCTGGCCCCCTGCTGGGGCTCCGGCAGAACTTGGCAAAGGACAGTACCGGCGACTCTCCGCAGGGGCCTGGTGAGACCGAGCCCAGCCTTCCATGTGTGGCCAGTCCTGGGCAACTGCTTGCCGAGCTGCTCGAAATCTCCAAGGTCCTGGAGGGCGGCCATGAGCAGTGGGGGGTCTGGACTGATGAGTCAGAAGATCTCCAGCCTTCTGCCTGACGGCCACGGTGCCATCATGCCTCCCAGGGCCCAGGAGTTGCCTGCGACTCTGAAGAACTGCCCTGCTTTCCTGACTGGCTAGGTTTCTAGGGCTGAGGCCAGGTATGCAGATGACTGTGTTGAGGGTCATCCAAGTGCCCAAGTCTCCTCCTGCTGGGGCTGTCGAGATCCCACACTCTGGACTCCACCATGACCAATAAGTTAGGCTGCAGACAGCAGATACTATTTTATTGGGCCTCGAAAGCTTTAAATACAGAAACGGGGAGGGCTGGCAGGGGCAGGTGTAGACACGCTGGCATCTGAGAAAGGACGCA
The DNA here is from genome assembly GCF_011800145.1 of Mirounga leonina. Lineage (NCBI taxonomy): Eukaryota > Metazoa > Chordata > Mammalia > Carnivora > Phocidae > Mirounga > Mirounga leonina. Next base: position 67,255,982 of record NW_023270451.1, on the reverse strand, counting down.
TCAGAGGAATCACATAATCAACAGCTGGACAGAGAGCTGGGAAGAAGGGCAATCTGGGATAGAAGTGGGGTGCCAACTGGCAGCTGGCCTTGGGTGTCAGGATCATGCCCTACGTTAGGACAAAGTCTTTCATGTTTCTTCCTGATTTGAGGACATCTTTAAAGAAAAACCAAACCCCCAAATAAAAACACACTATCAGCTGGAAGAGACTGTGGACGGCAGTACCTGTCATCTCAGAAGACAGCGACCTGCTCCTGAAAGCCTCGGGCTCCCCCACCCCACCTGTGTCCAGATGCCGCCCCACAAGACATTTCCATACACTGAAGCAAAGCTGGACCCAATCTACACCCCTGATCTGGGGTCTGGAGCTGAAAACACCCTCCCTGCAGAGGAGGAGGTACTGGTGTGAGCGGGGCTGGGGGCCAGACCCGCTTCCCTCCTTAGCGGCTGTAGCCAAACTCATCAGCGTCATCAGCCCGGAAGTCTCCATAGCGCCACAGGTTCAGCTGTGAGAAGGCAGAAAATGACCGTGAGGGAGGTGGGACCTGCTGGGACCCCGGGACTAATAAGCCCTCTTTTTAAGCGTCCCCTGGAATCCTTGAGGTACAAACTCACCCTGGCACTCTTGGCTGACTCCTGGGCATTCAGGTACTCTGTGATCTGGAGGGACAAGGGAAGAATGGGGGGTCACAAAGGGGTTATTTGCAACTGAGCAGCCGGAATGACCCCGGAGACTGCCCGGGTCTGGTCTGCATCACGCCCTTGCTCAGCGGATGACCAGCTCCCGCAGAGTGAAATCCCAAGTGCGTTGTCTCACTGGCCTCCTTGCTGTTCCTTGACTCTCTGTGCTGGTTGTTCCATCTGCCTGAAACGCTCTTCCCCTCAGGTCCACCTGGCCACCTGTCCTGCTCCTTCAGGTCTTCGATAAAGCATCACCAACTCAATGAAGCCTCAAATGACCCCATTTAAAATGCCAATCACCCCTCCCCCACACTCTTGATTCCTCTGATTTCTATTTTCTCTTTTTCTGTTGCATTTATCTATCAGTCAATTTCACTGATTTAGTACATATGTTTTTGTCAACTCATGCTTGACTGTAAGCTCCATAGGGCAGAAATGTTGTCTCTTGTTCACGGAAATATGTAGACCCTCAATAAATGCTTGCTGAAAGAATGAATCAAAGAATGAATGAACACTTGTAGGGTGTTTATCTCAGATACTGGGCAAAGGAATATTCTAGACACCGGAGACATTACAGGTAGCTTCAAGGAGAGACAGTGAGATCTCATGCATCTACAGGGAAACTTACGATAGCTCCCAGCGCAATCTCAAGACACTGGGGGTCTCTAGTGAGAGGACTAGGGGTGTCACACCTCTCCTGTCCAGAGGAGACAGAGTAGCAATTCACACTGGGGTCTTGTTCCAAATGAACCACGACCCTGCACAACCAGTGCCACAGACCCAGAGACTGCAAGAGAGAGGGGTCTGGGACAAGGCGAAGCGACGGGCACAATGGAGAGAGAACGGAGCTTTCAGCACTGCCGCTCTCACCTCTCCTCTCAGAGGGAGCGTGGGGAGGAGCGGGGTGCTGCACGGACACAGGCTTCCCACCAGCCCGTCCTGAGGGCGAGGTGCCCGTCCCAGCTCCCAACGCTCAGTAAGGAAGACAGTGCAGGTGGTCCCCACGTATCGGCTGCAGGCCCCTCACGGTCCGGCCCGTGAAGCAGTGAAGCCCGTGACACCCTCCTCGTCTCACGATGGGGAGACTCAGGCCCCGCCCAGCTCCACATGCCGGGGGCTTTTCAGACAGGCTGGAGGGGCAGTCCTTAGGCCCTGTCCCAGCCGAGTCTGGCTCTGGGGGGCACTGCCTGCCAGCGGCTGGCTCCAGACTTGGGAATTGCACGTTAGAGAGAAGGAAGTGATAAAGGGGGGGAAGACGCAGCGACAGGCTGTGGCCCTCTCCAGCCTGCTACCTGGGGGCACCGCAAAGGGACACCCCCCACTCTAGCTTATAGCTGCATTCTCAGCCAAGCCTGCAGCCAACTAATTTGGGATGTAATTAGCTTTTTTTTTTTTTTTAAACCCCAACAAACCCAAATCCGTTATCTTTTTCCAGCAGGAACAGCAGGACGGAGGGTTCCCTGCTCCATCACCGGCTCTTGGTGCAGCCCCGGCCCCCTCTGCGGTGGCGGGGGGTGGGGTGGGGGGGAGACGCTAGCAGCCTGCCCCCACATCACGTACCACTTTCTGGAACTGTTTCTCCTTGCGCACTTCCACCATGACCAGTCCCTCCTTCACCAAGCCCAGTCCCACATCCCCCTTGGAGTCGGCAAACTGCAGGGTGACGTGGGGACAGCCAGCGCTCAGGTGCTCCACGTTGAGCAGGCACTGAGTGTTCTGGATATCCCGCACCACGCTGTCCACGGCGTCTGTCCGAGCATCCTCCTGGAGCAGAGACATGTGCAGGTTAGCGGGAGAGGGAAGTGCGAGCTTTAAAGACAGCCACCTGGGCCCCAGGTCCTGTTCATGGGCTTCCAAGCAAGTGTCCAGCAGGTGCCAGCATCTCATTTCCTGCTCACATCCTAACGAGGAAGGAAACAGCCTCTGGACAGGAAGTGCCCCCTCTCCCTGTCCTGTCCCTCCCCGCCAAGCCTATCTGCATACATCCCAACCTTGTCGCCCACCTGCCTTGTGTTTCTGAGAAAAAGTGGCTTTTGTCCATCCAAAACTAACCGTCCACTTGCTGCCTGGCCCCCCTCACCCCCACCCCTGCAGCACTGTGTCCCAGCACCGTGACCCCTTACAGTCCCAGCTTTTGTGCACGTACTGTCCCCTCAGGCTCTCTCCATGCTTACATAGCCCTACCCTTAGAGACTTCCCCTTGACCTATTTTGTCACCCTCTTTGGCAAATTTCATGAGAAGGCAGAGAACGTTCTAGGGCGCAGATTTCTACCCTACCATTTGCTCCTTAGCACCCTGCATCCAGCAGCAGCTCCATGCACGCTGTTTAGACTGCTGCCCTGAGCACCATGGGCCTTGCTGGTGCCCAAGCCAAGGGTACCCGCCAAGCCTTAAGCCTGACCTCCCTGGGGAGCTGGACACTGCAGACCTGGCTCTCTGCTTCGGGAAATTGGGTGGCTCTGCAACCCTGAGCCCATGTTCTCCTCTCTGGATGCACATTCTGGCTCAGGTTCTTCTTTGGATCGGGGAAGGCCAGCAGTTGCCAAGGCTTGCTCTCTTCTGCATCCTGTCTTCTGCACACTTGCCCTGTACGCACCCATGGTTTTAGCTACCAGTCTGTGATTCTAAGTCTTCTCGCTTTCCAAACCGAACACCATCAAGCTGCGCCTGGAGCTCCCATAGCCCCTGATCTGCTCCTTCTCATTCTTGCATCTTGGCCAACAGCATCATAGCCACATGTAAGAAATCCTGTCACCTTCTGTTCCGCATTTCCTGCCCCCACCCCCAGATGGCGCTGAGACCTGGCCCCCTAGGGTGTGGCCCGGGCTTGGCTGTCACTGTCTCTAGCCTGGACTTCCAACTGCCATGATCTCCCACGACTCCGCCCAGTCTCCGACAATGGCCCCTGAAGGAACTTGCAGAACCAGATTTGACCACGTCACACCTTTGCTGAAAACCCTGCCCCCACCCCCCAGGCCATGACTTAATCTTTCCATTCTCCTCTCCTATTACTGCCCACAAGTTCCTGTACTCCCAACTGTGTGGACCAGTCTCTGCCCCAAGTGCCCTGGCCCACTGGGCCCATCCATCTAAAGAATCAGCTCAGACGCTCCAATGCCATCTCCTCTGTGTACCTTCCCTCAACTTCCCTGGTTACTCCCATCTCTTAGGTCCTGTCGCTAACAGACATCGGTCAGTGTTTCCATCTCCTGGCAGCCTGTTAGGTGTCATCGGACAGCCCCCTTTGGAAGGAGGGAAGGGAGGGAGGGACGTGGGGAGATGCGTAGACTCACGTCTTGGGGCACCTGGATGAAGGCAAAGGCATACTCTGTGGCTTGAGCAGGCAGCACACGAGTGCTGAAGGCAGGTGGCAGGGTCCCCAAGCGGGTGGACGGCAGGATCTCCCTCTGCAGAGGACATGTCAGGCCAAGAGCATTACACACTCGACGCCCCCTTGCTCTCACAGGATGACTCCTATGGCCGGGCCTCTGGAATTCTAACTCAGGCCCCCACCACGACTTGCTCCCACTTAGCCCCAGTCAGTGACGCCTTGGGGGAACGTGCCAGGTTGGCCCCTGCAGCAGGCGGGCAGCTGTGGCTCACAGCTTCTCAACCTGGGCCCGGGCTTGGCACAGCTGGTGGCTCTACTAAAATGATCAACTTGGTCACTGGTCTCTAACCACGATTTCCATTTTTCTCCAGTGCCTTCCCTCTGTGACATGGGTTCCTTGAATACTTTCCCAGAGGCTAGGGGGAGCTCTGCAGGGAAAGCACACGGAGACAAGGGTTCCGACAGTCCCGCAACGTGGGCAGGACCTCTTTTGTGTATCCCCTGGTGGCAAGTTGGGAGCACGGCCCAACTCTGGGCTTCTGTGCGACCCTTAACACTAGTCCTTGGGGAGAGCGGACAAGCATCGTCACACCTCAGGAGTAGCATGGTTCTGAACTACAACTTTCTCTCCCGCTTGCTGCTGTGCCCACAGGGAATCTCCCAGAATTGTTAACAGACTCCCAGGCCCAGTCCGAGGGGGCTTTTCTCAAGGGTGCTAGTCACTCTGCCCCCTTGTGACTTCCCAGCAAGCCTTGGTTTGGGGATGCGCTGGGGATCAGCACACAAGCACCTGGTCAAGCAAGACCAGGAGCCGTGGGGTGTTGGCGGCCTCCACGGGCCCTCTCTTCAAAGAAGCTGGGCAGAAGATGAGAAGCCACGGGTGTGGCTTGGCACTCATCCTTGGGGCCTGGAAAGGAGACTTCAGAGTCCAGTGGCCTGTTCCACCAACAGGAAAGATGCCTACATGCTCACCATTCTGTCAGTCAGGGGTTCAGAGCTCACAGGGACTTGACCTAGGGGACTGCTGTGCTGCGGGCCCCTCCTTTGCCTACTCCTCCACCTCCAGGTCCCCCACACTCACATTGCCATAGTCAATGTAGAAGACGTGCACTTTGGCAGGAGACTCGACTTTTTCCACTCGGGCACGGTACCTGCAACGGCAGCGCAGGCAGAGCTCAAGGCACAGCCCTGACGAGTCCGGCCTCCCTGGAGCCTTAGCGACAGCAGGGCAGGGGCACGACACTTCCCTGCCCAGGGGTCAGGGTGGACACCCACGGGTGTCACAGAGGGCAGTTCTCAGACTCCATGAAGGCCCAGGCTCGGGGCACGGTGGCCCTCATCTAATGGAATCAGAGCACAGCTGGGAGCAGAGGGAGGGAGAAGGGAGCGTGTGGAGCAGATTAATGTGTCCTTGGGGCATAAAGCAACAAGACTAATGACCAGATTGATGTCTGCTGTTTAAAGCGAGCACACTAGACAGCAGCTGTAATTAGCCGGCAGATCTGTCTGGGAGGCCGCGGTAGGGAACACATCCAAGTCACTCTGTCACCCAGGGAAGGCCATGGGCCCTACTCCTGGTAGATCAGACATAGTGACCTTCTTGCAGCCTGTGAGTGCTCCTGCTCATGTCCTAGACAGCTAGGGTGGAGGGTCGGGCGGCTGGCCTGGGCTCACTGAGAACCAGCCTCTGCCCTCCCTGCCCTATGTGACACCATTTTTCCTGTGTGAGGTGAGGGCTGTGTTGGGAGAGTCTCAGCCAGGCACGGTTCCCCCAGTAGAGCTTCCCAGAATGAGGAGAGACACCGCTTATACACTCAAGGCTGACTGGGCTGCCGGCAAATCACAGGCCCCAGATGAGCTTGGGCAATGAAGAGGGCCACACTGGAGAGCCGGCCAAGGTCAACCACCACCGCCCAGTGGAAACCAGGTTGCTAAGGCAAATGCCTGAAGTCTACTAGGTAGCTCGGCAGGCCTGTGGTCCTGAGGACAGACTGGCTACCGCTCCTGCTTAAGACTCTTTGCTCCGCTCGGGTCCAAGTGGCTTACCATTCTCCATCGACAAACTTGGCAATGCAGAATTCTCCACGGCGGGGCGCATAGGAACCTTCGACAGGAGGGTGGCTGGCGATGTCATTTCGCATGTTCTCCATCAGCTTCTCCAGCTGGGTGCCTGCAGCGGGGGAAGAGGGAGTGAGCCCTGGGTTGGGGAGCAGGCAAGATGTGGTATTGTGTAGGGCGCCTCCGGCACTGGCCTGCCCCGTTCCGCAGGGAAGTCCCCTGTGGTCTCAGCTCAAGAGGCTCACACTGTCTTCAAAAGTGGGACGGGGACCTGCTGACACTTCAGGCCTCAGAGGCACAGAGTCTTCCTTCCAACCTCAGCTCTCCAGTCCACTGGCCAGGGCTGTGGAAGCTGCTGGGAATGTTCCTGGGCTCCACTTAAGGAGGTGGATGAAGCGCGGGGATGTGGAGCAGGGCCAACCAGCCTCGTCCAGGGTGAAGCGGGCCAGCTTACACCTGTTCCTACAAGGACCGGCCTGGCCTGGGCCACAGAAGTGATGACTGACAGCAGCCACTCTTTGCCAGTGTCTCCCAGGGGCAAACACGGAGATGAACGGCGGGCCCCATAAAACCCTGGGCAAGGAAAGGGCCTCAGACTCTGAGCCATGGAAGGTGTGGAGCAACTCAGGGAGCAGGGCCCAATCTCAGTGTATTCAAACTTGACTACTCTGACCTTGCTTACCATGTGAAGTATGTGCAAAAGCAAACTTTGGTACTGCCAGGTTGGGGTTCCAACCTCCAGCCCCAACTCAGTGCCCTCTTTGGTTGGGCAGGGAGAGAGTCTCCTTCTCAGCCTGTCCTTCCTGAATCCCGAGTCCCTGCTGCTTGTCAGCTGGTAATACCAGGTTTGGCAACACCCAGGGTCCTCTCCGGTTCCCTTCCTTGCTCCTTTCTGTTGTATAACCCGCCCCCACTCTACTAAGCATCAGTCCCCAGTAACTTCACTTTTCCATCCAACCTGGCCCTGATTCTAGCTCTCCATTAGGCCTGTTGTGCCCCCTTTGCTCTCGGAGGTGAGGGTAGCTGGGTTCGTGGGATGTGGGTATGGGGTTCTTCTTTCCACCTCCGGGGCCCAAAGCCATCCTGTAACAGGTGCCTAACACATGTTGGCTATTGGTACACCTGTATGTTCCTTGTCTGGCTTATGTTTCTGCCACTATGCTGTGAGCTCCTTCAGGGCACAGACCATTGCTCACTTGGTTCTGTTTGCTCTTGCAAGGCCTAGAAAATCCCTGGTGCATGCAGGGTATTTAAGAATTCAACTGTATTCGGGGCACCTGGGTGGCTCAATCGGTTAAGCATCTGCCTTCGGCTCGGGTCATGATCCTGGGGTCCTGGGACTGAGCCCCACATTGGGCTCCCTGCTCAGAAGGGAGAAGCAGACTCCTGCACCCCACCCCGCCTATGCTCTTGCTCTCTGTCAAGTAAATAAAATCTTAAAAAAAAAAAAAAAAAGAATTCAACTATATTGAAGATGCACTCTACATATGTGCACAAAGATGTGTCCACTCCTGGGCCTCTGCATGGGCCACTGTCCCAGCATTCATGAGCACTGGTCTCAGAACAGGGACTTTTAGGAAGCAGCTGCCCTTCCCCCACCTAGCAGTAAACCCTCTACACAAATTCTTTCTATACTTGGTCTATTTTTATTTTTTATTTTTTTTGTTCCAAGGCAACAGAAGCAGACTTTGCCTCCTGCAAACAGGTCCTTGCACAGAGCCTGGCTGGTCATTTACAGCTAATGGCAATGCTTTCATCATTTCATTAGATCCTTCCTGAAGGCAGGCTTTAATTAAGAGAAGAGACACAGAGCAAGAGGATGTCCCCCAAGAGAGGATGAAAGGTTTCAGAAGAGGGAGGCTACAGATGCTTAAGTTTATTTTCATGGATTTTATGGAACCAACCGAGGTCAGGTTTTCTCTGGATCCCACTGCAGCCCTCCAGGTAGTGTGCCAACAAGGGCCTTATTCCCTTCTCCAATGTTCCAAGAACACATGGTTTCCCCTTTGGTTCCTTTTTTCCTGATTTCCTGCCTTGGCCACCACTCACTGCAGTGTCCTGGCTCCCTATGGCCGCCAGAGATAGCCAGGCGGGGCACAGGGCATGCACAGAAAGCCTCTGAGATTACTTGCTGAAGGCCTCGAACCCTCAAGCTCTGTCCCCTGGAGACTTTAGGGACCTATTCTTATCCAAGGTGGGTCCTACCCCGCAGGATCCAGAGGCCAGGTAGAGCCTGCCAGAGCGCTGCCGTACCTTGGGCAGGGTATTCTTTGAGTTTCCTTTTCCCTGAGCTTCCTGAGGCCCCTTCTTTCTGACTCCTGTGCTCAGAAACAGCTCTCCTTCCTGCCTGGACCACCACTGAAAGACTCCGTTCTTCATCACACCACCCAGACCTGGCGGTGCTGGGCCACTTTTTAGCAGGATTGCAGCTGACCTCAAGGGAACTTAATCTTGAAGGCTCATCAGCCCATCTCTACCCCTCCCTGGCTCTTTCCCTTCCCAAGTAGAGCCAGCCCAGAGCTCGGGAAGGTTGGTTTTTCTTGGTGAACGGACATGGCCACAGACCAGCTGCCTGGAAAACATCATTAGAGGGAAGTGGTTGAGATGAGGCTGATGATCTGGAGAGGCCTTGATGGGGGGGGCATCAGGGGCTGGACTAGTCACAGCCTGCCACCCATGGGGCTGCCTCGAGTGCCAGTGACATCTTCAGGCCTCTCTGCCTTGCAAGGATCTGGCTCCTTGGACCCAGAGGCGGCTTGAAGAGCTTTTTCCTCTGCCCTCAACTAAAATGGTTCCCTGCACAGGGTGTCAAGGAGAGGAGGGAGGGAAGGGTAGAGAGAGCAAAGGGAGTGGAGGTGGGAAGTTGAGCCACAGGGCCACCCCCACCAGAGTGGCCTCTACCACCCTCTGTCCTCCAGAAGCCTGAGGCTTCTGCTGAGGTGACCCAGGCCACAGTGCACCGCCCTTGAGGGCAGGAGGAAGGAGGAGGATGGAGACAGAGGGTCCTTCAGAAAGACTGCCCGAGGATGACTTCCCCTAGAGTGCCGCCTGTTTCCATGGCAACCGGCTACCACTCAGGGCTATGGTAACCTCGTGAGAAGAGAAACCCCAGAGAAAAAAGCCCAGGCTCCTCTCCTGCTGCCTTCCCAAGGAAGCTGAGGGGGAGGAGGGTTAAGTAATGCTGGTTTGTACTTCCTGACCACATAGAGACAATCTGTTCCTTGCTTCCTGATAGACTCTGAGGGCTACAAATCCCCATGCCTAACCCAGCCTGGGCTGTCTGAGAGCAAAACAATTCTCCAAGAATCTCAGAGTACCACCCAGACAAGACGGGTTACTTCATTAGCCCTCAGAGGCCCAGCTAAGCCTCGCCTACTCCAGGGCCCATCTGCAGTTCATGAAATGACTGAGGGCCAGGGCTGGGGTAGCAGCCATAGGCTATCGGGGAGAGGCCCCTGGGAACTGGGGGCTGTGCCCCGCCCTCCCACTGAACCGAGGGGCTTCTGGAGGCAGGGTGGGCCAGCGTACTCACCGGTCTCCACATCCTGCACATAGAAGTGCAGGTCATCAGTGATCTCGGTCACGAACACCGGCTTGTAGCTGGCCGAGCGCTCCTTCTCCTCCAGCACGGGCACCACCTCTTCCACGGGCTGCTCCTCATAGTGGGCCCAGACCTGCACGTGTGGTCAGCAAAGGGGGCGGGGATTAGGAAGTGAAGCCAGCCAGAACACGGGATGAGGGCTTTGGGCAAGTGGGGTCACCCCTGGGGTGAGTGTGGGGGTCACCAAAGGACACTCACATCACACTAAGCTGAGCCCCTAGAACTCTCCTACTTCTGAGTGGGTAAGGAGACTGCTATGAAGTTCTTCTGATCAATCAGTTCTCAAATTTGGGCAGGGATCAGAAGCAATGGCGGAGCTTATTAAAAATGCTGGAACCTGGGTCCCAGTACAGGTCCACCAAGTTAGGATCTGTTATAACTGCACTCAGACGAAGTAAAACAAGCCACAGCAGGCTCCCAGGCACTCCTCATGCACCCCAGAGTGTGAGAACCTTGGTGTTGCTGCGGTTCTGGGTCCCCACCTCCCTCCCCCGACACCACTCTGCAGGGGTCACTCTGAACTCTCCAGGCCCTCGCACTGTCCAGGGCCATGGTGCTCCTGAGGCTCTCCAAAAGTGACAGCCCTGGGCCATGGAGGGGCGGGCTCGTCACTGTTCAAGAATGCCTTGTCTCAGCAACTTCTCTGTCTTCACCTCAATCAGGTTGCTCTGACCCTAGCTCAGAAGCCCACCCTCGCCTTTTCCTTCCTCCCCTGGCCCTGCACTGTCAGGCCCACAGCAGCTCAGAAGCTGATTCGATGTGACAGCATGTCAAGTCCAATACTGCGGCCAGGAGATTATCCCAGTAGTGAAGCCTGTCAGAGCAGCCTGTCCAGCTGAGCCCCGAGAAGGGGGTGAGGGACGGGACCACACACGGAGTCCCACAGACACATAAGAACAGGGGGGTGATAAAAGTACTAGCCAAAACTTACATGCTTCCTAGGTGCCAGGTGCTGTTCTAAACATTCTCTAAGTAGTAACTCACTGAATCCTCACGACAACCCTTTGACTAGGTATTAACATTACCCTGTTTTACAGACGAGGAACCTGAGGCACCCAGGCTTGCTAGAAGCAGTGGAACCAGGATCTGAACCCAGGTCTCTGGGTGCTAGAGATCTTCCAGAGGGCATTTTGACATTGACTGGGCCTCTAGAGACAGAGGGCAGCACTGAGCAGTGGGAAAAGTTGTGGGTGGGAGATGTGGGCTCCTGTCCTTTAATTTGATGTTTGACTTCGGTCAAGCCATATGCCTCCTGCATCTCCTTTTCTTCCCTTGCAATACGAACTAGTCTGACCCCATGATCACTCAGCTGACCCACAGATCCCTGGACAGCACATGGAAGCAGCCGAAGGGCAGGAATGTCAGAATTACCGCACCTCCTTGAGTCACACCTGCAGAAGCCATGCTCCTGCCTTTAATGTAGTGTATTCTTCCACTAGAAGGGGAGGCCAGGGCCCTGGGAACTGGGATGAGCAACAGGGGCTGAGCCTGGGCGAGGCCGCCAGAGAGTGGCTGAGGGGGATGGGAGAGACATCGCCTGGGTGCAAACCTCTGCCAGCCTCACCTTCTGCCTTTTGGGGCTGGACTCTAACCCAAACAGCTCCTGATCTCTCTCACCTACTCCGCACACAGGTCCCACCACAGCTACTTCTCTCCTCACTAGCATCCAGACACCTCTGCTTTCCACATGCCCAGGCCTGGTGGCCACAGGAAAGGAAGCAGTCAGCTCAGAGACTCCTGCCGAAGGGGGTCTCTAGCTTTCAGACTTCCTTGTGAAAGGGCCTCTTCCACCAGAGGCCATGGCATAGACTGCTGAGGGCACTTTGGGGGACGGCCACAGTGACTTCTGGTTCTAAGGCCTACCTCCTGTTGAGGTAGGCTTTCTCCCTGGGCCCCGCTAGTTGGAAGCTCCCCAGGGCAGTGACTACTCAGTCAGTCGCTCCTAGCCACCCTGGGATCCGTGTAGATGGGACTCTCACTGCTGTTGAGACACAAGACTGTCGGCACTGCCTTAAATGAGCTGAAGCCAAGTGCTCCCCCCGCCCCGCCCCCAGTCTGTCCTCTGCTCCCTGCTCCAGCAGCACCTCCCCTCCAATCTGTCTGCATATCCCCCCACCCCACCCCTGGTCAGTGGGCCCTTCACCCGCCCACCTCGCTCTTCTTGCTCCCTACCTTCCCGGCACCCAGGCAGCACATCAGAGAAACAAGGCCCCGCGCTGCTCCAGAGGGGGCCTGAGGCTGGGAGCAGTTCTGGGCTCCATCCTAATCCCGCCCTGCCTCCCTGCACTGTGGGGAAGGAGGCTCCTCAGCAGTGTTGATGAACTGGGAACAGACTGACAGGGTGAGAGCAGAAACTGCTAATGACTCCTCAAGCGAAAGCGCCTTGGGCGACAGCATCAGGTTTCCTCCTGGGGGAGAAGGGTGGAGCTCCTCTTCTGGCTGGCTCAGGTGGCCAGCAAGCTCAGGTCAAGGATGCTGCAAACAAAAGCCTCGGGGATGGCCCGCAGGCCTCTAGCTCCCACCAGGAGGGGAGTAGTGGGGCCAGTCCTGTGACAAGGTCCCACAGCTCACTGGGTGGTAGAAGGGGTACAGCAGGGGAGGGAGGGCAGTCCTGGTGCCTGCCACCTGTGGCTCCCATCTTTGGTCCTCAGAGCCACCCAATATTCCTGGGGACTTGGCTACCAGCGGCCCTGGCAAGCTGGTAAATGCAGCCTGACTACATGGCTTCTTGCTGGGAATGAGAAGGTCAGCTGAGAGCCTGGCCCACCCTTAGAACAAGGGCACATCTTGCCCATATTGGCTTCTATTGCCCTTCTGCAGAACTGGGGCAGAGAGGGAACAGACACACTGGCAGGCACATGCCAGAAAGGTGCCACTTCCCCACAGCCGTCCCCAGCCCTCTCTCAGCTCAGATCCCTGACAAGGAGCTTGTCTTTGCGAATTCCCAGGGGGTGCTCCTCGGCCTGGACCCATGGGGTGATGACAAGGAAAACCCAAAGACCCCTTCCAGGGAGAACAGTCACTGTGTGCACACAGATTCAGTGCCTTAGGGCTCTCCCCGCAGGCTCTGGGCAGATGGAGGAACTGGGGAAAGACCTGCATGGCCAAGATGCTGAGCAGAGGATGGGACTCTGGAGCTGGGAAGGCTCTTGGCCTTCGGAGGAGCCAAGCCTGAGCTGGGCCTCAGCGGCAGGGCCCAGGGATGCGGGGAAGAGCCACCCAGGAGGGCTCGGCTTTGCTCTGGGGCCACCTCCAGGCTGCGTTAGTGTGGAAAGGCCTTTCCCAGACAGCTCCTCTGATTCGGGGCAGGGTGTGTTCAGTCTGGGGGCCAGGATGGCACTGTGTCCTGGGGCAGGGCTCCTCTGTGACCCCTCCGTGACCCTGGCTACAGAGCCAAGTGGGGAATGAGCAAGGAAAGCAGCTCCCTTATCTGCTCCATTGCCGCTCTGTCATGCCAGTTCCTGTCCTGCCCGGGTCCTCTCTACATTGCGAGGCCAGACATCATAGGCTGTCTCTCCTCCTGTCCTCACCCATCCCTGGCCCTCCCTCTTCCCTGCACTTTCTCCCCAGGGAGCCCCAGATCCTCCTCCTGGCAGGAGATGGGGGATGTGGACCGAGGCTCCGATGGCTGCAGGCTTTCCTTTCTAAATCCTATTTAATATCGCTGCTCAGGAGGCTCCAAGGGTGGGGCTGGCATGGGGCCAGGGTGGTAGAGGCCTTCGAGCTCGCAGTGGGGAAGGCAAGCTCAATAAAAGGCGATCAATGGCCAATGCAGCCCGGCCCAGGGCCCTGCTGGGGCAGAAGGGAGGCTGGGGGAGGGAGGGCAGTCCTGGTGCCTGCCACCTGTGGCTCCCATCTTTGGTCCTCAGAGCCACCCAATATTCCTGGAGGAGGCGGGGATAACCCGGCATTAGCCTCCTGTAGAGGAAGGGGAGGGCCCAATCAGCATCTTCGGGAGGAGAGGAGTCTGCAGGGCAGAATGAGGCCTAGCAGGGAGGCAGCTCAGTTCTCAAAGCTGGGAAGCCAGCATTGCCAGCTACCCTCAGAGGGACCTGCTCACAAATGCACACACACAGAATCACATTCCCCAAAGACTTCGGCATGCTCCTAGTCTCACAGAATCCCTCAGTATTACCTTTCCTAGGTTAGCTCACACGTACCACCGTGACCTCTTAACCCCACACGTGCCTGTCTCTGGACAGCGAAGGCAGCCCTCCTGGGGTCACAAGCGAGGCAAGGTTGGAAATCCTGGGGACACCTCAGATATGCGGTTTGTTGTCCTCCAGCTGGCTACCAAATTCTCGGGAGTCCAACCAACTCTGAGGGGTGCTGCAATGCTCCGCACATGCTGCTCCTGGGAACCAGCCCCACCAGGAGCGGCAAGCCATGCTAGGTTCTGCCAGGACCCTTGAAGAGGATGGGATGTGCAGGAGAGGGACCCAGGAGGCGGGCAGGGCCTCGTGCTGAGAGTAGCGCACTGCATTTTAATTGTACTGGAATAGAAACACGCAGCCTGTGTTAAGTAATTAATTACTGATGATTACTCCTCACCATCATCATGTGGAACCAGTGAAATGATGACTTGAGCTCTTTTAGACAAATGCACTGTGTAGTAAACAGGGATGCCCAGTGTAACACCCAGCAAGGCACCCATCCTTCCACCTCAGGCCACATTCCCCTCCCTGTCTTCTCCTGGGTCCCTCTAGGGTCTCGAATCCCAGAGAGCAGACCCTGGGGGCAAAGACCCTTTCAGAATCTGAGCCTCAGGGGCCAGTGTTTTCCACACTGACCCCCAGCTAATTCTTCGGTGAAGGTTCAGCCCTTTGCACACAAGGCCCCAGCACCACGTCTGCTCCTTCCTCTGCAGCAAGCAGAGGACATGGGGGTGGCAGCCTTAAGTTCAGCTGTCACCAAGAGGAAACCCAAGAGGAAGCTCCTTTGTGGTAGGAGCTAAGGTTGCCCCCTCCCTGTCACTCTAGGAAGACGGGACTTAATGTGAGCAGAATTGGAATAAGGGTGGAAGCCTCCTTAGAGGCCTCATGGTGGCCTAGTCCTCCAAGGCATGAACATTCCCTTTCACCCTGTCCCAAGCTTTTTGGGTGACCTCTCCCTAGAGTTCTTCCACCCCCATTAGGGTTGGTCACCTGCCCTCATCCCCAGGGGATGGGAAGTAAAGGTAGAGAGAGGCAGGCAGGTGTCCCTGGGCCTGGTCCCTGAGGGAAGACAGCCGGGAAGAGGCTGAGTGAGGAGGTGGCTGCTCTGGGTTGGAAGAGAATGAGGAGCCTTGGGGCCCTGAAGCCCCCTACTCCTTTTGGCAGGTGTCTGGGCCTTGGCTCTGGGAGGCGAGTTGCAAGCCAGATGGCTGCCCCATGGGGAAGGAAACGTTTATTCCTGGAACAAATTTATGGCTCAGCACGGCTGTCCCATGAAATCCTCCTCAAGCTCAGAGAAGCCCTGACAAATTGGTGGCCGGCTGATTTATCCCCATTATCAGGACCGGGCTGTAAGTCAGTGGTGACAGGCTGAGGCAGGGGGTGCCAAGCCCAGCTCCCACCACCAAACCACTGGGTTCCTTAATTGTCCATTTGTTTCCAAGAGCTGCTTTCCAACCCATCCCCCTTGTCTTTTCAATGCAGTGCCTGCAGAGACTGATGGGCTATAAATCTGTTGTCCTAACAGCTTTATGCATCTCCTGGGGCAGCTTCCAAAATGGGTCTCCCTGCAGGGCCATGTGAAGGAAATTCAGAAGTGGGCTGCAGGTCTCCCGGGTGCTCTGAGGGCACCGAAGAAGGGCTGGGGCTGGTGAAGGGACAACTCCCCAGTCTCTTGCTCACCAGAGCCCCCCCTACTTCCCGTCACTGCTCTCATTGCTCCAAGGTCACCTTCCAGACACCCTTCTGCTCTACCAGGTCCACCAGAGCAGGCGTATGGTTGAGGATGCCTAAGCTCGCAGCCTCTCCCTTGGTCATGTGTGGTTCCTGATGTGGGGTCTGAGACCAACACCAACCAGGGCACCTCAGGTGGGGGATGACGAAACCGTTCTGTCCACTGTGTGGTGTTTTGGGGGAGGGGCAGGAAGGCGAGAAGAAGTCCGAGGTCTGCGGTGGCACCCACCTCCTCCCCAGCCAGGCCCAATTCCACACAGGTACCTTCTCTTTCTTCTGCTTGGCGGCCTCCTCAGCGGACAGCAGGGATTTGTAGTAGGAGCTGCGCTCAGCAGTGAAGTGGACCTTGGAGAGCGCGTGCTCCACCAGCAAGACGGACAGGTTGGCGCTGTCGATGTGCAGCCAGCCGATGAAGTTGCCGGCCTTGTCCATGCTCTCCACCTCCACCTCTACCTGGGGAACAGAAAAGGGGGTGTCAGCCTGCCACCTGACAGGGGCTCATTAGGCACGAAGAGCAGGAGCTTGCTGGGGCTCCAGCACTGCTGACCCTCTTAAAACCCTTCACTTCAGTTCTGTAAGTGGGATCTACGCTTTCTAGCTTCCCACACCCCAGAACCATCCTTACGGAAACGTCACTGACCAAGCAACTTCAAAACTCCCCTCTTCTCAGATCTTTCGGCAGAGAGCTACTAGAGTAAACTCGGCTCCCTCAGCTTAAGCGAGGAAGTCTGCGTTAGCCGCGTGCGTGTGTGAGTGCAGCCTGGGGGTCAGGAGTGACAGAAGCAGCAGACATAGCTCCGGGAACATCCCACTCTTCTTCAGCACCCACCCACCCACCCCAGCTCGTCTAGGAAGACAGGCAGGCCCCAGGAGCAAGGCAATCCCCGGAGCGAGGGGCGCACAGCTGAAGGAATTAGTGCTCAACAAAGGTAATGAAAGTGGCTGGATGGAAGCCAGGTGAAGAGAGGAGGGCAGGGGGCATGTGGGCAGAAGGATGCGAGCAGGAAGTGCACAGGAGGGCGGTGAGGGGGTGACCCCAGCAGAAGGCTGCCCCTGACAGGGTGCCATCACTGCTGGAAGCCCAGTCCTTGGGGCGTGTGCTGTGGCTGAACCTCAGAACCGTCAGGAACCCCTGCGGGGCTCACGAGCTTCTGAGCTTCCTCCACGGAGGGCCTCCCCGAGACCCGGGACCCCAGACACAGCACTGACTCCGCTCCTCCAAGAGGGTGGCCTTGGTGCCATGGCCCTTATGGTGGCTGATCAGCTCCCACCTCATGGCCCAGGGTAAATTTCTTCCTTGAACCTCTTTCTCTGCTAAAGGGGCTTGTAAAAATCTCTGCTGCCAAATATGAAAACTTGTATTAATTTAAACAGCTTCAAGCTCGAT
Source organism: Mirounga leonina (assembly GCF_011800145.1). Taxonomy (NCBI): domain Eukaryota; kingdom Metazoa; phylum Chordata; class Mammalia; order Carnivora; family Phocidae; genus Mirounga; species Mirounga leonina. The sequence goes on along the minus strand of NW_023270451.1, from coordinate 67,239,038 downwards.
TAAGCAATAAAATCAATGTCTAAATACCTGGGAATTCTCTGAAGGCTGGGTTGGAGCCTGCGGCAGCAGCCTAGAGCAGAGGGTTAGAGAGGCAAGGGTAGGGAGGTGAGCGGGGAGCCATGTGGGTGACAGGACACCCCTTAAGTAGACAGGGGGCTTGGGCATGTGGAGAGAAGGCAGCAGGGAGAAAAAGAAGGGGCAGGACCAGGGAGGCAGGGCCCCTGCTTCTCCCTATTCTTTAACACCCTTTTCCTACTTAAGGCTTACAGTTAACCCTTCGAGTGGAAATGCAAGTTCAACAATGCCTGAGGTTGGGGTGTGACCCATAAGCAGATATGAAGAATTTATTAGAGCTAGATAAAAAAGATACTATATAGATCCATTCCAAGTCGATTCTGTTGGTGGGTACATAGGTCCCCCATTCTTGGACCTCTTATCTTTTACTGTGTTAGCAGCCAAGTGCCCTTTCCCTAAAACTGATGCTGCCCTGCTTGGGCACAAGACCTCCTTCCAGTTCCGAGAAGCCTGTGCTGGGCCAGTGCGGTTGTGACAAAAAGCTTGAGGGCCACCTGCATCATTGCTCTTGGCACTGGATTGCTAGGATGGAGGCGAGCACCTCAGAGGCGGATTGATGAAGTACCCGGCAGGTACAATCACGCTCATCCCGGAAGGTGCCCACACTCAGGCCTCACCCCACCTAGCAAACCCCCAATCCACACCTCACCTCGGAGGCTACCAACCAGATGCCGGCCTCCCAAGGGCTCGTACAAGTGGTAGACTCCAGCGACTGGTAGCCATGCCTGGGGTCAACACTGCCAACTCTCTTGGCAGGTGGGCACTGCCTTCACACCCAGCCTCTCCCGGCCTGCAGTCGCTATGTTAACTTGGGCTTGACAAGTCCCTGGGCCAGCCAGCTGCAGAGGAAAGAAATCTTTAGCCTTGGGCACTGCCCTCCCGCTGAATCCATCTCGGGTTATAGAGGGAGATAAAGCTGTAGCCTGGGGGTCTCTGCTTCCCCTTTTATTATGGCTGCTGCAAACACGGTGATTTTGATTTCTCGAAGGCACTCAGGGGAAGGTGGGCTGGGCTCAGTGAAGGGATGGGGCTACTCCAGAGTCTCTTGGCTTGTGGCCTCTCTAGCCAAGCCCTGTGCTGTGTCTATCCTGGGCACACAGAACCCATTTGAAGACCGTCTTAACCCTTCTCTAGTTCTGGGAGAGTTTCACAGTGAGCAAGCAGAGGGTTAAGCATGGTGCTCCTAAGCTGGTATGTGTGTTCACTGTTCATCATGGTTCTTTTAGATTGATTGCCAGGACTTTGTGGCTTGACTATAACATTTTGTGGGCCAATGTCTGTATATGCTCTATTTCTCTGATCAACTTGAAGACTTGGGTTTTTTATATTTTTCTCTCTCCCTCTTTTTTAAAAAAGATTTATTTATTTGAGAGAGAGAGAGAGTGTGCGTGTGTGTGTGTGTGTGTGTGAGCGAGTGAATGGGGGTAGGGGCAGGGCGAGAGGGCGAGAGAATCCTCAAGCAGACTCCCCACCGAGCGGGAAGCCTGACTCGATCCCAGAACCCTGAGATTATGACCTGAGCCAAAGTCAAAGGCTTAACCAATTGAGCCACCCAGGCACCAATATTTTCTCTTAATTGAAAAAATACATATAAACACATACTCATATAGAGATATACAGATACATTTGATTCTTGTTATTTGTGATGTTCTATAAAGTCACCATGAACACTGAATTAGCGAATCCTGAACCACTGCTCCCAGGGGAAACACAGGATTAGGTTCTTGCAAGACTCTACCAATTTACCAATACATAACCACCTTCTGTGCATGTTTTTGCTTAAAGACACCTTATTTAATATATACTGATGATTCATTACCATTGAACTCATGGCCAACAGCACTAGAACTCATGCCTGAATAAAGCTTCTTTAACATGTGTATTTTCTCCCTAAGGCACATCACAGCCTTCCTGCACTTAGGAGCACTAGGCAGCACTTCAGCACTCTGCTTGGAGGCCATTTTAAACGGCAAAATCACCAAGAAAAAGCACACATCAAAAAAAGGGGAAAACGTGGCACTAAGGAGACAACAAAAAGGACACTTGTTTATGGATGAGAGCTGAAACAAGAAGGTAGAGCACCGCCTTTTGCAACCTCAGCTGGGAATGTGCTCACCTGGAGACTCAAATTGTTCACCACTCTGCACATCCACAAATGATCAAAAATTACCGAGTACTGATTTGGGGCTACAAATACATTTTAGTAAGTGAACTCGCAAATATGGAATCGTATATAATGAGGATTGACTATATACAGACCCACGGAGAGCTATTTCCTACAAGTTTGCCTCAAACTGAAGACAGGAGTTATGGGAGGCTCATTCTTGTCAGATACACAAGAAACCTTCTGGATTCTTTCTGCCTGTTGTAATCATTAATGAGGCCCACTACTCACCAAGTGTTGTGTGAACTGCGAAGTGCTCTACAGTATTGCTACTTGTCTCCTCAGCAGCGCGGAGTGTTTCAGGGAGAGAGCTGGACTCAACAGCTTCCCTTGGGAGGCCTCCTACGGTGGCATGTGACACCCGGGAGTTCAAGCCTCGGGTGACTACCAGAGGCTGCCCGAATGTCTGATTTGTGTGCAGGCCTTTGGTGTGTGCACACGCGAGCTGATATGGCCTTGAGGACACCACAGAACGTGTGGACACGTGGACACAAGCAGTGTCAGCAGGGAAGAGATGGAGGCTCTTCTCATCAATGCTCACGTTGAAGCTAAGACCTAGGAAAACAGCGCTGAGGGGAGGAGAAGGGGGCCGTGGAGCTGTGCTGGGGGAGCGCCGGCCGGGGATGAAGCAGCAGACAGCCCAGCTGCCTCAAGGTCAGACCCACTCCCCCCACCTCGCTCCTCAGGGCGCCTGCTGCCTCACTGTGCACCCCTGCCCATCTGGCCAGCCGCCAGCATCTCTTGCCCTGGGGGCAGACAGAGCGGGTGGGGATTCTGATGTCCCAACTAGGCCCTGTGAGCTGAGGTCTTTCAGCTTCACCACCACCTTCCTGTGAAGGCTTCCCTACTCCACCCCCAAGTCAATCACCCCCTGTACACCTATGGGCTCCCCCAGCCTTTGGCACTGAGGGGACAGCGTATAGCACAGAAGTTCAGAGCACACACTGTGGAGCTAGACTGCCTCGGTTCAGATCCACCTACCAACTACATGACCTCTGCCAATCCCTTACCCTCTCTGTGTCTCTGCTGTCAAGTTGCAACTGCAATATTCCCTATCTCAGAGGATTTGTTACGATTAAATGACCTAATAGAAAAACACAAAGCACTTACAAGAGCACTGGATACATAAACGCTTCATTGTTGTCAACAGTTATTTCACTTCCTAATGTCCTTATTCTCCAACTAGACTGTCAGCTCCACGGGGAACAAAGCTTATTCTACACTCCGAATCCTCCCCAGAGCTGGGTCCACCGACTGGGCAGGGAGGTGGCAGGAAGAGCATGGATCTTGTAGTCAGACAGACTTGGGTTCATATCCTAGCTCTGGCCGTGAATTTCTGGGAAGTCATATGACCTCCTTTCTCTCTAGCCAGTTTCCTTCTCCATAAAACGAGAAGCAGGTCCTACATTTTAAAAGAAGTAACATAAAACGGCTTCCTCTTCCCTTCATCTCATACTGGCCAGCAGTGGCCCTGCTCAGGCTGAGCTCCGTCCCCTTAGCTCTCCCCGCAAACCTAGAAAAGCTTTGGGCTTCTTAAACCCTGGTGGCCTCATGCAAAATACAGAATGGAGGGAAGGCAAGTGGGAAAAGCTAATGTGTGACTGTCCTCAAACCCAGCTGAGCAAGCAGCTGCCTTTCTGCTCAGCAGAGGGGGGTCCTTCTCCACCACAGAGCCAAAGGTGGGAGGCGGGGGGAGCGCAGCCCAGCCAGCCGTGCCCAGTCTGAGAGCAGCTAGACACACTGGACTCGGCCTGTCTGCGGGCTGGGGCAGCCAGCGGGCGCTGCTTCCTCACAGTGGGACACGTCCTCCTGCTCCCAAGCACATTAATGTGCCACTAATGAAATTGTTCTGGCTTATTTACCAAATTAATACAAACGGCACAGGCTGTTAATTTGCATGTCTCCTAATTACTGAGGAAGAGCTCCCGTGCCCAGGCAACACACACACACCTCAGTGCCCACCCAGACGGGCTGTGGGTGGGTGAGGAAGGGGAGAAGGGAAAGGAGGAGAGGGGAGAACCCGAGCAGCCCCTAGCTCACTCTCCATGGCTGGGAACACAGGAGGGAGGGAAGGTGTGGTGGCCATGAATTTGTTTCACTGCCTGTAGTCCTTTCCTTAGTGGGCTGGACTGCCTTGGCCTCCAGAAATATACTCAGTCCCTGTCCTGCTCCCCTCCCCACATGCTCCTTCTTTCCCTTGTCTGGATTCTGTCCAGTTTCTTCACTTAGGAACTACTTCAATCAGGCAGGCAGTGGGGTCTGAGTCATTCTCCTCTCTAGGCAGCGTGGCACATTCTGGGCCTGGGCTAAGCGCAGGGCCAGATCGGTGCAAGGGGTCACAGGAAGGGAAGCGAAAGTCAGGCAGGGCATGAGGGTCTTACAGATACTACTCCTCTCTCTCAACTTGTCCTGGCCTTTCCCAATCAGCCTGCAGAGTCTGAAACCTTCTGTAAAGTGTGTGCATGTGTGCATGTGTGTGTGCGAAGGAGAGGGAGGGGAAGAGAGAGAAAGAGGAGAGAGAGGGAGGGAGAGGGAGAGGGAGGTCAGTAAAAAGGTCACCATAAAACCACAGAGGAAATTCTGACTGCCCTGGGGGTTCATTTAGCTGCCCGACCTCTCCTGATCCAGGAACCAAACTGGATGCCTACTAGTTCCAAGTCTGGGGCAAAGCTGAAAAGACAGAGGTCCTCCTGAGCCTTCTTTGGGTCCTGGTGAGGTGTGGGCCTGGGGAGGGAGAAGGCACTGGAGGCTGCCTCCACTGAAAGGCAAGCTTGAATAAGGCAGGTGGGTGCTGCCTACCCCCCCACGAATCCACACTTAGGGCAAAGAAACTTTGAAATGTTGAAAAGAGCAGAACACACAGCAGGGGGCTGCATGCTCTGGGAGGTGACCCAGGGTAGCCAAAGAAGGTACAACACAGAAGGGATTTATTGGCAATGGGAGAGGGCAGGGAGACCCCATACATATATACCCACCTTCCCTTTTTTTGTGTCAAGAGGATGGAGAAAAGGTTCCATCTCCCGAAGTGCACTGGGCCCAGCTCCCGGCACAGTGCCTGAGGCAGCACAGGAAATGATGGCGTGAGCCAGCCTCCTAGGTTGGAAGGCTGTGGAACGCTGAGGAGATGCTCCCTCCCTCAGGGGAGGTGGCTGCCTCAGGCAGGACAGGTGAAACCAGGCAGGCTGGAGCAAGCAGCATGGGCCAGCCCTGCCCTGGGGCACAGAGGAGGGGGTGGGGGTTATACAGGCCACCAGCTCCTGCGGCAGGCAGAGCTGAGAGCAGAACGCCCAGGGCTGCCTCTGGGGAGGTGACAGCAGGGGCCCTAATGACAGGCAGAAGCCTCTGTCCTTTCCACTTGCTGTCTGGCCACAGGCCTGCTTGAAACACCCCCAAAGCCATCAGCAACAAGCATGGGGCAGAAGCCTGGAATTGGGAACAAGACAGGAAAGCTTGGATGGGAAGAAGCCACCGAGGAGCAAAGAAAAAGCCAATAAAAAGCCGTGGACTGGAACTGTGCTCTGGGGGGGAAGAGGGGGTCACATCCCCTTCAGGCTCAGTTTCTTCACGTACAAATAAGAGCAGAACAGGGTTTTAAGGTTCTCTCAGCTCTGAAGTAGCTGAGGTTAGGCTCGGGGCCGGGCAGTGTGACTGGGGGCTGAGGAGAGAGGAGACAACGGGTTATGTGGGAGAAGGGCAAGTGGGGAAGCCCCATGAGAACCCATAAGCCCTGTGGGAAAACTTGCAGAGGGGGATAAAAGGCAGTCCAGCCTCCTCCTCACCCATGCCTCCCACCAGAGCTCTCTGCCAGAATGTGAGTGGTGATCCAGAGCAACCAGATTGCCCCAGAGACTCCTTGCCTGCTACAGGGAGGTAGCCACGTCGCTGTTGAGCTGGGTTTTCCACCAGCACTGATGCCGCACGAAGGCTGTAATGCGCTCCACAGCTAGAGCTGTGAACTTGAAGAGACACCTCACCTTAATATAGTAGCAGCTTAACACAGCCAACGTGTCCCCTCCACTCGCAGGCACGTGCACACACACCACCGTCTCTCAGAGACGGTGAACACTAACACAGTGCAATTAACAATGTAACGCTCTGGGAGCTGGAGAAGCAGTGCCCATGAAATGCCTCCTGGGTCTTGGTACCGGCAGCTGCCAGTGGGGAGTGGGCCGGCAGCGGGCGCGGATCTGCCCCGTGCTGGAGCAGGGGGGCCCCGGGTCCCACCAGTGCCTCTGCTCCTAACCCCTCAGCACCTCCAGATCAGATGGGTCCTTCAAGTCCAACCCACAGTGCCAACTGGTCTCCAGAAAACCTCTTCTCTGACCTCCGTGCGCTGGCCCAAGCCAAAGCCCTAGGAATGCCTGGAAGTCATGCCCAGGTTGGCACGGTGGCAAGAGGGGCCGAGAAGCTCCTGGAAAATGATGGAAGCCCTGAGCCCTGAACAAGATGGCTCAGCTAGAAGCTCAGAGTTTCTCTTTCTCTCTCTCCTCGAATACCTAAGGGAGATGGGTTGGGATGGGGGGGGGGGGGGGTGCGGGGGAGGGGGAAAGGCAGCTCCTGGTCCCTGCCAGCCAAGGCGATCAGCCTCGTCTGAGTCTGCCGGGAAATGCAAACCTGCTGACTCCAGGCCTTTGCAAGCGGTAACACAGTTTATAAACTGACGCAATCTGTCCCTTTGGTGCAGACAATGAGGGAAGGAGATTGTTCATCTTCCCAAGAAAACCCAGGGCGAAAGGCTGGAGGGAGATTTAACTCCCTCTTTCCTGAGGTTCATGCAGGGAATGAAGCTGAGTCAGGAGGCCCTCATTCTGGCCCCCTATCCGGGGCACCACTGGTGGCACTTGTTCCCATAGGATGCCTGAGCCTGAGGTAAGCTTTGGAATTCCGTCGGAGGGTGGGGCACACCTGAATGGCCCAGCCCCCCCCTCCATGCTCCCTGGCTGGAGAAGAGCAGTGCCACCCCAAAAGAGCAGTGAAGGCTGCTTTCATCAGCGGCCTCCAGATAGTCTTCTTTATTACTACCATTACCATTACCATTCCAATTCCCTTTTCTGTCAGCGTCCCCCTCTTTGCCCAAGAATATCTTGCCCATCCTAGAAAACCGTGCCTTGATCTCATGTCCACCCAGTTGACCTGGTTCTCCTTGCCCAGAGGATTCCCTTTTCCTTCCCCATCGGTTGTGGTGGCTCACCACTCTCGACAGTCCAATGTAACTACCACCTCAAAGTCACTCAGGACCTCTTGTCATTTTAACGATTTCTTCTTGCATGTCATTGTTTTTGACCTTTTGAATGATCTGACAGAGCTAAGAACCTCTCTTCCATCTTAAATTTTCTTTTTTTTTTTTTTTGGCCTCTGTGGTTCCCGACCATGGTTTCCTCTCCCTGTTCTTAGTTTCAACTGTGAATTCTCTCCCAACATCTCCTTAAACATGGATATTTGCCAGGGGGCCATTTTAAGCTGTACAGTCCCCGGTTTTCACTGCTCTCAGAATTACAGGACACCACGACTTCTATTTTCAGTCCAGACCTCTCTTCAGAGTTTAACTCCACCTGACCAATTTCAAATATAACGCGTCCAATGGTGAATCTACTGTTTTCACTCTAAAACCTGTTCCTCCATCCACCTTTCTTATCCCAGTCAGTAGCAGGAGAAGCTTGGGAATCATCCTGCCTCCCTTACATTCACAACCAACCTCCAGGTCACACCAATGCTACCTCAGAAATGTCTCCTGAATTCTTCCCCTTTTCTCTATCCTTACTGCCACTACTTGAGTTCAGGTCCTACCTTTGGGTAGCAGTCCCCTTCACTGCTATCCCCGCCACCAGCCTTGTGTCTCCCTAATGGCCCTCCCACAATGCTGTGGTGTGGCTTGTCACAGGCAGTGCGACAGGCTGGGGACAGGCTGTTAGGCTGGGGAGCCTCTTACTAGCTGTGAGTGACTGATTTAACCTCTCTGGTTATACGTTTTTCCTATTGGTCAAATGGGCATAATAATGGTGCCTATTTCGAAGGTTTTTATTGAAGAATAAACTGATTCCAGTTAAACACTCAAGAGTTTAGTATATAGTAAATGCTCAGTAACTGTTGTTACTTAACAAAAAATCCAAACCTGATCACTCCGTTGCTGAAATCCTTTCCTTGTTTTCTGCTAAAGTTCAAATCTTCAGCACAGCAAGGTACAGCTTATGACTGGATTCTTACTGTCTCGCCTTCTACCATTTTGGCCCTCATTCTTTTGCTCTAGTCATGCCAGACCAACTCTAGCGCCACACTATGACACACCGTTCCAGGCCTCTGTGCACACGATTCCTTGCGGCGAGCACACTCCTATTACTGTACCTGTGAACTCCTACCCAACGCGTTAAGATTCTGCACAGATGGGATTTCACCCAAACCATTCCATTATTTACTTAGTAATGCTTTTCCCCACAGCACTTTGCTCATACCACTATTTATTATATAGTATTATAATGGGCATTTATTAATGGCATCTTATTACTGGCACACGGTAAGCACTCAGTAAGCCCATGATGAAAGGTCAAAGGTCCTAGCTTCTCCAGATCACTGGCAGTCAACTTGGAGCAGGAAAGTTCCTGGGACAGAAAACTGTCTTTGGGGAAATCCAGTGGCACCCAACCGACTGGAGAAGGCCTGTCTTGAGAACCTCTCTAAGGTGACAGGGCGGTCCCACAGCTGCCCGTGTCGGAGCAGTTCTGCCTGTAGGAGCCCAGAGGGGCAGAAACCGGCTTTGGTCAGTGCAGCCAGCACTGATGACTCAGAGGCTCCCAGACGTCATGAGCAGAAGGGGCTGTTTCGCACTTGGCTTTGCCTGTACTGAATATAACTGGAGCGAGGATGGATTCCTCGATTTATCCAGGCATGAGCACAGGCAGCAGCTGTGTGTGCCTCCCTCTGGTCTCCTACACATCCACCACTCCTGGCTACCATCCCTCAGCAAAGAAGGGGTGAAGGGCAAAAGCAGGCATGAGACAGCCAGAGCAAGAGCTATGAGGACAGGACAGGACCCCGGACTCTGTCTGGTAAGTCCTCCAAGCCAGGGGGCAGATGTCCTGGTTAGTCCTCGGTAGCCTGAAGGGACATCTGAGCGCAGGGCTGAGAAAGCCTCAAGCTACGAGTCCCTTGCCAGGGTGGGCAGGTCTCAGGCCCTTCTGCGAGACCAAGGAAATCTTCGAGGAAAGGCAGCTGCTGTTAGATTTAAGGGAATCTGGGGCTTGGATGGCTCAGAGTTCTCAGAACTGGGCTGTGGCCACGGGAGCCACTCAAAAGCTGTCAGGTTGTGGCAAAGGATGTCCTATGCTGGGGGAAAAAGGCGACACAGAGCTCCTTCTCTTTCACCATCACCCGGTCTCTTAGAAATAGGAACACAGACACCAATCCCTCTTGCAGGCCAGAAAAAGGCACCAGAGAGAAAAGGACTTGGAACAGCTACGGACCAGCCAATTTAGTTATTTTATTACACTGAGTATAAGAAATGGCAACCAATTTCAACACAATACCCAGCCCTCCTGATTAACGTCAGACCAACTGCATGAAGGCAGCTGAAGGCACTGAGGAGATGGAGGAACCGTCAGATTCTGGGGACCCTCACTCCTTCTTCTTTCCCTCCCTCCTCATCCAGCTAAGAATGTAACATCTCCTCTGGGCTCCTCTTATTAAGCCCCCCTGCCCCTGTGTTTACCTGTATCCTTCCTGAAAATCCAGCTGTCTTCACTTGCCCACAGGAGGCCTGGCGTGGGCCCACTGTGCTCCGCAGGCCGTGCGCTCCACCACCCAGGGCAGGCCGTGTGCTAGGGCTGCCGGCAGCCCTGCGATCCCTATCCCTGGACAGGCCACAGAGCAAGAGCCCCTGCTCCTCTCTCCCCACGCGGAGGGGCTGCTCTCTCTGGCCCAGGGGAGAGGAGATTCAGGCCTCTTCAGGGACTCTGTGTTTCAGACCTATTTGAACACAGTAAGGAAAACAAAACATCCTCTGAGATGATCTAGTCTTCATGCTCAGCAGTGCCAGTGGGCGAGGGCTGTTGCGTGTTCACTCTGCTGTCACATGGGCAGACTGGATCCTTGCTTGCTATGACCTGGAGGGCCTGTGATCTCTGTGGCCTGTCTGTAATACAACGAAAAGCCTACGGAAAAAAGCCACCCATTATATACAGCCCAGATTGGGAGCTGTGCAGCATGCCAGAGGCCAGATGGCCTGGTCAAGGAGCCTGGCCTCTGCCCTCTTCTGCGGGCTGAGGCTGGGTTTCCTCACTGCTCATTTTTTATTGCTAATGACAATTAAAATGTGGCACTGCTCATCCCGCCAGAGTGGAGCTCTCACACCCCATAAGCCCCCCCAAATCCTTTCCATGTCTGCAGTTGGCCCCAGCCATCTCTGTCCAGGGCAAGATTAGGAGCAATGGGCATGGGCCAGCGCGACCATTCTGCCTCCACTGCTTCTCCACGCTGGGACCAGATTCCCTCTTCTTCCCTGTCTTTACCTACTCCCCAGGGCACGGGCTCCTCATGCTATTCTGGGTCTTGTAGTTACCTCTGGAAAGTACTCAAAGCCACTGGAGTGAGAGCAAAGGTAAGAGAGGAAAAAATATCAGTGGTAGGAAAGGCCAATAGATAGGATGGGTCAGCAACTCAGTTTTTTTTTTAAAGATTTTATTTATTTATTTGAGACAGAGAATGAGATAGAGCATGAAAGGGTCAGAGGGAGAAGCAGACTCCCCACTGAGCAGGGAGCCTGATGCGGGACTCGATCCCGGGACTCCAGGATCATGACCTGAGTCGAAGGCAGTCACCTAACCAAGTGAGCCACCCAGGCGCCCAGCAACTCAGTTTTTGACACAACTCTCTGTCCATCCTCTTGACAGGAGCCAAGGTGCCATTAATCACAATTACTCCTCTCTCTCCCATTTCAACCGAATGTCCCAAATAAAATTCAGCTTAATGAGGCCCCAGGAGCTAGCGGGTGGTCCCTCAACCCTACTCTTTGCTCAGGCTGGTTTTGCCCTGTTCTCAGGCAGGGAGTAGCTATCCTGTGTTCCCCTGAACGGGGCCAGGGTGGCCTCATTTGCCTTGTTTCGCCTCCCAGTTTGGTTGTACGAAGCAGAATTCTGCTGATACCTGCTCTCTGCTCTACGTAAGGAGTGCTACCCCCAATGTAGGTGTGTTCTGAAATGGAGACAGGAGATGAAGATGCTCAGCATCTTGGGCTAAGATTTCTGGAAGTCACAATTAAGCTTTTAAGGACAACTCCTCTGATTTTGGAGGAAGCCTAGTGAGCCTGACCCTTGCCCAAGCCTCGCTGCTGGTTCAAGGCTCCTTGAAGAGAAGACAGCTCGGCTGCAGCCAGTGTCAGTGCGACTTCTCCCATAGAAACTTTCTGCCCGTGTGAGACTCCTACCCCGCCCTGATGCTCAGTGTAAGCATCATTTAAGCAATTTGATTTTTTAAAAAAGATTTACTTATTTGAGAGAGGGAGAGAGAGAGTGAGCGCACATGTGAGTGTGGTGGGGAGGGGCAGAGGGAGAGACAGAATCAGAAAATCTCGAGCAGGCTTCCTGCTGAGCACGGACCCAGAAATCAGGCCCTGAGCCAAAATCAAGAGTCGGACGCTCAACCGACTGAGCCACCCAGGCGCCCCTGATTTCTGTTAATGCTAGTCGAAGATGCTCTCAATTGCTCACTGCTCCTGAGCTTTGGCCTGAAGCCAGCGGGCAGGAAAATGGACAGTGGGCAGGTCAGAAGCAGCAAAAAAAAAAAAAAAGGGAGTGGGGAGGCCAGCACCATCCTCTATCTTAGGCAGGTGCTCACAGGGATGCTGTAGGGAGGACAGAAAGAACAAGAAGTGCTGTGAGGAGAGAGTCTCAGCATCACGCACCTTTTCTAAGTATACTATACTCCCCTTCTCGCCAACCTCATTTCCTCTACCTCCCCTCCCCCCGCCCCCGTCCAGCTGATCTGCCTGCTGAGTGAGCTGTCGGACCCTGCGTCTCAGCTGTAAAAGGCAGACGCCCAGCAGCCCCTGTGCTGCCAAGGGAGGCGCAGAGGTGCAGAGCACGCTCAGGGAGATGTCTGGTCATTTACCAGTAAGGGAATGCTAAGGCACCCCCCTCCCCCCCACTTCAGGAAGTTTCTGCCCAGGAGTGCTGAGAGAAGTGTGTGAAGCCAACTTCCCTACACCACTTCTGGCTTCCGGGAAGCCTTCCCAGATTCACTCTTCCTGACGACTCCATCTTTAGTGCTCATGTTATGTCCTGAATCAACTAGACTGCTCTTGTTAAACCATTAGCTTTTACATTACGCCTTCCAAATGAGGCTGTTGCCAGTTTCTTTTGAACCCACCCCTAGTCCCCACATTGTGGATTCTAGGCAGTGCTGGAATGGAAGGTGCTTATTGGAGGGGGCTCCTGGGCACCTGGGAGAGACTGTGCTTGGCAGGGCTCTCTTGTTTCTGGGCAATACCTTCTACATGGCTATATTCCTGGTTGCTGTCCAGAGTTTTCTTAACAAAAGCGGCTTCCAAGGCCAGGCAAGCAGCAGAAAATGCAGGTTAATAATAGAGTACAATGTACCCTGAAAGGGGGGATCATTGTGATTTGGCCTTGCATCTCTGGAAAGATACAGCAGGGCTGGAGAAGGACCAGGGATGCCCAGTTGAGTTGATTAAAGAGATGAGAACATCCAGAAATGATTAGGATTCTTCAAAATGGAAAGACAAACACTGAAGGAACTGAAATGTATAAAAATCATTAAGGACATATAAAGAGACCTATAACTTATTGTAATCAACCAACCAAGAAATAGCTATTTGGCATCTACTAAATAGAAAAGCAATGCATTAGGCATTGCAATAGATGCAAATGGGAAAAAACAAAAAAACCCAAAAAACTTCTCTCTTCAAAGAGCTTAAGATTAAGTTGAGGAGACACGACAAAGCCACATCATGTCAACTAGTGACAAAATGCCATGTAAAAGCACATGACCACAGAGTGTAGTACAGATAGCAGGTACTGGAGGGGTTCAGGGGAGAGTGCCAACCCTGAAGGCTAGAGAGTTCAGGGGTTCAGGGAAGGGCCGGCCGGGACATCACCAGTGGGGCTGAGCAAACATGCTCTAGCATATGGAATGATTTGGGTCATGCTTTGGAAAGAACGCGTGATTGGTAGGGTCAAAGCAGGCATGAGGTAGAATTTCAGGACAAAAAGGGAGGCCGAGGTGAGTGGAGGTGCAGATACTGAAGGAGATGGGGGGTGACAGAGAGAGCAGAGGCCTGGAAGAGGTGCAAGTTGCTCAGAAGAAAAGCTCAAGAGGGTGACCCTGAGAAACAGGGTGATGGGACAGGTCAGAGCACAGACCCACCTTTCCTCCCTCCTTTCTTTCTTTCTCTGAGAGAGAGACAGAGAAAGGGTGAGTGGGGGGGGGGCGGCAGGGAGAGGCAGAGGGAGAAGGAAAGACTCTCAGGCAGACTCTGCACTGAGCGTGGAGCCCACTGCAGGGCTTGATCACAGGACTTCGAGACCATGACCCAAGCCGAAACGAAGAGTCAGATACTCAACTGACTGAGCCACCCAGGCGCCCCAGCCCCTTCTTAATATAGATCTGGGACAGATGGCTCAGGGGGTGGGTTCTGTACATTCTTAGGAAGGCAGGAAGGATGGGAACCTAAACAAGATGCACAGAAGTCCTGTTACAGTGACAGTGGTTGGGAGGCAGGAATGAGAAGAAACAGAAAAGCATAGCATAGCTTGTTAATGGATCGTGCTGACTGGAGTGAGAACGCAAAGAGGGGAGGAGATGAGGGAATCAAAAGAGGAGAAAAGCCTTTACCAGGCTTGGTCTGTTAGCAAGAGTTTCACTCATTCCCTGCATAACAGATAGGTCAGGCGCTTTGTGCCTGGTCCTACCTTCATCTGCCTGTCTTAATTCCGACATTTCCTCCTGATCTGGGGCATCTCATCCACCGGCAGAACTGCATGATGGTTACCAGGGAGAACTCTGGAACCAGACTATCTGGATTTAAATTTGGCCTCACTGTTTAGTAACCTGGGTGAGTTATTTTTAAGTCTGTGCTTCAGTTTCAAACTTTAACATGGGAGCAATAAAACTGAATACCTCCCTCCTAAGGAAAATGTGAGGTTTAAATGAGTTGTTATACACAAAACTCTCGGAATGTCTGGCACATAATAAGCACTCAATATAATGCTGGCTCTTCTTACTGGGTTAAGTGTTGATGGTGAGAACAGAAAACATATAGGGAGTGCACCTAGGTCACACAGTGACCAAACTCTGGTTCTCCCAGGGAAAAATCATAGGCCTTTGGCCAATATTCAGTGGGCCAAGCCAAGGCCTGTGTGACTTCTAGAACCACCCCGGGTGCTTTCCTTTGAGAGGGAAGCATCTGAATGGAGATGCTGAGCCCTAGCCTGAGCTCTGGGAACTGCCCTATTCAGCTGAACAACAGAGCTTTCATACCAAGAGGGAAATGTGGATTTGCTTCTCTCGTCTCATGTCCTACCACTTCTTATCCCTCTTACACCAACTACGGGGACTCACGGATTCAGGCCGACTGAGCTAGGTGTTCCCTAAACAGGTACTGAAATACCATGTCACACAGACTCCCAATTTCCATTCTTTCCTGCTTACTAACAGGTATCCTTTTAGCCCAGGTGTCGCTGTGGCCAGGTAAAAAGACTGTCCCTCTCACTGGTCACACCACTGAGCTCTAGCTGAAATTTTTGATGGGACTTCTGAGAGCATTTGCCACCAGGGGGTTTTTCCTTTTCTTTTGGTGTTCTGACTGGAAGGCGGATGCGAATGCGTGGAGCTCCAAGGGCACCCTGGACCTTGAGAATGGAATCCATGTGTGCTAAGAGCTAAGCAGAAGGATGAAGGGACTTATATCTCTGTTGACACTGGGAGTCACTGTACCAGATCAGGACTGTCTATCTCTGGACTTTTTTCATGAGAAAAAAGTAAACTTTATTTTTTACTTTTTAAAGAATATTTATTTATTTGACAGAGAGAGAGAGAGCACAAGCAAGGGGAGTGGCAGGCAGAGGGAGAGGGAGAAGCAGGCTCCCTGCTGAGCAGGGGGTCTGACACAGGGCTCGACCCCAGGACCCGAGGATCATGACCTGAGCCGAAGGCAGATGCTTAACCAACTGAGCCACCCAGGTGCCCCGAGAAAGAAGTAAACTTGAATCTTGTTTAAGCAATTGCTGTTTCTGAACTACATCAGCAATTGAATGTAATTCCTAACCGATGCATTAGTATCTGTCTCTGGAAAGCATGTCCTTCTACCCTTGGTTTGGCTGATGCCTACTCATCCTTAAAAACTTGGCCCAAGCAGTACTGCCTCCGGGAAGCCTTCTTTCCCGACCTCTTAGTTGTGCTCCAAGGGAAACCCGTGAGTCCCAGAGCATGTATCATCCTGAGGTCTGGTTCTTGATGAGCTCCAGCCCGCCAGCCAACTCCTTGATGGCAGAAAACATTGCCACAGAGTACTTGACTTTGGTGGTCCCAACTCCTAGCATGGCACCTGACACAGGGTGGAAGGTCAATATGTGCTTATTAAGTGAACTGAATGAAAAGAAAACCCACATGCCAATCACTGGCACTTATCCATTGATTTGTTTTTGCTTTTAAGCATGTCTGATCCAAAAAACATGAAAGGAAGACCATCTCAGAGAAACAAGGCCTTTCTTTTATCACTGGTCCAACACAGTCCCTGGCACACAGCCCCTGGGGCAGAGGTCTGCTCTGGGACCCACCGTGTTATGGCTATACCCTTCTAGCTCCTGCCCTGAACACAACCTGTTAGAGAGCCAGGCTGGGCATGGGATGGACGATTAACACTCCGGGCAAGAAGGTTCTGCAGTTCCCACTTCCACATCGGAAGGGAAGACCGGTAGCTCCTCACTATATGGAAGGGGGAAGGGAATTAACATTTATTGAGTACCTGCTGTGTACCACACAATGAATTAGGTTCTCCGCCATTCATGTTGCCTTAGCTGATCCTCATAGCCTTTTGTGAAGTGGTTATTTTTAGTCTCAGTTTACTGATAAAGAAATGGAGGCTCAGAGAGGCTGAAGAACTCATCCAAGGTCATATGGTAAGTAGAGGAGCCAGAATTTGAACACAGTCCTGCCTAACGTGGAGCCTGGCTCTTGTCACTACCCAGTGGGCAGAATGATTCACTGATGTCCAGGAGAATCACACTCCTAGGTGTCTTAAGAGTTTTCTGAAGCTCTGACCCACGGAGTTGGAGGCCATTAGGGGCTGCAGTGGGGGATGAAAGCATGCCGAGAAAGGCCAGGAAGTGGACCTGGGGAGAGTCATCGGTCTTCCTGCTGGTCCTGGCCGCTCTACTCTTGGGCCAAAAGGTGGTATGTGTCAGTATAAAGGAAGAAAGTCATTAAGAAAGCTGTGATTCCCCTCTGCACAGATTTGCCTGAGCTCGTTTCCCCAATGATACCACGCTGAGTACTCCAGTTAGCAGTGTTCTGGGCTCATTACCCTCTGGGACTCGTTGTAGCTACTCTCCACTGGTTGCTCAGCATGAGCCCGGCCCTGGGAACTCATCATCACCTCCCTGACTGCCTGGGAGAGCCAGGGCTGCAATTCCTCCTCTCGGGCCCACATCGGGAGGTGGTCAGGCTGGGGCATCCCCTCGTCATGAGGTCAGCAGGCTGCAGTACAAATGCCACAGCAGACCCTTACAGAGGGGCTCCTTTAGACCCCTGTGGTGGGAACATCCCCACACTGAGATGATGAGGACAAGGGACACTGTGGTCCAATGGACATGCCTGGGGGAGGAGTACAGGCAGCAGGGAAGGTGAAGATGAAGGATGAGCCAAACCTGGCACACTTGCCTGCTTCCCAGCCCCAACTGGATCTGCTTCTAATCCTTTGACCAAAACAAAATCTTCCTGGCTGCCGCACTGAAAACTAAGTTTATAATGGAAAAGCCCAGAGAATTTATTGCTGTGGAGATGAGGAAATTTAAAACTCATAACCACCCTGCAGGCCAACAGATCAGGCAGATATCCATCCTATTAGGACTACTTGACACTGCAGATATCCGTCATATTCAACTAAATGGTTAAGAAAGCCTTCCCCCACATCACAGAGATGCTGGATGGTTTTCTGCTCACCTTTCTGGGGACATTCATCAGCCCATTTTGTTTCTTCTCTTGAAAGCGGCCTCAGAATTACAAACTGCTGCACGGCAGCAGAAGTTTTAAATTAAGCATTCATGGGCGTAGGTGAGCTTGGGAAATGATGGTGGGTCGGGAGGAAGGCAGACAAGATTTAATGCCTCATGTGTGGGGGGAAAAGCTGAGGCTCATCAACAAGTCTGGATCAAGCTGGGGATGGAGGAGCCAGGGAGATAGGGAGAAGAAAGGGCCAGGGAGGAGGAATTTAAAAGCTCTCTGGTCAAAGGGCCAGACACGCCGTGTGACAAAATGAAAATTATTGGAGACTTTGAACCACTGCTAATGCCAACCTCCGTGCAAGGCATAAATATCTGCTGTGCAGTGTGTGTGGCGAGGTGGGGGCCTTGGGAGGGCGGTCGGCCAGGGGCTTGTGCCTCCCCCCACCTCCCGTGGGGCATTTATGCAGCTAGCTCTGTGTTCCTAGGCACTTACCCCAGGTACAGGACAGCAGAGATGGGGCTATGAAGGCTTGTCTTGGGGTCACCTGAGGGCAGAACTCTTTCCTGCCTAGCCTGGTTTGCCTTCAGTGGAAGTCCCCATTGTACTGCCCTGCGAGGGCTGTGGAGAAGGCCCCGAGGCCGGGGGTCTATGGAGTGCAGAACAACAAGCTGCTTTCGCTCCTCCGACGGACCACCGCGTGGGGTCACTCACTCAGCCCTGGAAAGGAGGCCTAGGGGACTGCAGATGACTTACGGCGGTTTTAATGGCGATCACTGGCGCAGGGAAGAGGGGCAGCAGCAGGCCCAGCTCTCTGGGGGGTCGCCCTCTGCATCAGTCATTCCCATTACCTTGGTTTACTTTATTGCAGAGCAGTTCCTATGCGTGGGTAATAGAGCTGTGTGCCACGGGCCTGGGGTGGGGGACAGCGACACTTGCTCAAGCAGGGCAGCGTGGGGCAAGGGGGCCCAAGCAGGGGGCTGATTCCCTCAGGCCCCGATCCCCAGGGGAGCAATGTCAGAGAATCCTTGTGGTGTTTGAAAGGCCCTCTGGGGACCAGCAGCAGCAGCAGCAAGGGGCCACCCTGCAACTCTGGCTTCTCCCTAGTCTCCCATTCATCCAGGATCCCCATCCTCTGCTTGCTGATTTTACAACCCCCCACCCCGCAAAAACCCCTCATTTTTCTCAGCTGCTATGTTCCACCCTCCTGCTCCTGGGCTGACCAAATCTTTCCCTCACCATCCAGACATCCCACTTCTATCTTTTGAACAATTTTCTGTTCCAGTCTTCTAGCTAGTGGGAAAAAAATATTACCTTCCAAAGTCCTGCGACATTTTTCTTTGACACCTGTGACCCCTGACAGGAGGGCAGGCTAAGGGGAGAGAATTACCTGGCACGGCCACTGCCAGAGGTGGGAAACAGGAGAGTTCTTCACTTGAGAGCCAGCAGCCTTGGGCAATGGAAGTGCTGGAGTGGCTGAGAGAGAGGGTCTTCGGTAAGGTTCAGGTATGGGCTTGTATGGGATAAAAGAGGCTTTAGGGAGAGGAAAGAGAAGCAGCTCGCTGGCTTACCGCCAAGACACAGGGTGACAGAGATTCTCGAAGCCCCAAATGGTTTACAAACACAGAACCTTTGCTAACATTTGTCCTTGTCAATTTGAAAGCCTTAAAACCTCATAATTGCCGCTCTAATGAGACCTTCTAAAGAGACCCTTCTCTACCAATTGTCTACAACACACCATGCAATCTGGTCATGCCCTACTCAAAATACATCTGCAAAATTTTAAAAATCAAATCCATTTTATTTATGCTCTATTTTATACCAATCAATTCGAGATAACGACATATATGTATGAGACCTGGAGTGTCTATAACAGTAGCCATTAGCTCTAAACTGCAAGTTCCTAAAGGGTAGGGGCTGGGATTGGTATCTGTGCATCATTTTCTTGACCGTGATTCTTCTGCCCCAGGAGGCCCATCAGTGTGACACTGGAATCCCACGGGGAATGATTTTCAGGGCACAAAATAGGGTGAGATGTAAGACTGGCATTCTAGACACAGCCCATCGGGCCAGGCTTTGGACAAGGAGATGGATTTCGTCTGATTTCCGTTGACGGACGAGCTGTGTTCAGCAAACAGCCTGGCATGCGGCTGTCACTCTAATGCCGAACTCTGACAGGCATCGATCAGGCTGCAGAGTGAGCATGCAGATACACACGCAGGCCTCGTCAGCATCCCCAGCTTGGGAGACAGTTCTGTCTGGGGCCAAGATGGCCATCCCCTCCTTGCTAGACGCTGCCGCGAAGGAGGCTGCACAGACGGGGAATAGGAGGCCAGATGGAGCCTCCTCAACATGCCCATTCCTGGGTGGGAAGACAAGCTGTGGAGTCAGAAAGGGGAGGAGGGCCAGACCCAGCCCTGACAGACAGGCTGCCAGGAAGGGAGCTTGTTTGGGGTATGGAGACTAGCAAAGAGGGGCACTAGGCAAAGGTTGGCATGAATGGCCTGTCATCTGTGAGTCCGGGCAGAAGGGGCACTGGCCGTTCTCGCCTTGCCCCGCCCCCACCAAGCAGCTCTCCTGTGCCCAATGCTGCCCTCGCAAAGCCCGAGGGAATTCCAGAACGCCCCATCCGAACCAAAGGTCATCATGGTCTCCTTCCCCGATGCGGATGGATATCCTCCTCACACCTCTGGGAGATGACCAGATGTTTTTTATTTTTTTTATTAAAAGATTTTATTTATTTATTTGACAGAGAGAGACTCAGCAAGAGAGGGAACACAAGCAGGGGGAGTGGGAGAAGGAGAAGCAGGCTTCCTGCGGAGCAGGGAGCCCGATGCGGGGCTCGATCCCAGGATTCTGGAATCATGACCTGAGCCAAAGGCAGACACTTAACGACTGAGCCACCCAGGTGCCCCAGATGACCAGCTTCTATCAAAATATTCCATACCAGGGAGGGTTCTACTTTAAGAAGAGTCCATTCTGCTTTAGAAAAGTCCTCTTTCAAGTTGAAACCCCCTACCTGTACTTCCTCCTGCTGGTGTAAGTTTTGTAGTATGGAGCAATTTGGAATTTGATCCCTTTTTCTTATTTACCTGGGAAATACAGTTCTCTGAACCCAAATACCTCTTAGCTCCAAGGACTGCTTTGAGAATTACGAGAAAAGACTCATTTATGAGTGACTAGCAGAGTGCTTAGCAATAGCAAGCCCACAAAAAATGTCTGTTCCCTGCCTCCCTCTGTGAAACGACCATTCGTATTACTGTTTATTCTGTCCTCTCTTTCCATCTTCCATTACTCCTTGAACCTAGATCCCATATACTGTACCATCCAGTCCTTTCCCAGGAATGCTCTCTATTAAGAACTCTCTAAACATGCAAAGCTCAGAGCTGAACACAATGTCCTAGATGATGCTTAAGCAAAGCAGAATAATTGCTTCCTTCGATCTATACTATCTCTGTATTAATGCAATTTTTATCAGTCACTTCACACTGTTGTTAGTGTACACTTTGTAGTAAACAAAACCCCCTGGGGGGGGGGCGCCTGGGTGGCTCAGTTGTTAAGCGTCTGCCTTCGGCTCGGGTCATGATCCCGGCATCCTGGGATCGAGCCCTGCATCGGGCTCCCTGCTCAGCAGGAAGCCTGCTTCTCCCTCTCCCACTCCCCTTGCTTGTGTTCCTGCTCTCGCTCTTTCTCGGTCAAATAAATAAATAAAATCTAAAAACAAAACAAAAAAAACCCTGGGGTAATTTTCAAATGAACTGCCATCAAGCTAGGTCACCTTCATCTTGTAATTGTGTAACTGATTTTTTGAACTTAAACACAGGACTTGGCATTTGTCACAACTGGGAAATTACATTTCACGTTCTAAGTTGCAGCCCATCTCTCTCCATACTTGTTAAGAAATTCTGAACCTTGATTTTCTGTTCTAACAGAACACAGTCTTGTTCATTTCAAATGTGATAAGCATGCTTTCTGGGCCTCTGCCCAAGTAGAAAGGGCAGAGAGACCCAGAGGCAGAAACTTAAGCTTGTCCTGTGGCTCTAAGATGCCAGTGTGTAAGGATTTGGTGAGTGCTTTCGAGAAGGAAAGCCCTTCTGTGGGAAGCTCTTGAGGCAGGGTAGAAGCCTATGGGAAACTCTTGAGGCAGGGTAGAACCACAGAAGGATGGGGTCTGCATTCTACCCTCTGGATACCCAGACCCTTTCTCCTTCATATTTACTGGACTCAAGGCTTCCAGAAAAGTAAGGCTACTGCCATTTGCATGAACTCACAGATGGATATGGGGGTAAGAGTCTATGTTAAAAATGGAGACCAGGCAGAAAAGAGCTTAGAAATATCTAGGAAATGACGTTCTTCCTCTGCCCAGGAGGGCTGACTTGGCTCTGTCCTCTCCCAGAGCCCCTCATCTCGGAAGCTCTGCCTATCTTCTTGGAACAATGGTTCTCTCAAGTAATTATAGAAACTCCCCGGGGAAGGCTGGCTGGGTCACAGGTAGATGGCTGTGGGAATGCAGAGAAGGATCTTGGCAGCAGCACGGAAAGTGGATTTGCGGGAGACGTGATAAATGGAAGAGGGATTTGGGCCCAAAGACCAGGGGAAGAAAATGGTGTGAGGGAGGACCAAAAAAAAAAAAAAAAAAAAAAAAAAAAAAAACCCAGCTAGGAACCTGGGGCCAAAGTGAGCTTTCTTCATAGACTGCTCTGATGGCAAAGCCCCTGGACATCCCAAGGGCATGTGGGACTTGCTAGGGGTCCAACTCCCCAGATTTTACATAGTAGTAAGGTCTTCTGTGTGGATGGTTCGACACCAGTGATCTCCCTGATACGGCACAGTAACTGAATTGCTCAAGTCAGTGAAGGCAAAACTTACAGAAGCTTTCTTTCCTTGGTGTGAGAGCGTAGGCTCTAAGGGTGGGTTGTCTGGGGAAGGGGGCCAGCAGGGGAATGATCAGGTGTGGAGACTCTTCAGGACCTGCTGGGTCACACTGCCTTAATCTGTCTATAAATGACATAAAAATGGAGGTAAGATCACCAGAAAACAGTGGTTTTTGCAGAAACTCTTTATCCCCATAGGGGTATCCAAACAAGAATTTTCCACATGCCAAAAAGAAAAAGGAGAGAAAGAAGAGGGTGAACTGGGTAAACATCTCCTTCTGTTAACTCCTCTTACACGCACGCACGCATGCACCAGCTCCTGGCTCAGCCTCTTCGTGAAAAGCTGATGGGACACATCATATGGACCTGAGGCGATCCTCCTTGGGCAGAGTGTGTCCCTGAGCTTAGTTCTTGCTACAGAATGCAGTGCTCTCTGGGAAACCTTTCCTGTTCACATCCCCACCACAGACCCGCTGCCCCCCGAACTCACCATTCTCTCCCTTCCTACACCTCGGGCTCTCTGGGGACTTTCCTCCCATAATTGCACTTACTAATAATAGCCCCATTTCACAAGGAGGAAACTGAAGGTTAAAGAGGTTCAGGGCCTTAGGTCTAAGGCCACATAGAGAGTGAGTGGCAGCGCCGGAACCGAAAAGCGGGTCCAGTTCCTAAGTCCCCAGTGCTAAGCATCATGCCATCCTACCGCACGGACATGTCATTACACTCCAAGCTCCTCAAGTCTTCTGATCTCATCCGTAAGTGGAGAGGTGGTGGGTGGTTAGAACCACAGTGGGCCCAGGAGGACAGAGAAGGCAGAGGGGAAGTGCTGGGCCCTGTGTCAGGGTGGCACAAGAAAGCTGTCCTCCTCGGGAGGCCCTGGAAGAACGGAACAGGGGCAGCTCGGGAAAATGAGTGAGGGCTGGGGGACAAAAGCAGGGGGCAGCCAGGCCTTGTTCTTTTACCCAGAGTGGAAAGAGGACACTTTCTGGGGGTCACGACAGAACAACAGATCAATCACCGAGCCCTCCAATGTACTTTATGTAAAAGACCTGGATGGAAAGGGAAGAATGATCAATTCTAGGGGTTGAAATGATGCTGGATTTGCTCCTCTTGTGGTAGCAAAAAAAAGACTGGAGAGGGAGCAGATGCTTAAAGGTGAAGGTTCAGACCCCATATCTACTCCCTGGAATGACTATAGGGCCAAGATCTCTGAGGTTGCTTCTAGGCTCTGAAAGGCTCTGCAATCCTGCTCAGCTTCCCCAAATGGGTTTCTCTGGGAGACCAAAAGACAGACACCCATGCAAACAGCTGGAAGGAGGTTCTGCAAACCAGAGAAAGGATTCCCCATGAAGGGCAAGTGCGCAGCCCTCAGCCAGTGGGGGTGGAGGCGGCTCACGGCGGAGTGATGAATAATTTAGGTGGAGAACGGAAGATCGCTTCCAGCAGCAGCGACCGTACACATACACTCCACATCGCCTGAGAACCTGACACTGCCCCTTCTCCTAACAGCTTTCTGCTCTCTTGCCCCCAAACAAAAATCAGTCCTGGCAGCTCTCCCCTGAAGCCATGCAGGGGGCCAGGCCACCCCTTGAAGCAGTTTTCAGCGGCAACACCTTCCCTCTCTCCTTCCCCTCTGTTCCTTCCCGAGGCTGTTAACAAACACACTGCATGTTTCCCCAGTTCATCCCACTCTTTCCAATCAGCGCTAATTGAACCACTTAGCTCAAAGACAATAACATTTGTGTTTCAAACCATTAAGAAAAGCGTCGCAGTTGAGGCGTTATGCATGAGGCCCGCTCGGGGGATAGCAGAACACACTCACATTCGAACATGCCCACGAGACACACTCAACATGTAAACGTGCACACGACTAACAGCTCCAGGAGTAATCCTGCAGAAGTATAGTCAGCGAGTGTCAGCCTGTCTTTTTCAACAGGGTTTCCTAAATTAAAAAAAAAAAAAAAGAAAGAAAAAATCACTGCCAGCTCTAACTCAGGGCCTGGAAATTACAGCTGTGCGCTCATCCCTCCCCAACCAAGGGCTTCTACCTCTTGTGTTCTCTGAGGTCCAGAAAAGAACAGGAAAGAAGAGAAATGTAGACCTCAGAACCCACCACACTTGGCAGCTAGAACCTTTATGGGAGGAGGCAGGAGAGCAGAGAAGAAGTGCTCCCTCCTGCACCCTTCTGGGCCTTCCTTCTTGTCTCCCCGTCACAGGGAAGCCGGTAAGCACCAGCATTACATAAAGGAGAGGTCCACGGGGCACAAAGGTTTGACCTTACCACCACCAACACCCTCTCTGGCAGCTTCAGCAGAAGCCCTAGTAGGCCCCGGAAACGAGAGGAGAGGGCTCCGGAGTGCTGCTCTGTCCTCAGGAGCTTGGTGGAGAAAGTGAGGACAGAGGGGTGACACAGTGACAAGGGAAGAGAGGGGAAGAGGAGCTGAGGGAGGGGAGGAAGGTGGGTCCGTGACCCCAGACCAACTTTAACCCTGGGCTGAAGGGCCCGAGAGACTTCAGATAATGAGTGGAAAGCACCCCTGGATCCCAATCTTGGCTCTGCCACTACTTTCTGCTAGGGTGACTTTCAGGTAAGCCACTTAACTTCTCTGAGTTTGTGTTTCCTCCAGGGAAGAGATTAGATGTGAGCTTCCTTCTAGCTCTCAAACAGATCCCAACCCTTGGCTCTGTACCTTCAAGCTGCAGGCTCAGTTCCATCCCCTCTCCGGCACAGGCCTCGCCTGCCTGGACCAGGGCCTAAAACTCTGGGGCAGCAGTCTGATTTTGGGGGCCTTTGCTCATCTAGTTTGCCTCTCTTTGAGCTTCGGGGCTGTACCAAGAGAGGAGGTGCTTCTTCTGCCATGGGGTTCCAAGACCAATGCTTTCTCCCTTAAAGTCCCATTGTGTAACAGGAAGCCTAATCACTTCACTGAAAGTTGCTGGATTACAGTCGGAACACTTTCAGGGATCACAGAGGAGCGATGCTGTTAGCAGGGGAAAAGGCAAATGCTAGTCAGACCTTTGAAAAGGGGAAAAAAGATCAGAGCAAAGAAAAGGAAAAATGGTGAATTCACAAACCACAGGTAAGAAAGCTTAAAGTCTGTCCTGGACCAAATCCCAGAACCAGTTGTTGAGATGTGGTTTGTGAGCTCTTAGAAAGCATTTATCTTTAAGAGATGACACAGGTTCAGAAACATGAGTGAGACTAACCCTATTTCCTTTGTTGGTGGGGGTCACTGGGCCATACGATGAGAGGTCTACCATAAACCTGCTTTCCCCATGGAAATGAATGAATGGCTTTGTTTTTTTGGGGGGGTGACGGGGCATAAAACAATAACCACACTTATCCCCCTCTCAGTTATTTTTCAATTCTTCTGATGAAGTTAAGGAGAAAGGTCTTGGTTTGGTGCTAATCTGCTTTTAACAAAAAGAGGGCACCCCTCAGGCTCAGAGCCTTGCAGGCAAACAGGCTTTAGCCAGAAGTCAGTACCACTGTTCTGTGTTCTCTGTATTTATGTTCAAGGTTTCCTCTCATCTATAGCAAGTGATACATTTCCAATTGAAGAAGATTCCTTTAAAATTACTAATTTCAGAAAGAACATAGAGATTTTAAGTATTAGGGAAATAATAGTGTGGCGGTGCTTGGATTTGGCCACAGCACACAGGTCCTCTAAAAATACCTGGAGTTTGGGAGATTCTGCTGCCAACTGAATACAGGCCAGCAAGACCAGGACAGGAGCTGTTCAGGGGGATACTAGGGGCTGCCCGCTGGTTGCCCACTCAATGGCCATTTCCCCTTCTCCCTGCTGATCGATCATTTTTCCCTTATGACATCTGTATGTGACTCAGGAAAATAATGAGTCTAAGTTATTTTTTTTGTGTGCCATGGACATCTCTGGCAGTGAGGGAGGGAAACCAATGGACCCCTTCACAGAATAATATTTTTGAATATACAAGTTAAAATGTACAGGATTGCAAAGGAAGCCAGTTATGCCAAAAGTTATTAAAATATTTTTTAGAAGCCACCAAAATCAGGATATAGTAAATATATGTGCTTCTTTATTAACACACTAAATAACAAGATCAAACAGAAGGTCTAAGAATTGTAAT
This sequence comes from Mirounga leonina, assembly GCF_011800145.1. NCBI lineage: Eukaryota > Metazoa > Chordata > Mammalia > Carnivora > Phocidae > Mirounga > Mirounga leonina. Next base: position 67,212,650 of record NW_023270451.1, on the reverse strand, counting down.
TTCAAGGCAGTGATAGGAGTAAACAGTACTGTGGAATTCCTGCTACTATTATAATATGATAGGAAAATATTTCTGATTTCTTTCAGTGAAAAAGTCATAGATATAACTAGTTTTACTGATTTGTTGCTTACATTCCCATTCAAAAGAAATGCTACATTTGAGTTAGCATTTAATAATAAAGATGTAATTTTTTTCCCCATCCCAATTCATGGACCTTATGAGTGCCTAGTCTCAGCCAATCATTTGGGTGGAGGAGGAGAGAACACCCTTTGCTGGTCCCAACATAATGGTTTAGAAGTGTCATCCAAATCTGGATAATAAGATATAAGAAGTCGTGTGAAAGGCATGTGGGGAAGGATATTTTTGCTTTTAAAAAGAGAAGGCATAAAATAAGGAACTGTGTTTTGCCTGCCTTTGGAGATTGGTGTGTGAGCATGCAATGCCTGGAGCTATGGCAACCACTCTGTAGCCAAGAAAGACATTCATGGTCATGCTGAGAGAATGGCATAACAGAAAAGATGGAAAGAATCAAGGTGTCCGTTCGGATCTGGGGCCACATCTCAGTTAAACCAACTCACCCTGGAGCTCCCCTACTTTGGGACTTTTTACATAAGATCATAAAATTTCCTGCTTGGATGTTCTATTACTTGCAGCATAAACCATCTATAGCCTAAACACCATGAGCCTTTCCCATGGTTGCAGGTCTTTTTACAACCTCCACAACACAACTAAGTAGCTGGATCCCCTAGTATTTTTCTGAGGCATAGGGATTGCTCTCTATCCTAAGCCCATCTCGGTCTTTTGTCAGCCTCTCGGGCTCCTCAGTGTAGAACAGGAGAGCTGTCTAATGGGAACTGACAAGATGGAGGCCACAGGGACTGCTGATGACAGGAGGGAGAGCTCTTAGTAAAGGATGCCACCCAGAGCATCAGCTTAGAGCTTTACTCTGGGTGCAACGACCTGGGTGGACAGAAAGAAGAGTCAGGGTTCATGAAGTCCGTCTAGGAAAAAGGACACAGGTGGTCCAGCATAGCTGTGAAGGGACAGTCAGAAAGTCTAGGTTTCCAGGTTCTTAAATGGTTCTGATCCAAATATCAGGGCGTATACCACTCCAGTTCCTTTTTTTTTTTTTTTTTAAGATTTTATTTATTTATTTGAGAGAGAGAGAAACCACATGAGAGGGGGGAGGGTCAGAGGGCGAAGCAGACTCCCTGCCGAGCAGGGAGCCCGATGCGGGACTCGATCTAGGGACTCCAGGATCATGACCTGAGCCGAAGGCAGTCGCTTAACCAACTGAGCCACCCAGGCGCCCACCACTCCAGTTCTTTACAAGAGATTCTTTCTCTTTGCCCCACCCCCAGCAGCCCCTATCTCCTTCTAGTTTCCATTTTATCATTGCACCATTTCCTCAATTCATAGCCATAAATCTGATAGAAAGCTTGGAGAAGGCATGAGACGGACTCCATAATCTCTGCTAATCCTGTAATCAGGAGCTAAACCCAGGACACAAGTGGATTTGCAAAATAAGGATTTCGGAAACTCAAATGGCATTAGCAGGCCACAGAGACAAATGTACACAATGACTGAATGAGACCCATCAATCCAGCAACAGGCACATTCCTTCTCCTCCACATGAACCACATGTAACAAGAAAGGACTGAATGGGAAAAGGCTGAGGAGGAGAGTAAAGTCATCCCTTCTTGAGGGTTCTCTTAAACTTAAGTTTCGGGAATAGGAGTGAGAGGAGGAATAAAAGGTGGGGGAAGGGAGAGAAAGGGAAGACAAGCCTCTCTTTTTATTCTAAATGCTTTTATTATCTTCTTTTGGGCAAAAACAATGAGTGACTTCAGCAAGGTGAGAGCAAGGAAGGAAGAATTTTTAAAAAGAAGCATGTTGCTGGCGCCTGGGTGGCTCAGTCGGTTAAGCGGCTGCCTTCGGCTCAGGTCATGATCCCAGGGTCCTGGGATCGAGCCCCGCGTTGGGCTCCCTGCTCGGCGGGAAGCCTGCTTCTCCCTTTCCCACTCCCCCTGCTTGTGTTCCCTCTCTAGCTGTCTCTCTCTCTCTCTGTCAAATAAATAAAATCTTAAAAAAAGAAGCATGTTGCCTACACACGGGGCCTATGCAGAAAATTCCTTGGTCACCAGCTTTCATGTCACTGGTTTCAGAATTTCTGCTCACCCGACCTGCTCGGGGGATGGGGGTGAAGACAAAAGGTCTCTCTGAGAGAGGCAGGGCTGTGTTTGTCCACAAAGCCCATTTCTTCAGAAGCCTCCCTGTCCCTTTGTGGATTCTGTGCTACACATCAGAGTGAGCAGAGAAGTGACTAACACAGAAACCATGGGGGCCACCCACTGGCTCAAGTGTGGCAGCGGACATGGGAGCTGGGTCTGGGAGAAATGTTCCTTCAGCTGAATGGAAGATTTCCCCTGGGTTTTCTTCTCCCCTGAGTATCCAGATATGATGGTACTGAGTCTGCGGGTGAGTCCCTGACTGGGGCAATGTCTGCTCCTTTTGGGGACCAAATAATGTTCCTCGGGAGAGACTAAGTACAGGCCAGTGCAGGACACCCTACTCTGCTAGCTTCTCAGCCCCCCACACGGCCTCTCTCAGGCCCACAGCCCTCCCTAGAGGTTTCTAGCAACAACAAAGTATTTGTCTGGTTACCCTCTCCTACTCAATGGACACTCTTTACAAAGTGTTGCAGTGCTTAATACATTATTTAGGATAGACTAAAACTTGGGCAGTGGTATTTTTTGATCATATTTTTGTCCGAAGAGCTGGACATCAGGCCCTTGATCAAAATAGTCAAGATAATTAGGGCAAATGAGATACAAAGGGGGTTGTAGCCCTGGCAAAGGAGCCACCGACAGAGAGACCCAGCAGCAATGAAATGAGGGGACAGGGAGAACTGGAGTCACCTCTGATATGGGCCACTTGAGACAAAATTTAGCCAGTCTCTTGGCTTCTCCATCAAAGATGCAGCTTAACATGGAGACGTTTAGGGGGTCAGAGACTAAGACACCCCCCTCCCCTGCCTCGCTTGCCAGTGCTATTATGCTCCAGCTCACATGTGAAGCTTTAGAAAAATTCAATACCTACTTAATTCTTCTTCTTCCTAGAAATCAGTATTTAATGGGAATGGGCTTGTTCACCTAAGCAAGTGAGTCAAGGTTATGTGTTTAGAAAACTCATTAATAACAAATAACATTCTTAAAGGGACGGGCTCAGGTGGAGACACAAGCTGGCGGGGAGCCAACGCCTTAAGCGGCACTGAAAGTGGGCTAAGGCTGTTGACGGTGGTGCTGAAGGCCAGAGACGGGCCTGGCCTATCAGAGTGGGAGCTCCCCTTGGTTGCAAGTTGACAAAGAATTTTCCCCTGCAGCTGCCAGATACACAGGAGCAGAGGGTCTTATTCCTGTCCCTCTGCAGATATAGGAGCAAAAGACTGCTTTGACTGGTTAGGAAATTGAAGAGGCTCAGGCCAACAGAGGGTCCTGCTGGCTGAGAGACGGGTGGACCAGTCAAGCACAGTGTTGGACACAGCCTATATCCTTCAAGCTGTTTCCAGAGAGAATGAGAATGTCCCCAATTTGTTGGTTGGTTGATCTTTTCACATCCATCTCTCTTTCACTTACTGTCTCGCGTGCACACACGTAGCCTTAAATGGATCCCATGAACTGGCATTTGGAGGCAGACTGCCAGAAGCCATGGCAGGAGGGACGACGCTGAAGTTGCCCCGTGCACCTGGAGCCCAAGATGGCCTCCTCTTGGGGAGGGATCCCGAGGGCGTGGTGCCAGCTCCAAAGCACCACCAAGTGGCCAGGCCAGAGGGGCCAGTTGGGGGGCGGGTAGGGCAGGCCGTCCTTCTCTGGCCCAGAGACTGCTCACTTACACAAAGAATCCTTTCAGTTATTGGCTGGCAGGGCTCCTAACAGACTCCCCCTCCCCCGCATGGTTCATGCCCTGAATACAAATCAAGCAGCCTCACTGGGCTGCCGCACAAACTGGCCCTAGGCACCAAGAAAGTGATACAGAATGAAGGCTCCTCCCAGCCAGGCTGCCAGTGTCCAGATATCATGATAGGAGGCTTCCAGATCCCCAGCTGGCTGTCCCACAAAAGTTGGGGCTTTAGCACCCCTCATCAGAAGCAAAGCCATTTCAGCCTGCTGTCCTTCAGAGAAGTAGTTTAAAGTAGACCAACGTGACAGGTTCCCAAGAGCATACTGCTTAGCATTCCTGGCTGGTAGTGAGGCAAAAACTGAAAAAGGGGGGATTCACAGCCAGGGTGTGGTATTCTGAGGTAAAGGGGTGTAAGTTTCAAGGGAGTCATGTTACCCTTGTGTATAAACAAACAAATCTACCTATCAGTTAGGGCCAAATTTGACTGTGAGAGACTATAAGTGAAAGAGAGAGAATATGAATATGAGCAGACCAACTGACCAACGAACTGAGGAATTCTCTCTAAATTTGCTAGCGGAGTGGAGGGTACTAGCTTCTTTATTTCATGTTCATCCACCCCAAATTCCTCTAGATATAAAGTTGATTCCCACTGGAAGCATTTACAAATAGAACTCCATTTAAAAACATGGATCAAGAACAGGCTGGAGGCTGGGTAGATCTAACTCCTGAAGAGGCTCACATCACAATGAGAAAGGAATGCAGCATCCAGGAACCTGGGTATCAGCCAACCTACCCATCAGTCCTTTGATGACTCATGGGGAAGCCAGTGGTGTGAGCCCTAGGCTGGTCTCCTGGTGTTCCCAATGCTACACTCCTCTTCACTTCTAAGGGTAAAGAGCCTGTTCCTCTGTTCAAGGATGGGGTGGGGGGTGGGGCACGGTGAGGATGGTCACAATAGCAACTAACAGACAAAATTCAAGCCCACATTTCCGTTAGGGTCCCTCCAATTCTACCTCTGAAGCTCCTTAGATAGATCAAATGAGCCCACATTACTAGGCCAGTACTGGATGAAGAACCATAAGGCCACACCAACTGGAACTAGGAAAACTCTAGCCATAGCTGAAGCTAGCAGCATGAAACTGAAAACAATTAGCAAGCTGTGTGAGGTGGCTTGATGGCTACAGATGCTGATCCACAAAGAAACGGAAGAGCAGAGCAAGAAGGCTGGCAGAGAGGAGGCAGTGCTCTACAAACTGAGGGGATTAGAGTGGCTTGGAGACCACACAAGAGATTCAAGAAGAAAATGCAGGAAAGGACACAACAGATTTCAAGCCAAACTCAACCGATTAAAACAGCAAAAATTTCAACTTGAGCATACTTCTTAAATTCAGTCAGAAATTCCCCAGGGTAAGTATAAAAAGTATGTTCTCATCTTGTTCACGCTTTCTAAACTAAGTTTTCCCCTGGAGCAGTGAGCTGCTCCATAAGGGGCCCTAGAATATTCCTAGGAGACTAGCTCAAAGCCATGGGACCATAAAAAAAAATTCTGTGACACACCCATAGTTGGGGAAAATGGAGTCACAACATGAAGAAACATGTTCCCTTCAAGGCAAAAGGGAAGGGAATCAATGACAAAGCTGGAGAGGGACCCAGGTGGCCTGGGCTCCTAGTCAGACTCACCACACAGCTGTTTGGCCCCCCCTCTCCGCCTGAGTGTTTTAAATTAAGAGTCTGTTGATGGAATCGTTTGTTCTCTAGTCATGCAGAATTTGAGGACTGGCAGCTAATAGAGATGAGGACCCTGGACAGAAGCTCTGGGCTCCTCTCACTGCCCAGCTGGATGCCCACCGGCTGTGCTGTAGCACAGGACTCAGTGGGATATTTATAGCTGCCTTTAGATTTACCCAGCTCTCCATAAAGAGAGGTAATGGGGCGCCCTTTACTGCTGCTAGTGGTGATTGTCCTAACATCCTTTAATTAGCAAAAAGCGTTGGCCCAGCCACTTTCAGAGCATTTGATCTTACCGTCCTGGTGCGCCCTATTTCAGGCTCAACAGCCCCCACTCCCTTTGGAGAAAATGCACTTTAGCAAATTTGAAAATGACAGGCACATGCGTACCTGAGCACAGTTAAGTGTATCTGCGCCCCTATCCTCACTCTTCTGCTCAGGCCTCACACAGCACAACGGCCAAGAACCCGGGAGCCTCTGTAACTCCACGCAACTCTCACTCATGAATCTGTCAGCAAGGGGCTAGGAATTCTAGAAATCGAGCACTGGAGAAACCTTAGGGTCACTAGGTTCCTCCTTAATTTTCCCAACATAAAACAAAACCAAACCAAACCCTGGTGATTCTTCACCTGTCTTTTCAAAGATTTATAGAGCAGGGCTTGGGCTAATGATATACAACTAGTGAGGCCTGAACTCTTATTCACATAGGCCAGAGAACATTTCTCTTTCCTCTGAAATAATTCACTACTATGATCAAGGTATTGGACACAAGATGGGAAGGGCCTCTGCTTTCATGGGGATGTGTAATAAATAAGCGAACAAACACATAAACAAGATCATTTCAGATAATGGTAAATCAAACAAGAAAACAAAACCCATCATGTAACATGACTGTGAGTGGTGGGACTATTTTAGATAAGGTAGTCATGGGAAGTCTCTCTGAAGAGACCTGCTCCGCAAGGAGCCAACCACCTGAAGAGTAGGGGAAAACATTCCAGGTAGAGGACAGAGCAAAGGCCCCAATGGGGAAAACAGGCTTAGAGTATTTCAAGAAAAGAAAGAAGAGCGGTATAGCTGAAGGTAGGAAAGGAGGAAGATGATAAAAATATGAGGGTCGAGGCGCAGGCAAGGCACTGATGGCTTAGGGCCTATGGTCCATGGTAAGCAGTTTGGTTATCATTTCAATTATGAAGGGAAGACACAGGAGCATTTTAAGCACATCATTAACAATCTGACAGAATGTCACAAAGATCACTTTGGCAGCTGTGGAGAATACACTGTAGAGGGCAAGAGTAAAAAGCGGTGCCTTTAATAGGTAGATTTCTCAGTTTTGAAGAGATGTTCTGTGGTCATCTAAGATGTTTATATTAGGGGAAGCTGGGTGGAGGGTATATCAGCACTCTTTTTGACCTGTAATTCAAAAAATTATCTTAAAAAAAATTAACTGGTAAGAACAACAGAAACCACCTTCTTATTAAGGTAGAATCAAAAGGTCTAAATTAGGTATGCTACCGAGAACAGGAAAGTCTGGGGGTGGGGCGGAGAGGAAAAAAAAGGGTTATCTCAATAATTGATTTTGGATAAATTACTTCGTTTCTACGCCAATTTCCATATGAGGAAATAACAGCTGCTGTGGTCGCAATCTGCTAAGATGGACTGTTTTCCCTGACTTCCTTCTGGTCCAATAATACCACAAAGTAATTACAGTTATTAACCCCACGTCACACATGAAGAATCTGAGCCATATGCAGTATGCAAGCAGCAGAACCAGGATTTGAACCCAGGCCTCTACTCCAGAATCCTCTCATAACCACCACTGTAATGCCCACTAGCACACGCGCAAGCAAGCACACATACATCTGCCTCTTCCCCTCAAGCTCCAAACTATCTTGTAGGAGTCAATTGGGGGAAAAACTTGTTTGGGCTTCTCCCAACCAAACTATGAACACATTTATACGCACTCAGCAAATCTGTCTGTGAAAAGGTTCACTGCAGGCATGGACCCCTGCCTAAGGATCACATTTATGGTGGTGATACTTGAAAAGCCATTCCCAGTCCCACATCTGCATCCACTGGACTCTGATCTTAAGGCTTCTCTTAATCTTCAAGGAGCAGTTCCACATCTGTATCAGCTGGTCTCTGATCTTAAGTCTTCTCTTAATCTTCAATGAGCAGGAAGCTCAACATTTATGTGAGACAGTTATACTTGAGCCAGATTTTGTAGGAATGTCAAAAGGTACTTCTGGTATGACTGGTAAATGCTTAAATGTTCTAAGAACTTTGGGATAAAATCTAGAGGCCAGGTAAAGAGTGAGCAAATTACCAAAACAAGGAATCACGAGAAGCATAAAGAAAACAGGACATAGACTCCTTAAGTTTGTCTAGCCAGCCTGCCCCCTCCACTTGGCTCAGGTGCTCTGTCCTAACTGTTGAGCTGACTGAGGGACTCCCTCCCTTCCCGGGGGCTGTCCAGCTCACGGGGCGTTCCTCTACTCCTCAAGCACAGGTATGTGGGGGAGCCACAATGTGGCTGTCAGATGTACCCTTGCCTTCCTCTGCCTCTTAAGTGGCACCTCACAGTAGTTTGGAATGTAGGCACTAGACAGATTTGAGATTGAAACCTGGCTCTGTCACCGTAGTAAGCTGGATGAGCCCCCAGAAAGATACGTCCACATTGTAATCCCCAGATCTGTGACTATTACCCTATTTGGAAAAAGGGTCTTTGCGGATATAATTAAGCATCCTGTGATGAGATCATCCTGGATTACCCAGGTCGGCTCTAAATCTAATGATAAGTGTCCTTGTAAGTCACAATGCAGACAGAGAGAAGAGTCAACAGGACCACACAGGCAGAGATTGAAGTGATGCAGCCACAAGTCAAGGAATGCGACAGTCACCAGAAGCTGGAAGAGGCAAGGAACAGATTCTCCCCTAGGGCCCTTGGAGGGAGCAGGGCCTTGCCAGATTTTGCAATTTTAGCCTCCAGGACTGTGAGAGAATAAATTTCTGATGTTTTAAGCCACCAAACATGTGGTAATTTGTTATGACAGCCTCAAGAAACTAGTACGGTCACTTACTAGTTCTGTAACCCTGAGAAAGCTGCTTAAATTCATCTGCAGAATGGGGAGTCTAATGGTACCCACTGCATGAAACCTGTGAGGGTTACATGTGTAAGAACTCCCAAGTAAGAACTGCTGTTCACATCATTACTGTTACTGCTGTACAAAGAGAATTAAAGAGAAGGCTAGAACACAAGGGCCTGTAGTGGGCCAGTGCACCCGCAGAGGTGAACATTTCTAAGGCTTCTGGCTGGACCTCTGGTGTGTTTGAACACTCAGGAGGTTGTGGTTAAAATGGGCACCAAACTGACTATTCCAAAAGAGGCGGCCATGGGGGGCGCTGGGAGGTTTCTCCCTTCACTCAGGCCTGGCGGCCCACAAAGAAACCGTGAGCCCCAGGAAACCAGCCTCAGGACAGGGAAAGGCCCTGCCATTCTAAAGTTCTTTCTGCCATTCTTATTAAGCATCTTGTCTCTTCTTTGCTGAGGTTTTTGCAGATTGCTCTGGATGGGACTTGCAGAGAAAGTGCTTTTTCGTCCACTTCCTTCTGACTTCCTTGAAGAACAGAGTTCTTGGGGGGAAAAGAAGAGTGGATGCTGAGGGCACGTGGAAGAGTGGGTACTTCTCGAACAGCGGTGTCACCTTGACTCACTGGGCTCAAGGACTCAAATCTATTTCCTTTATGACCATGTGCAGTAATGGCCCAGCCACGGCGTCACTGAAGGATCACAGCCAAGAAAAAGAACCTTATTATCATTTTGCAATGGCGACTTTACCCATTAAAGACTTCATGACGTGTTCACCCTGCAGGGGGATTTGCATACATGGGTGAGAGTGAGAGATGCAAACACAGGAGGACTCAAGCACACACGATGTGTTCACTGCCTTGGGTAAGAGGTGACTATTTCCATATAGACGGTTTCTTATACTCTTCTGTTGTTGCTAATTCACCAATCACCTGATGTCTTTCCTTCATTTGTGGAGGATAATTTCCATACGATTTCTTTCTTTTCTTTTCTTCCTGTCTTCCAAAAACCCTTTTCTTCCTTTGCTCTTGTTCTGTTCTTTGCTCAAATGGAAGAATAAAAAGTATAAAAATGGAAAAGGTGCCTGAGTAGAGCCTGGCAGCCCAACAGTACTGAAAACAGGAACTAGAGGTTCAGAGCATATGTAATCTTCTACTGATGGACCTATCGTAAGGGACCCAAAAGCCTATTGGAGGCCAAGATAGTACACTGCCAAAGATTGCTCACTCCTGGCAAACCCTATGAGGCATTATGGACATCTAGTGGCTGCTCGGGATAATGGCTCGGGGATGCATGTCAGGGTGGGGAGTAGTCTAGCTCTGGGCTTTACCATGAGCCCAATTATCCTGGCTGAGTGAGGCAGTCCTGGGTCTCCTTAGAGTCAGTTCCCTGGGTGACCATTTCTTTCAATTCTTATTAGGATTCCAAAGTCACTCAGAATGACAGACTGGTTCTATCGGCGACCCATCTTGATCCCAGTCCAACAAAGTATAATGATAGCACCTGCATATAAGACCACAGAAGATAAGCATTTGGAAGTATCTTCAAGCCCCAGGCTTAAATGCCAATACACTGTCATCCTGACTGAGGGACGGAGCTCAGAAATGACAGACTCTGATGTTAGTCAATCACGTGGCTTTAGGCAAGTCAGTATGCTTCTCTGAACTTCATTAATGACATTAATGAGAGGTTGAGTCCAGACGATCTCCAAGATACCTTTAACTTTAACATTCTGTGATCTATCAGCCTTTTTAGTAGCTGGGAAAACAAAGTGTGATCTACTCTGCTCTGGCACTGTGGATCTCTAGATTAAACTAAAGGAAGCACTCTCTTCAACTATGTGGCTCATTTCCAAGTCTTGGCTACCATCCCAATGGATCAACCTTGTTCAGAGAGCTATGTATCTGAGAAGAGGTGGGAATCAGGGACTATGAGAGCTGGTGGGAATATTCTAGTCTATTTCCTTCAGATGAAGAAACCAATGTTTGGAGCTGTTTTAAGATCTGTAACAGTGTCTAGCCAGTGTCAGAAAGGAGAGTAGAACTCAGGTATCCCAACTTTAAGGCAGGTACCAAGTTGCTGACAAAAGCCTTGACTAATCACCGGCTGGCTTCTTCAGTTCTCTCTGGCTTCATCACAGCAGTCTCTCTGTGTGAAACCACAAGCGACAACATTCTCAACCCAGCGTTTCGTCCTTCTCTTCCTCTTAAAGTTTAAGCCTTCCTCTTCTCTTCGCACCACTCCAAATCAAGGAAGCTGTCAGAACCGGGGGCTGTGAAGCCAAATGGCTGATGGCTAGATGATCCTCAGGTTACAGGATTAGAGGTTTTGGTGGCACTTTCAGTTCAGACAGGCTGTATGCCGCCGGGGCTCTACGGCCTCCTCAGTCTAGCCTATAGCTTCTCTGGTGCTCTCTCAGCTCAGCTGGCCTACAGAGCGCAAAGCAGCCTCATCCAGAACTCCATGGGCTGCACCAAGCTTGGGCATATTCATGGTCATCAATCACTCACAAATATTTACTGACTGGTTTGATCCAAGGCAGCCCACCCTTCCATCCACCTACACAGTATGGGGGCATAACCTTTCATCTGCAGTGCCTGGAGTGAACAGATGGGGTCTGGGTTTGCCTGCCCTGGCAGGAAATGGAAATGGGCAGAGCCCTTCTTTTACCAGAGGAGGTAAGGGCAGCCATGCTCCAGAGTGCCATCAGACCCTGGCCGGGGTGTCCTCGGGCATTCTACCAGCTCGACGCCAGCTGTGGCAAGGAGAGGAACCATTCACCAGTAAGCCTCTGATTCTTCTCTACCGATCCCTGTCAGGACAGGATTACATTCCCTGGGTCTGTAAGATGGTAGGGTCCTGCTTGAAGCTGATGATGTGCAGATGGCGCTTTAGCCAAGAAAGCAAAAGGAGCCACTAAAGAGCCCAGAGGAAGCCTAGTATCAGGGTTTGACTCACCTCCACTTCTCTCATTCTTTCTTTTGATTAGTCATTGGGAGTAAAACAAGTTGAAGGATGTATTTTCTCAGCCCCTCCTCTCCCACCCTGTTCTGTTTATTTCTCACATCCCCTTCACTGAACTTTTTAATACAGCCCCTCCCCTTGCTTCTGTCATTTACTTTCTGAAACGTGGACACAATGGACACTTTTGTCAGTGATGAAAATATTGGGCTCAAGGTGAGAAGACTGGATTGAAATGCTGGCTCTGTTGTTTTGTGGATGTATGACCTTGAGTGTGTTATTTGCCTACCTGAGCTGAGGACCTCCACCTGTAAAATGGAGGCAACTCTGGCAATTACTTCACTGGATAAACAAAGATTAAACAAGGATACAGACAGATCTCCCTCTCTCTCTCTCCATGTAGTCGAAAGCAGTAGTAGATAAACATCCTAGTAAATGACTTTTGAGGTGGATGAGTGAAACCTGAATTCTCATCGAATGGGAGCAAACTGGAGAATTACTTCCATGCCCAAGTTTCTACACATCCGCTACATGCCAGGGTTCAAATCTTCCCTCTGCCACTTACTATGTAATTTTAGGCCACATATTAACTATTAAAGTTGTTATTATTTGACTGCAAATGCATAATCAAAAGGTCTTGGTAATCAATGGAGAATCTAGCTTGCCTACAGTGGAACTGTTTCCGGGCATTCAGGAATTCCCTGGCATATTTAAGGGCATATTCCCTGCCCAGGTTACTGGGCAGCAGACAATCCCGAGATACGGATGTGGTAGAATGCAGAGCTGAAAAATCCACGACCTCCTCATTCTTTGGCATTAGCCCACATGCAGGTGATGGGGGTTTATTTAACAAGCAAGCTTGCCAAGGTGAAGGTGTGGGGCACAAGGGAGGAGAGTCTGGAGACAGCCCCTGAAAAGAAGCAAATACTAAATCAGTGCCGCATTCTAGGGCTTTCCCAGGGCTTGGCCACAGATGGCTCCACCCCCACTAGGCAGAGAAAAGGGCAGTCTTTTTCGGGGGTGGGAAAAGGCTGACCTAGTCCGGTTCTCCTACACGGCTCTGTCAAATGCCCCAGGGTGTCTCTTCCCCAGAAAGTGGAAGCAGGTTGCTATGAAGTTCTCAGGGACACCCAGCAACAAAGAGGAGCCAGTGAAGCCCTGGGGCAGAAGGCTTTAAGACCCACCCCACTCCATTTGCCGGGCTTGGGGAGGGGAAAGGGCGACACAGAACTGCAAAAAGAGTGAGAAGTGGTGGCGGAGACTCCGTGAGTGAAGGGGTTCTCCCGTGGTTTCTGGGAGTTCACCTCAATCCTTCCTGCCGGCTGCTGTGCTGTCCCAGGTCGTCACTGCCTGGGCTCCTCACACTTGGTCTTTCCTTCCACCGCTTGCCCTCCCCGCAGCCCTCATTAAGAGAACAATCATTTAAAAGTTAAAGCCGAGGAAGGGTGAGGAAATTTGCAAGGGAGGGGGCAGGACGAAGAGGCATCTGTGCAGCAGCACGGGGCGGGCCGCGGAGCCCAGGCGCTCGGTCTTCTGGCTCCAAGCAGCCCCAGCCGCCCCCGCGTCCCCACCGTGCAGCTCCGAACTCCGCGTATGCTGCCCGGGCCGTGCGGCCAGGCGCCCCGTCAGCAGTCGGTGGGGGTGGGGGTGAGGATGACGCGGCCCGGGCGGGAGGCCCGCCAACTGCAGCAGCCCCGCCGCGCCACCCGCTTCCCGGCCCCGGAGCCCACCGCGTCTGGAGCCGGAGGGGGCCCGGGGGCGGGGCCCGGGCCGCGGTCGCTCCGCAGCAACCCCGCCGCTCCAGCCTATCAGCGGCCACCCGGCGGCTCCCTCGGCTGGACCAAAATAGCTGCGAACGCCTGCGACTTGCGCGCGGCCCCTCACTTGACGCTCACTCCTGCTCGCTCGCCCGCTCCGCTCCCCTCGTCGAGAGGGGGCGGGGAGGAAGCGCCGGGGAGGGGGGTGGGGGGTGGGGGAGAGAGAGGAAGGAGGAAGGAAGGAAGGAAGGGAGGGAGGAAGGAAGGAAGGAAGGGAGGGAGGAAGGAAGGGAGGGAGGGAGTCGGACGGAGGCGCGGAGCTCGGGGCTGCGCGGCGCGGCGCTGGAAGGCGCCGGCGTTAACCCCTCGAGGGCAGGCAGCGGAGGGGGAGCGGTGTTAATACATAAGAGCACTGCATCACGCTAATCTTCTCCCCAGAACAGTATGCGTCAGCAGTACATTCACGTTCTGACTGAAGGACAAAAGGATGAGAGAGCAGTCTGCGTGGCTGCTGCCTGCAACACCGCGAGCCCGGCGCGAGGAGGAGACGGTGGGCGCCGAGCGCAGGGGCCCCGCTGCTGCCGCCGCCGCCACCGCTAGCAAGCGCGGACCATGTTCTCGGGCTCCGGAGCGTTCCCCGCAGCCGCGACCCCCGCTGCTCACGCCACCGCCGCCGCCGCCAGCGCTCGGGCCGCTGCAGCAGTCCGCGGGCGGCGCAGCCACTGAAGGCGCCGCGAGCCGAAGCCCGGAACTCGCTGCCTCCGCACAAAGCCAGAGCCGGCGGCGCGCCGGGGGCCCGGCTGCGGCGGGCGGCGGCGGGCGGTTGCGCGCCAGCGGGGGCTGCGGTCGCCGCCGCCGCC
>NW_023270451.1:67170621-67197959 GCF_011800145.1 Mirounga leonina | reverse complement strand
CCGCCGCCGCCGCCGGACCCGCGCCCGCCCCCGGACTCCCTGAAGGGGCCTGCGGTGCGGGCGCCACCCGGCCGCCGCGCGCTTCTCCGGCCGGCGGACCCGGTCCCGGCGCTGTCTCCACGCCGCTGACCCTCAGGGGGCTAGACGAACTGCTGCTCCTCGCGCCGGCAGACGGCGGACTGGGAAACTAAGCCCAGTTCTGGTCCTTTTAACCCTTCAGAGAAGAGGCGAGGAAAGAAGGGGGTGTGTGTCTGGGGAGGGCGAAGGAGCCTCGAACACCTCCTCTTAACTCTCGCAGCCCCGCGAGCGAACGACTGCATCGGCTGCCTCCGGCCGGAGCCGCCGACACAAGGAGAGGGGGCAGCGCAGCAGCAGCAGCAGCGAGCGAGCGAGCGCGGCCTGGGAGGCTTCGGGGCGCCCCCTCACCACCGCCGGGTGGCAGCCGCGGGAGCGGGCTGGGGGCGCCGGAGGCACGCTCCGGCGATGAAGCGGCTTCCCCCGTGGCTGGTGCGAGCCGGTGCCAGGGTCCAAGGACAAAGCAGGGAAGCGCTGGTGGCGCCGCTCCTCCGGCTGAGGGGGGGGCATGCACCTGCATAGCCCGCCGGGCCTTGGCTCTCCCCGGCGCGCCTCAACTCCGCCGCTTCGCCGTAGCCTGCTCCGGATTTACTAGAAGCCATTTTGTCTCCCCCACCCCTCCCCTCCCCACCCCTCCCCTCTGCCCTCCCCACCCCCTCGACTTCCCCCTTTTGTTAATTAAAACTAAGAAGTAAGAATGGCAACGACGTGGCCGGCTCCTGTGGAGAACGCTTAAGGACACCACGCCAATTCCTCCCTTCCGAGGTAGGTGACAGCGACTCACTGGGTGGGGATGGTTGCCACGGGGGAGAGAAAGTCTCGGCTTTCCGAGGGCTTGCCTTGAGGGGGGCTGGAGACAGGGGCCACGCTCTAGTTGGGCAATCCCCCCCCCCCCCCCACCCGCCGGTCTGCTCCGTCTCTCTAATCGCCCCCTCCCCACCTCCTTCTCCAGATGGAAAGAGGAGCTCCTAGCTCATTTAAGCCGGGGTAGGGCTGGTTCTCCTTTCCGAGCCAAAATCCCAGGCGATGGTGAATTATGAACGTGCCACACCATGAAGCTCTTGTGGCAGGTAACTGTGCACCACACCTGGAATGCCGTCCTGCTCCCCGTCGTCTACCTCACGGCGCAAGTGTGGATTCTGTGTGCAGCCATCGCCGCTGCCGCCTCCGCCGGGCCCCAGAACTGCCCATCCGTTTGCTCCTGCAGTAACCAGTTCAGCAAGGTGGTGTGCACCCGCCGGGGCCTCTCCGAGGTCCCTCAGGGTATCCCCTCCAACACCCGGTACCTCAACCTCATGGAAAACAATATCCAGATGATCCAGGCCGACACCTTCCGCCACCTCCACCACCTGGAGGTCCTGCAGCTGGGCAGGAACTCCATCCGGCAGATCGAGGTGGGGGCCTTCAACGGCCTGGCCAGCCTCAACACCCTGGAGCTGTTCGACAACTGGCTGACAGTCATCCCCAGCGGGGCCTTTGAGTACCTGTCCAAGCTGCGGGAGCTCTGGCTTCGCAACAACCCCATAGAAAGCATCCCCTCTTATGCCTTCAACCGGGTGCCCTCCCTCATGCGCCTGGACTTGGGGGAGCTCAAGAAGCTGGAGTATATCTCTGAGGGCGCTTTTGAGGGACTGTTCAACCTCAAGTACCTGAACTTGGGCATGTGCAACATTAAAGATATGCCCAATCTCACCCCCCTGGTGGGGCTGGAGGAGCTGGAGATGTCAGGGAACCACTTCCCTGAGATCAGGCCTGGCTCCTTCCATGGCCTAAGCTCCCTTAAGAAGCTATGGGTCATGAACTCACAGGTCAGCCTGATTGAGCGAAATGCTTTTGACGGGCTGGCCTCGCTTGTGGAACTCAACTTGGCCCACAATAACCTCTCTTCTTTGCCCCATGACCTCTTCACCCCACTGAGGTACCTGGTGGAGTTGCACCTACACCACAATCCTTGGAACTGCGATTGTGACATTCTGTGGCTAGCCTGGTGGCTTCGGGAGTACATACCCACCAATTCTACCTGCTGTGGCCGCTGTCATGCTCCCTTGCACATGCGCGGCCGCTACCTGGTGGAGGTGGACCAGGCCTCCTTCCAGTGCTCTGCCCCCTTCATCATGGATGCACCTCGGGACCTCAATATCTCTGAGGGCCGGATGGCGGAACTTAAGTGTCGGACTCCCCCTATGTCCTCTGTGAAGTGGCTGCTGCCCAATGGGACAGTGCTCAGCCACGCCTCCCGCCACCCAAGGATCTCCGTCCTCAACGACGGCACCTTGAACTTTTCCCATGTGCTGCTCTCAGACACCGGGGTTTACACGTGCATGGTGACCAACGTGGCAGGTAACTCCAACGCCTCGGCCTACCTCAACGTGAGCACGGCCGAGCTCAACACCTCCAACTACAGCTTCTTCACCACTGTCACAGTGGAGACCACCGAGATCTCACCTGAGGATACAACGCGCAAGTACAAGCCTGTTCCTACTACGTCCACGGGTTATCAGCCGGCATATACCACCTCTACCACGGTGCTCATTCAGACCACCCGTGTGCCCAAGCAGGTACCCGCGACAGACACCAATGATAAGATGCAGACCAGCCTGGATGAAGTCATGAAGACCACCAAGATCATCATTGGCTGCTTCGTGGCAGTGACTCTGCTAGCTGCCGCCATGTTGATTGTGTTCTATAAACTTCGTAAGCGGCACCAGCAGAGGAGTACAGTCACAGCCGCCCGGACAGTTGAGATTATCCAGGTGGATGAAGACATCCCAGCAGCGGCGTCTGCAGCAGCAACAGCAGCTCCATCCGGTGTATCAGGTGAGGGGGCAGTAGTGCTGCCCACAATTCATGACCATATTAACTACAACACCTACAAACCAGCACATGGGGCCCACTGGACAGAAAACAGCCTGGGGAACTCTCTGCACCCCACAGTCACCACAATCTCTGAACCTTATATAATTCAGACCCATACCAAGGACAAGGTACAGGAAACTCAAATATGACTCCCCCTCCCCCCAAAAACTTATAAAATGCAATAGAATGCACACACACACACACACGCACACACATGACAGCAACTTTTGTACAGAGTGGGGAGAGACTTTTTCTTGTATATGCTTATATATTAAATCTATGGGCTGGTAAAAGAAACAGATTATATTAAAATTTAAAAACAAAAAATCAAAACAAAACTATTTTCTAACTTGTAAGTTCTATTTAAAGGGGGAGTGGGGTTCTTGGGAAGGCTGTGGGGCAGAAGCCACAAGTCAACTTGTTATGATGCCAGAGGGATTTCTGATCTAAGGTTGAAACTGCTAAGATAAACTCAAACAACAACATACATCCCTAAAGAGGCAGGGTGCGGGCTGCTGAGGGGTGGGTGGGGGGGGGTCGACTGTCATTTTTTAGAAGATGCTTCATAGCATACAGGATTACCCATTTCTATAGACACCTTTCTTAAGCTGAGAGCTGTCTTTGCAAATTTATCTTATTTTTAAAAATACAAAAAAAAGCACCAAGGATTTGTACTGTGCCAAAATGTTGAGAGGCAATAATTTTTTTCTTCAGAGGCCAAGGGGAAGATAGATCTGTAACTGTTTTTTAAACAGGAAAACCACCAAAATTCAAATGACTCCCTAAAGGGGCTCAGTCTTTCCATCTGTCCATGTGCACAAGTCTCCTTGGTTGGTGCACTGGGACGCTCGTGTGCCCTGCCTGACAGCGCGCCTCAGGAAGGAGCGGAGAAGGAAGGAAGCTGTGTAGCTCTCAGTCCAATGCTTTCACACTGCACCAGATTCCTGCAGATGGGTTTAACCCACTCTTTGCAGGACATTTGTCTATTCAGGGTTTCCCTTGAGAGGGAGGAGGCCCCTGAAGGGGGTGCGGCAACAGAGGGGGGTGGGAAGGGAGAGCAGAAGCAGAGAGAATGTATTCACAGGAGGCCATAAATTAGTATTGTGCCATGTCCACCTGTTGTTCCTGGTATCTGACAAATGATTGTAGACAATGATGGCATTTTATGATTTTTTTTATAAAGGTTTTGTTTGTTTTAAGGTGGAGAAGGAGGAGAGGCTGGGATTGGGGAGCTTGGGGGAGTGGAAGCTTTTCTCATGCTTGTGATTTGGTGACTATTCTAAATGCTGATTCATTAGGGATTATTACAGCTGATGTCAACTGGTTGTGGTGATGGGGTGGGGGCAGAACATGAGTGGAGAGAGAAAAAGGGCACGGGCTCATTTAAAGTATAATGAAGCCTTGACCAAACAGGATGGTTCACAAAAAAGACGTGAAATCCAGTTAAAACAAAAGTGATACACATGCACACAAGAAGTGAGTTCTGCAAGGAGTCCTGTTGAATGTAGCACAATGGGGGGAAGGCTTCCCTCTCCCAGGCCTACCTCAGGAGGAGGTGGAGGAGAAGGGGTGGGCGTGGGGGGTGAAGGCAGAGATCTCTGTTATTCTGGTCCATTTAATGCTGTAACTTCTTTCATTTATTATTTTAGCTTTAAAAAGAAATAAAGGGTTCAGATTTGAAAGGGGTGGGATGGGTGGGTGGGGGGAATGCCAACAAAAGAACACTGATTGTAATGTGAGAAAAGTGTATTTTTGTATTTTAATAAATATTGTTCAATTTTTAATTCAATGTCCCCAAAGGGTTAAATTGAATAAGATCCTATAGGTTCTTACCAGCATCAACCAAGTCATTTCTATTTAAAGACAAAAAGGGAAGGGGAGGGGAGAGGTAAGGTGGGAGGGGAAGACAATGTTAAAAATGCTAAAGCTGTCAACAATCTTTCCTTAGCTTAAATAAAAGCACCCCGATTCTAGTGCACCTTCCACAAGCTAAGTGTGTTAGTCCCTGGCTTTGTTGGGGGTAGAACCAAATTCCTGATGCCCTGGAAAAGCAGGGGAAATGGGTCAGCCTCAGCTCCTGGGACCAGGCCAGAAGTTAAATGCCACCTCAGCAAAGCTGCTGGTCAGGCAGCCCCAGCTCTACCCAGGGACCCTGGGGGACCTGGATTTAAGAGGTCTGCAGTAATGTTGTTTGGCTTAAATTTCCCACAGGCAGTGTTCCTTCTGTTCTCTGGGTGTCAAATAGCCAAACATGTCTTGGTGGTGGGGGGTATCTGTCTCCTGATGCTTCCTGAGTGATGACGTCCAGGGAAGCTGCATGAACCGGGACCCTGCGTCTCTTCCGTGCTTTATACTAATGCAGGGAATCGGGACTGAGTGGGTGTGATCTCTTTGGCACTGAACGGGGAGAGAGGCAGGCAGCACTTTGCAGCAGTTGGCTAAGAAGGGGCCAATTCTTAATCCCCTGGGTGTATATATGTGTCATTTCTGGGTATCAGTGTTTGCGGCAGCATGCATGCATGATGCACATTTAGAAACTGCCACTCACATTTCCGGGCTCCGCATATACGTTTCCCTCTGCCTCTCCTTTACCACCCTACGGCCAATACAACGAGAAAAATGCAGCAGAGTAAAGGGTGGGACTTGGCCAGGACCAGCTGAAAAAGCAAGAAATGCTCCCTTGCCCAATGCCACAAGACAACTCAGGCTGTTTAGAGCAGCTTCCTGGGGACACACTCAGGGGCAACTGTGGAGAAAGTAGCTGCTTCAGAAACAGAGGATGTGTTTCCGATTTCCTCACGCCCCTCCTTTTGTGACAGCTACTTGGATAGTGAGGGATTATACAGTGGCTCTGGAATGAAGAAGTGTCTGTGGCTGAACCGGAGAGCTGAGGGAAAGAGTATATTCCTGGGGAAGAGGCCTAAGAACAAACGCACGCGGCCTGGGGGCTGCGGGAGAAGCGCTTTCCAGAAGGAAGCTGAAAGGAGGTGGGGGAGACTGAGAATATGGTTCCTGGGTATAAGTGTCCTGAGAGCTGCAAGGGTACTTCCCTTCCCCACGGGGTCCACTCCTCGACCTGGGCAGTGTGGCAGCTTTTAGAGCAGCAAACCTCTACTGCCGTAACACGTTGGGTATCTCCTCCTTTGTAGCAGGCACCTGGGACAGCTTTTCGGAGAGGAGTCCCATGAGCACCCATAGTGCAGCCTTTCATGCTGGATTGGTGACTCATCCTCAGGCCTGGCGGCCAAGCTATAGGGTTTGTTAGCAAAGAATGGGACATGGGTTGGTAGCTCTTCAGGGGAGTAGTTGTAGCAACACACTAGAGGGAAAGACTGCTGCTGATTATAGGGAGTTAGAGAATTTTTTAAGGGCCATGAAAGATCATTTAGTCTAATCCCTTTACATTTTCTGGTCAAGGAAACAGCCCTAGAGAAATGGAAAGATACCTCCAAGGTCACACTGCTGGTGAGTGGAAGAGGTGGGACTGAAACCCAGATCTCTGGACTCCCAAGTCAAATGTGCCTTCCTTACTCAAGCTCTTCTGGGCCTTCAAGAACCTTTTTCTTTCCTGGCCAATATGCAATGAAAATGGGACCTTCCTACAGATATTGCTGTGTTCTCTTCTTAGAGGTGCTCAATCTCCTTCAGGACTGGCTCTACTGCCCTCCAAGGTCTGACCAGAATCCCTACCACAGGGGCCCCACAGCTGGCCAAAGGGCCACGTGTGCTAAGGAGTTCGATTCTCGGGACTGCACATAACACAACTTCTGATCCTGAGGCAATGGCAGATGGCTGCCAGAGACAGGGTGACGTAGATAACGCAGGGTGTTCACAAAGGGAAGGGGGGGTAGCTTGGCCTTCTCCCAACCTCTGCCTTGGAAGCTTTGCGGAGTAGAGGAGTGGCAGAGGTCTTAAAGCACCTATCAGAGTAAGTTCTCTATAGTGGAATGGTTTCTGCTTGTCTGGTTCAACAATGAGACTACTGGGGAGCTCCTTGACTCCCCTCCACCACTATACCTACCCCAGCCCCAGCTCTTTAAGTGCCATGCTGTCTGTGGCTGCCACTCCCATAATCTGCTCTAGGCCTTTTGTCACTCTTTGGTGTTATGCTGCATCTGATTATCAAAGAAGGGAGAGTAGACAGGGTAGTTTCTAAGGCCTAGAGACATTAACTTTATCATGGCTGTTTAACATGTATTGAGGCCAGCAACTTGCTGGGTGCTGGGTAGAACAATGTAGAAGAGAGTCCCTGGCACAACAATTCCTGTTGTTGGTGGGGAAGAGGTCCAGAGTCCATGCCATTAATGGCGGAGAGCTCTGGCTTCCTTCTGTGGAGATGCACAGCGGCTAGGAGAGGGCTAAGGGGACCTTACACAGCCCACACTGTACTACCTCAGGGGGCCAGAGCTCACAATTAAGGCCCCGACATTTTACAGCAACAAAGTAGCAGGGGATTAAAATTAGAGAAAAAGAAAAAGAGAGAGAGAGAGAACATTTATATCCAAACATATGTCTGATTTTCTCTCTTCTGCTGGCACTCAGCACTCCATGCCATTGGCTAATGCAGGCACTGTTCACGCCATTTCTAAGTCCTGCCTCAGCTAAACTGCAAGGCAGCTTTTGGCCCCAAAGCACCGCTCCTGGTCTCTATCATTCAGAAAGCACCCATTACCCCTGAGGGGATGAGAATGGTTTGGGCTGTAGATTAAGGCTGTTTTCATCTTTGCTTTAAATTAAAATGAAGTAAACTGCTTCTTGGAGCAGGGATAAATGCTTCAGGAACCAGATCAGTGAAACATACATACTTGCAAAGCAACACAGCACGGTGCTTACAAGTATAGACTTTGGATCCGGTATTCCTGGGTTGAATCTCAGCTCCATCGCTTCCTACCTGTGTGACTTGGGACAAATACTCAGCTTATTAATATGTAAAATGGACATCTTAGTATCTACACCTCCCTACTTCATAGGTTGTTATGAGAATTGAAGTTATATAAATAAAATCACACTCAGAATGGTAACTGAGTGCTGTATTGCTGGTAGTTATTTGATGATAAACATAAGGATACAGACCAACTGACTAGCCCTCCTCAATCACCACCTCTCTTCTAGAACCTCCTCTGTGCCCAAAGAGAGAACATGCCTTGGAGCTATTCCACAGAGGAAGGATGCTTATCAAGAAGTCAGGAACAGGGGACAGCACTATCTATATGAGCCCAGACCCAGTGGGAAAGATGGGTTGTACTTTTCTCCCCAGGAAAACAGTGCCTTGTGCTCTGTTCCCTAATCCAGCTCTCTAGCTGGCCCAAGGCACCGTTTTAGTCCAGGAGTAGATTACCTCTCTTTGTATAAGCCAGAAGAAAGGAAAGGTGCTGCTGTTGGTGATGATGCGCAGGTGAAAGCTGGGCCAGGATACATTTCTCTCAGAAACCTTGGTCCTTTACTGACAGGATAGACTTCCTAGAGTCTTCTCCACCTCACCCTGTTTCTCTGTCAGGATGCCTTACAAAGGGTAGGGCAGGGGAGGGCTGAGGCACCAGGAGGGAGAAGGCAGCACAGAGAGGAGCTACTGGGGCTTCAAAACAGAATTAGAGGGCTTGGAGAAAATACAGGCAGGAAAAAAAACAAAAACCAAAGCAAAACAAAAACACCATAATTTGAGCAAGTGAGAGCAGAACAGAGCTATATGGCAGATACACAGGCTAAGGGTCTGCAATGCAGTTAAGAAGGAAAGCCAGGGAGATTGCTCTGTCCCAGTAAGCAAGAAGCTGGCTGGACCCTGGATGGGGGAGGACTGTTAAGTGTGAAATTCATGGCATGGAACAGAGGAGAAGAAAAGCAGGGAGATCAACTTTCCAAGAGAAGCCTAAGAGAGAATGCATTTTGATTTCCTAATGAGTAGCTAGAATTAGATTTTAGGATGATCACAGGTTTTATCCTCCGGTACATGCCAGCTCTGCCGTCAGTACTTGGGCCAAACCACCTACCCACAACAGTCCTGTTCTCTATCTTGCAGGCTGTCCCCTGCTTGGGGGAAGCAACCCAGCCCTTAGGACTGTAATCTAATCCTGACCCTGACCGGCTCATTCAGGGGTCTGCTCTGAATCTGGTCCCTCACTTTTCTTCACAGCGGAGGGTGGTGCAAGTCACTGTTTATCCACAAAAAGAGTATTACTCCAGTGGGAGGGTATTATATAAATTGTGTTTTTGTTTTTTTTTTTAAAGATTTTATTTATTTGACAGAGAGACACAGCGAGAGAGGGAACACAAGCAGGGGGAGTGGGAGAGGGAGAAGCAGGCTTCCCGCAGAGCAGGGAGCCAGACGTGGGGCTCGATCCCAGGACCCTAGGATCATGACCTGAGCCGAAGGCAGACGCTTAACGACTGAGCCACCCAGGCGCCCCTAAATTGTGTTTTCCCATAAAAATGGTGATGACTGTGAGTTCAGTGCACATGGACCCTGGCAGTGAGTCAGAGAGATCAGGCTGAGGCCTGAGGGGATGTCCCTGGGAGCTCTGTCAGAGAGTGTTAGCATTTGAGAGGACGGTGTCTTCCCTAACTTATCCCATTAAGATTTTTGACCCTCCAGCAGGGAAGCCCTGAGCTGAGAGGCTGCCCTAATGCCAGGTGTGGGGACTAGATGAAGCAAAGTAGTACTTAGGTACTTTCATGGTCATTCATTCTGTGCACCCAGGAACAATACTAGAACAATTACTGAAATTTTGATTACTAAATACCAAAGGAATAGTCCTTAATCCACGCATTTCTTTAATACTCATCCACCTCCTTATAACCCCCCTAATAAGCAGCACCCTCCAATAATTCTATCAGGTGTTTCCCTCCATAATCCCCATCTGAGTACAATCATCTGCCATGATAGGACCTAGGACATTTTTGCAAGATCCTTCCATTCTAGAAGATTGATGGCTCTTTCTTCCAACAGCTCTCATGCAGTTTCCTCTTGCAAGGCAAGTCCTTCATCTATAGTCTCTTAAAGTTTCTTTAAGGTCTCACCCCTGGTTTCCCTATGTCTGTGCTGGTGCTGATTTAGTCACCAGTTAGGTCACTCTACCTGCTCAATGAGTCAGCAAGGATGACTGAGTAGAGCTTTCACACACAAACTGTTCCCTGTGCAAAGTGTGGTTTCCTGGTCTCTGGCTACTTCTTCCTAGAGTCTTCAAGGCCCTGGCTTCTTCCCTTCACCTACCTACTCATCCGGGTTCAGTAAGACCATTCAGACAGCTTCTCCCACTCAGATTCTGCCCTGTAGGTGAAGTGAATGAGTTACAGGCAGCTCTCCACAGAGCGCAGCAGTGTCTGCAGGAATGCTCAGTGCGTCCCTCACAAAAGGCCCAGCACAGGCCCAGAAATGGAGCTGAGGCCTCGGATACTAACAGCCTGTTCCTGCAGCCTACCAGCTGCAGTGGTTACAAGTTCTAATCTATTACTATTGCAAGAAGACTTAATTTCTGGACTTAAAGGAAGTCGGATAATACTTTATCCTATTAGCTTTGCCTGTGTGAATTGACAATGGCTTCCTTCTGACATGACAGCATATTCTTCCAATTCATCTCTTTAAGGGGATGAATTGGGAGAGTCTGGAGTAAGAAAGGAGGGAGGGCCAAGGAAGAGACTGCTAAAGGAACCAGTGAAAGAGAAGACAATTTTTTAATTAGAAATGGGGAGGGGGGCTTGGAGATACTTGGCAAGACTGAGGTATCTCCAAGCATGTTTGCATTTCATTTGGTTACTCTGATGAGGGAAGTGACTGCACCTACTGGGTGTACTGTGTGCATGTGTGTCAGAAGAAGGTTCTGAAGCCACAGAGAAGTACGAAAACAAGAAGAATGAGGACGTGGCCTACTCCATGCCCTTCTTGGTCCTGCCTGCTGTGCCTGCAGGGTAGCTTTCCCTTTCTTCAGCCCCGCTGCCATGTTCCCGTTTGAAGTCCACATCTGCTCTGACCAATGGTATCCTGTCAGCTGAGGCCACTTTCACGTGATGGGTGTGGCTGGCCAACCTTGGGACGGCAACACACCGAGGCCGGAATGATGGTTTATAGCTTCAAAATTCAGGGATGTGGAGACAGAGAAGGGGCTTTCTAAGTTAATTCAGAAAACTTATTATGAGGAAAATGAAGGCCAGGGAGACGCAACTTGCTCAGGTGTCACATAGCTGGTGATGCAAAGACCAGATCTCTGGTCTTTGGGTTCTCAACCCAGCACTGCTACTGAACCTCAGCAGGGCCACGGTGACTGACAAATCCAGGGGGCGCTATTTACAGAAACTACAAAGTTTCAACTGGGTGCAATCCCTTACAGTTTGCTTCCAGGGAGAGAAGGGAGAGGAGGGAGAGGAGGGGGAGGAAGGAAAGGCCTTTCACACCAGTGCTTTATCTGTGCTTCATGCTCTGACACGGTGCGCACTCATGACTTCACTCAAACAGCTAGAGCTGAGAAATCAGGCAACTCTTCCTTTCTCTTCAACCACAAATGTTCCAAGGCATGTGAGTTCTGATGGCAGCCCAAACAGATAAATTAAAAGGAGCATTTGTTGCTTATGGCACCTACACCCCCTTCCCCTACAACAGCAAAGAGCTATAAGGTAAAGAACATGTATCCCTGTGCAGGGAAGGCATACAGAGGCAAAAATCACGTTAGAGGTCTGTTCAAGGTCAAGATGACCACTGGAGGAGCAGAGAAGTCTGGAGTCCTGCTTCCACGTTTCTCGCCTTCCCTGGTCTTGTGTAAATAAGGGGACCCTTGCAGGGAAAGCTCAGACAGCCCAGGTTGAATCCGGGGCCTTCTCTGAAATATGGTCTAGGAAGCTAGTAGACGTTTCCTCTTCCCAACCACCTCAACAAATCCTCTCTTGGGAAATGGAGTGGTCCTGGCTATAATTTTATCACATACATTTAATTAGAATCTGTCTCCTTCACGATGGTTTCAAGCCAAGTCCCAATAGAAACATTCTAAAAGAACAGCCGCTTTCAACCAAGTTAATTTAGCAGAAATTTGCCATCTTGGATGGGCTAGCATTACCTCTCTTTTTGACATCAAAGCTGGGAAGAGAAGGGAGGTGGAGAATGCAGAGAAATAAAGAGGAGGGCAGGGGCTTCCGGCAAATGAGTTTTCATCTATTAAGGAGTGGTAATTTCTGCTAGCCCCCCTAGAGACTGGTCCCTTCCAATAATGGCCTGACTCTAATGATTCCCACTCCTAAGCAACAGCCTGTGTTCTGCTGGTGTTGAGACAGACTGTGCCAGAGAAATTCCCTTTCTCCCGGAGGTGTTGCTAACATTACGCAGGAGAGATTAGCCAGCCAGGAAGATATACTCTTGGTGGGGAGTGAAGATAACGAGAAAGAATGCTCTTCTCCAGCGGGCATGATACTGCTGACCTAGGATATAAAAGGCTGAGCAGGAGGCTAGAGGTTAGTGAGAAGATGAAATGGGCAGGCACTCTGACAAGAGAAAGTGAAAGCTTAGGTGCCTCCAGAGGAGTGAGGAGCTCCATGCAAGACAAGCACTGGCTGGCTGGAAGGCAGGGGGAGGGCTCTGGGGTGCGGACTGTGGCTTGAGCTCAGACACAATGGACAAAAACTGATGAGCATCTAAGATGTGAAACATGGTGATAAGTTCACTGGAATCAATTTCAGGCCCCTAAATATGGATCTTTTCCAGGACAGAGGTACAGGAATGTGGGCCAACATGGAAACTGGGGTGATCGCTATTACTGAGGCTGTGGTGTCAGTTGAAGGGGTGGGGTCCTCCCATTCTGCCCTCTCCCTTCTTCTACATGGAAATCAGTGGGGAAAGCTAACACTGCGGCTCTAGTTTTTGCTGAGGCTGCTGAGGAGGGGGTGGGGAGCCCCCTTATTTTGCCCCTGGTGGCTTCCTTGTGATGGAGACGGAATGCTTCCAGAGGCTGCCTTGCCAGAGGTGCCAGCAGGCAGCCCGGCCAGAGAGCCTGCGGTGCAGACAGATGCCCTGGGCCGGATTCAGGATGGCGAGACCCTTTATGGCACTGCGGCTCGGCTCTGGGGCAGTGCCAGGGTGGCAGAGTAATGTTCCTCAGCCAGATTCATTTCCCCCCAAACCTCTTCAAATGTGTGGGCCACGGAGGGAGGCAAATTTAATTAAATTACTATTCATGGGCTGCCCTTCCTGGGCAAGGGCTAAAAATGGGCTCATGCCGGTGTGCAGACCCGTTTGTGTACACAGAGCACGCGTTTCTTTGTGCCTGGGCCGTCAGCAGCTGGATGGGGTTGGCAGTGGCCGGCGCTGGCCCCGGTGAGCTGGGCCCTCTGCCGCAGCAAGGCAGAGTCAACAATAATCCAAGCCTGGCCCCATACGGCTCCGATGACCTTTTCCTTCCTGCTTAAAAGATGACTGAGCGGCACTCCCCCTTCCTACATCAGTTCATTTCTCCTCAAATGCCTCTCCTGCTGACACCCAGGACTTTCCCGTAAGGCGGCGCCCTGTGCTGAGCTGGGGAAGGAGGTGTGATTCATAGTGCACGGGCAGGGCTTGTTGAGCTTGGCAGGAGACAGAGGGGTCTCCCTGGTGATTCTCCAGAGTGCTAACCCTGTGTAGCACCAAGAGCCATTTCCAGGTGCCAGAGGAAAGTGGCAAAGCTATCTTTCCCCTGTCCCTGCATGAACGCCATGGTGGATACAGAATCTGACCATCACACGGAGGCGAGGACGTTCAGGAGCAACTAGAACCATTTACTGTGTGGAAACCAACAACCCAAACAAATGCTGGCTGTGCTGTACATGTCCACCCCACAAGGTCATTCCATGTTGTTTCTGGTCTGGAAGCAGAGGCCTCACTACTCCCGGTTACAAAATACTCCAAGGGTAAAGACTTTGCCCCTGAGTAGTGCTGCTGCCACTGGACCTAGGGCTTCCCTCTGCTGGTACGAGATGGCCTGAGGTGGAACCAGCTGTGGTGTGGAGAGCAGGAGACACTAAGAGCCTGGTAATGGGGTTGTCCATTTGGAGTTCAGACCCTGGAAATGTGAACTGGGGAATCTTTCCCCACTTGTCCCCTGAGAGAACAGAGCCATCTCATCTCTCATGTCTAAAACTTTAGCAAATGCAACACCTGGAGCCTGAGACAACAGGAAATATGTGGGCACTGAGTAGCTATTCTCATGCATCCTCTCAGGTCCAGGGCATCCTGGCACCGAGCAGACCCCCAGGTGATGCGCAGGCAGCTCTGGGAGCTGAGCCAGGCTTATAGGCAGGCAGTGCCACAGTGAGTACAGAGGGCAGAAAATGGGGAGCAGAACCTCCCGATCCCAATCTCCAAGCCTCTGAACGTGCTCTTAGGGGCCTGGCGGATGGGGAAGGCAGCATCCCCCCGCCCCGCTCTGGAGCTCTTCTGTCCTCTTGACCTATGCTGAGCAGCTCTAGGGCCATTCTCCTTCATATAATTGGGGATGGGGTTGGCAGTGTATCTGCCACAGGTTTTTGGTTACAAATCTGATGGTTGCTCTGAGAGTTAAGGCAAATACTGTCAGTTCGGGTCCTTGGGACCCAACTCAAGAACCTGGACTGTGCCCGTGAGTCACTCTCAGCCCAGCAGTTTTAACTGACTAGAATTTGTGGATCAAAAACAAAAGCAGGCAGGTCATTAAAATGTGGTCAAAGGAGAAAACAATGGATCCAAAAGAGTATGTTTCCTAATTAAGAGGTTAAGCAACAACTGAAGCAGAAAGAGAGAGCAACATATTCTAGAAGGAAGCCCAGGAAGGCAGGGCCGGTCAGGAAGAACAGGAAATTGACCAGTGTAGTGATCTCGATCATGTGGCTTCAGAGAAACAAAAAGGTTCCTGGGTACTGGGCTATGCCCAAGGATCTTTCTTCCTTACCTGCCAAGTGGGACAGAAAAAGAGTAGGCCCCATCCCTAAGTTGTAGGAGCCATGACATTTGGAGCGGAATAAGGTCCCTTAATTCCATTCTACCCAAGTGGCCCCATGCACACTGGGACAGACAGCACTCACCAAATGCCTGGCCTCGAACTATAGAGATAAAAACGGGGAACTCTTCAGGTAGTCCCTGTCTCTTTAGTCAGTATGTTATTGGTCCTTGGGTGCCAACAGATATATTTTGTCATTATTAAGGATTAAAAATATCCTTATCCTGAAAAAAACACCCCAGGGACTAACAGATCTCAGTCCTGATACTACCCTATACAAAGGTTTGGCTTTGGGGGCTTAGGTTCCCGTTTTAAGCAGCCTAGGACTGGGACAGTTTTCTCCATCGAGAAAAAAAGCCTTGAAATAATGTAACAGTGAAGTAAGCCTCAGGAGGAATCATGTGAGTACTGCTGAACCAAAGGCATTCCAAAGCTGCTGGGGTCCCTTAGGTTTATAGATGACCCCACTGAGCTGGTGTATTTGCTCTGTATGCCCCACCCCAAACCACACAGGTGGAGCAGACTGCTGCTACAGCACTCCTTCCCTGCTGCTGGCTGTTGCCAGAGGGTATGGCTGTGGGTCTGTCTCAGAGAGCGCCTGCTAGATGGACACCCTGATTCCCATGCCTTGTCCACAGCTCAGCAGTGGAGGTGCCAGGGTGAAAGGCAGAGTGAGGCCCTAGGGCTACTGCAGCAGATCTTTCTCATGTACAAGGTCACCCACGACCCCTCTCGCATGTTACCTGTCACTTTATTTCTCTTGGAGAGGGACAAGGAGAAGGGAAATGAATTGATTACAATGGTGTATTACAGGGCACCACCTTTCAGCATCTTGAACTGGACTGAGGGACTGAAGAACTGAGCGGTGGTGCACTGAGAAGTTGTCCAGTCTGCATTTAAGGGAGGAAAGGGTAGGAAGAGAAGGAAAGGTGATTTCTGGCACCTGCTCTCTCCTCTCTCTCTCAGCTCCCAGTAATACTTAGGAAGCAGAGTGGGTGGAACTAAGCATATTTGCAAAAACAGATGAGCTCCGATGCAGGTTGAAAAGTATTTTCTATACAACATGAACTCAGACCCTCCTGTACCCTTGTCCTATGTGCTTCAGACCAAGTTTTTATCATGTTTCCTAGGTTAATATGCCAGAGCATGAACTAAGAGTGGTCTTCATCTTAGCCCCAGGTTGACCTGCAGGCCAACGGCTGGCCCAGCCCCTTCATTTGGGGAAAAGCAGGGCAGGAGAGGGATGGGAGTGGCAGACGTCACTGGATAAGGCTGGGGCCATCTGCACTACTGTGAATCAAGGTTGGCTCAGACAGAAGGTGCGAGGGAGGAGGTGCAGCTGCTGATGGCTCAGACAGCTTGGACCTGTCCAGGCAAACAAGCCGCTCAAGTGCAAGAACAGCCAGCCAAGTAGGCAGAGCACGAATAAGGACTTAAAGCTTGAAATATCTGACAAGATATGGAGGGAGGGTAGGAAACTGTCTGGGATTTCAACTGGTGTCTGGCCTTGCTTCTCACTGCTAAGGCAGACTCTTCTGCTACTTAAGGATGGGATGTGATATCTGGGAGCCAGTGGGCAAGCTATTCTTTGAGCTAAAATCTTAAAAGAAATATTCATCTTAAATTGCAAAGACAGTTCTGGACTGTTCTCCCTCACTAATGCCCTCTAAAACAAAATCAAACCACTGTCCACAGGTAATCTATCTCTGCTCCAGTCACCTGCCCAAGGTTAAGAGCAGTGGGCCATGAGAGTGTGTGGGGGTTGAGGGCGGGGGACACAACCACACTGCACCATCAATCGCACAGTCTGGGAACAGTCTCAGAACCAGCTGAGGAAGGCAACGTGGGGTGTGCAGAAGAGGCAAATACACGCTCTCCTCTTCCACCTTCCAGGGCGGGTGGTGGTGGGGAGGGCAAGGCCAGCAGTGGGATATTCAAGCGCTATTACCGCTCCTTCTGGTGAACACTCTTTGAGACAATGGTTCTCAGTCCCAAGTATATATTGCCAGCACTAAGGAGCCATTAGAAAATACCAATGTTCAGACTCTAGATCAATTACAGAGGCATCTCTAGGGGTGGTGACAGGATTTCGATATTTTAAAAATATAGCCCGGTGATTCAAGGGCAGGCTCAGGATTAGAACCTCTGCTTTTGAGTCTAGAGGGAGCAGGGGAAGACTCAGTGGTCACGCTGGTTTCTGACAGGCAGGACAGTCCTGTCACTAATGACAGAAGTGCTTCTAAGTACATAGTTTTGCTTTAGCTGAGCTAGTGCCCCTGAGGTTTCATTGAGGTTCAGGAGGAGTAACTTCCGAGAGAGCTGGCCAAGTATCAATTGACTGACTGCCCTGGAAAAACAAAGGGAAACACTCCTACAAACATGTCACCCTCCTAAGAGCCCCAGGTGAGGAGGGAGAGGGGACAGACTGCTCAGAGGCCCATGAATATCAAATGGGAGAAACCAAGGCACAGGGAGACTACCATTTATTCCAAAGGGAAGTGGAAAGAGAACCTAATAGCATGTTTCTCTCTAGCCATTACCGGTCAGAAACCCTCCCTAGTCGCACTGGCTGCTCTACAGGCTAACTCAGGAGGGGCTCAGTTCAGGCTCATAAGCCCAAATGAATGAGAAGCTACTTTTAAAAATGCCAGGTTTCTGACCCTTAGCCTACTGGCATTCCCTGCCACAGCCCTCCTTTGGTCCATTTCCTCCTCTATATGCTTATTTAGAACTAGTACAGTGACTGGCACTGTGCCAGGTGCTGAGGAACAATGGAGATGAAAGACTTGGTTCTTGCCCTTCAGGAGTTCCTACAGTGGGGGAAACAACAAGATGGACAGCCTAAGGGTGGCAACAAGGGGAGATACGTACTAGGGAGCATAGGAGAGTCAGGGAAAGCTTCTGCCTCCTCCCATCCAGTCCAGTGAAGGCCACACGGCCTGGAATTTTACATTTTAGTGACTCTGAGGCCCTTTTATGTCCTCAGCACCTGTCCCAAGTCATTTTAGTTACTCTTCTGAGCGGGTAGAGAAGAAAATGCCCATTTGAATTCTGGATGTAGGCACCGGATAGTGGTAGGACCCATACTGATTCAGACCCTGGGGAAAGACGGATGCTCTGGGCCCTCCTACAGAGGGGCAGGGGGTGACTTCTGCACCTTTCTCAAGCTGGCATTTGCTGAAAGGACTGTTCCGAGTCTTCCCCAGGGAGTGGGAAGAAGGACACCCATGCACTTAGTAAATACTACTGGTAGCAAAGCTCTGGGCTGGTTGAGTGACCTTGGGCAGTCTGCAGCTTTCCCTCTGCTTCAGCTTCCCTTAGCAACACACAGACTTGCTTATAGGTATACATCACCCGGCCCCTGAATAAAGAAGAGCCAGCAGCTTGCTCATGAATGGAGAGGTGCTAAGTCAGGGTCCTAAGCCAGGCTCTGGTATTTAAATGTAGCATGGAAGCTTCCAGCCAGAGCTCCAGAGCACCATTTAGTTGGGCTGCAGCAAGCTTCTGTTTATCCCACCTGCTGAGCAGCCAGAGCAAAATACTGCTTGGGAGTTGGGACAGGTGCTGAGGACATAAAAGGGCCCTCACACACTTGCACACAGAACTGAGAGCACGTGGACTCCCGGGAAGGACAGGGAGGTGCAATTTCAGCCCCCTCCCCCCTCGCTCTAGCTTCAGCAAAACCCCACTAGGTAAAGTGCTAACACTAAGGAAATTGGGACCCTCCTGTGCATGTGTCACCATGTAGTGGTCTTTTATGGTCCTGGTGTGGCAAGAGAGGTCCTCAGGGTGGTATGCAGGAGTGCTGGCAAGTGACAAGGCAGGTAAAGCCCAAAGCACAACAGCTTTCGGGGCTGGGTGGTACTGAGGTCACTCAGTAGAACAAAGCTGCCTAGTTGTCCACTCTGAATTCCGATTCTAGGTGTCATTTGTTCTTTGTGCCCAAGCTGTTCTTTACCTCCTCAAGAGCTGAGGGTCCAGATTACTTATGAGAACTTATCCTGAAAGGTCATGCTTATGTTATGCAAAGTCCCAAGTCAGAGCTAATCTAGGGTGTGGGGATCCAAATTTAATCTTCTAAACCACTGGTTCTCAACCTTAGCTAAACAATAGAATCCCCTGAAGAAATTCTAAGTTTTTTAAAAAACATTTTTTTATTACTGAAAAAACTTTGATTTGAAAAATTTGAAACACTGGAACTAGAGAATAGTTATGAACTCCTATATACCGACCATCCAGATTTAGTAATTATCAAAACAGATCTGCTTCATCTATCCCCCTTTTCTTTGCTGATGTATTTTAAAGCATATCCCAGACATGATGTCACCTCACCTTTCCATACTTCAGTATGCATCTCTAAAAAACACAGCCATTTTCTTACATAACCACAATGTCATTATCACACTGAACACAATCAACAAACTATTCCTTGGTATCACCTAATATGCCTGGGGAACATAAAATAAAAAGCTGGTGCCTGATGAAACCAGAATCTTCGAAGGGAGGCCCAGGTATGAGCATCTTTCCTAAACCTCCCGCACTCCAAGATTCCAGTGCGCAGCCAGGGTTGAGAACCACTGCCCCATCCATCCAGGATCCTGTTACGGGGGTCTAATGCGAGCTCCGTGAATATCCTTTTGCCCCCATCACATGGTACACAATAAAAAAAGCCAAGGAAAAGGTGGCAAGTCATGGAACAGGATAAAGAGAAGGAAACAAGGGGCGACTGGGTGGCTCAGTCAGTTAAATGTCAGACTCTTGATTTCGGCTCAGGTCATGATCTCAAGGTCATGAGATTGAGCCCCGAGTTGGGTTCTATGCTGGCAGCAGAGCCTGCTTAAGATTCTCTCTCTCCCTCTGCCCCTCCCGCCTCCCTCTTGGTGGGGCATGGGGGTGCGGGAAAGAGAAGGAAAACAAAAGCATTAAGTCCACTAGGTACAGAATGGGATCCACTGTATAATGCAAGGAGCTGAGGCCTGCTCACTCGATCCCCTAGATCTATCAAAGGTCTGAGGGGCCTGGAAAAAGTTGTTCCCAGCTGCCCAGTCTGCTCAGAGGGCCCTCAGCACCTCACACCAGGCCAGGCTGCATTATGCCTTCTCTCTATTTCTAGCTCTTCTCCCTTCTGTACACGCTGTCTCTCTGGCCTAATATTCTGGCAAACTCAGAGCTTCAGCACCTGGTCTTAGACAGGATTAATTAGGCCTGTGGTGAGGGGGTGTGCCAAAACTTCTTGGGCGTTGGCACTAGGGTTTGGGATCACAGTCATCAATTTTAACTATTTATTTTATTTAAAAAATAACTAAACAAACCATCCAGCAGAAAAGATGAGGCTGTATCACTGCAGCTAAAAATACCTCTACTGAGGGCGTCTGCTCACCAGCTCTTCAATTAGAGATGCTACAGGGCCCTTTGTGAGCTGTGCAGAGTTGGCAGCTCCACAGGGGCTCTGGGCGGCTGGGGACAATCCCTGGAGCAGTAACTAGCGACTGCTGGATGGAGGGGGGCTGGCAGACAACCAGCCAGCCAAGATGACTGGCACACACAGGTAACTCCCAAACCCCTCTTTTGCTTTACGGACCTGGTGCCTAAGCCAAGAAACCTCTTGCCTTCTTTCCACGACGGACCCAAATGCTACCTCTGAGGATGCCTCAAAGTAACTGGGGACTGTTCGGGACTCCTCGAGGTTCACGTGAGAGCAATGATGACCAGAGGAGGTAATGCTGCCCAGTCTGGCTCTGGGTGTGTCCGTGCTGCCGGACAACTTCCCAGTTTGCGTCAGCGCTAACTAGACACAGGTGGGCATCTTGGCGGACTCAGGAAAGGGGTGCTTGAAATGCAGGCCTGACATCTGAAGGGGGAAACTGAGTGAGGTATAGGACTTCATGGCAACTAGGGTGTCTTTCTCTGGATCTCTTTTCTAAGTCCTCTCAGACACAGAGGTCATTCAATCTAGCACACTCATTTTTATGTGGGAAGATGAAGCCTCGGGGAGTTTAAGTGATTTTTTGTCAAGGTCACAGATTTAGTAAATAGAGGAGCCAGGACTTATACATGGGATTTTTTTCTTACAAGTACAGTGCTTTGTTCTACTATACTATGTCATCCCAATGAATGGATCCATTCTAAGCATTCAACGAGTGTTTAAAGAGCTATTGGTAAAGGTTATTTTCAGTTTAGGTGCCAAAGGAACCAAAGAACATCAGGTGAGAGTTCCCTGCATGACCTGGGAATTTTACAATCCCTGGGTTCTGCAGATTTCAAGGGTCAGACTCAGCAACTGAATCAGACGTTCAGTGGGATAAGCACCACAGATCTGCGATCTTCATTTAGCCAGAGAGCCAGAAGGGAACTTCTTTTCTGCCTGGGGGAGTGGGAAACACCTGGTATTAGCTTGACTGGGGGATACCAGGAGAAAAGGGGGGCAAGGGTAAGGCCACAGCTGTCTGGTTTGATGCAGGCATTGACCTTTCTCATTTTTTGGCATTGTGTATGACCCTTATGAAAGAATCTGGAAGCTTAAGTCAAGAGCATGGGAGGATTGGGTCAAAAAAAAAAAAAAAGCATTAAACATTCAGAGGTATCGGCGGAAGGTGCAGATTGGTTTAGGAAGAGTGCAATGCAAACTGAATGTTTCTGGAGTGTTTACTGTGGGCGAAGACTGTCTAGAGTCCTGTGTTGTCCGATATTGTAGTCACTAATCACGTGTGGCTGTTTAAATTAAAATTTTATTAAAGATTCTGTGCCTCAGTTGCACTAACCACATTTCAAGTGCTCAATATCCGTATGTGGCTATGGCTACTATACTGGACAATGCAGATAAAGCACATTTCCACCACTGCAGAAAGTCTTACTGGACAGTGTGGGTAGACTCTGGTTGTCTTCCTGCATTTCTTGCTGGCCATAATGAGTTGTTTCTGAGACCCCTTTGGGAAAGAGTTGAACTTGGGGAAGCTAGTCCAGCAAACCTGCTAAACTTAGGAACTCAAAGAAGCTTAGAGCAACGAGGAGCACTGAGTGCCCCAGTGTACTAGACTCACCAGGCCCTAACCCCTCTCCCCTCAAGGCCTTGTCTGCTCGTTCACTGCCATTCTGACCTTTGCGTTATTTTATTTGGTTTCTATTTTACACTGTTTTAATTGATGTTTAATACAGCTTAACTCTGCGTGGTGTTCCAAGCCCCTCACTAGGGGGCCGCTCACAGGCAGAAGCACAATTAATAACAATCACCAGAAAATTATGCCCTGTATCAAAGTTGTCATTGTACCATATAAATGCTTATTACTATATTGAATTCTCCAGCCCTGACACCTCCCTGTGTTTACTAGGTAGCAGATAAACCTCTATGTTTGTGCCTTCCCTACTCTACCACACCATCAGGACTAAATATAGCCCCTGTGTGTATGTTTAGCTCCATTTAGCTGTGCTTTGGAAAAGGGGGGGGGGGAAATCAGAGTTAATAAAATTAAATTGCTGGAAAATGTGATTTGTTCCTCCCCCACTTGACAAGTCCTTGAAAGACACAGACATCACTGCTCACGAGATGGGTAACCAGCCTCAGCTACAAGGTTGGGGGGCAAGGCCCAGGGCCTGCTAAGATGGCATGGTTTTCGGATCTGCCTCCTCTGAGAGAATAGAGGGAGCAGGCCCAAGAGCGCAGGATGCTGGGGGCAAAGGGTAATACCCTGTGGCCTGGGAGAAAGTGACCAGAAAATAGTGCCTGAGCTGGAGTCCTGCCTAAGGAGTTAGAGGGCAATACATTTCACCCCTGCCCTGCAACTGTTTGGGGGGGGGGGGTAGGGCGGAAACGATAAATAAAAAAGTAAACAATGTAAGCCTTTCCTCTACCCCAAAAGGAAAAACAAAGCCCCTTAATTTAAAATGGTTTAGTACTTCATGGTTGTTTCTTCTGGGCATTTTTGAAGCTTAGTTTTTGGCATGAAAAGATAACAGCTTTTCTATGATCACTAATCAGGAAAAGCAAATGGAAAATTCCAGGCTTGTGAGACACCTGTACTCCTCCCTCTCTGGCATGCCTTCTCATCCTGTGTGCATTCTCTCTGCACCCCTGTCTAGTTAAGAGTCTTCACAGAACGCTGAGGCCCCAGATGACTTTCTCCTCTGACTTAGCCTCGTGTCCTTTTCTCACTAAAATAATACAATTTAGAGAATGCACGTGTTCACCTCTTCTGTCCACCTCTACCACGTACACCCCACTCCCTTTTCTATGCCACTGTCAGTCTTCCAGTTATCTGTACTGCCAGTGGATGAACAGGTGGCTGTCTGGGAGGCAGGTGAGGGTGCAGGTCAGATCGATACAACAGGAATGTGGAGATGTTAGCTCTCCTGTGCCTGACTACGTGAGTGTGTCCCAAGGATTACCTTCCTCATGCCTCAGTTTCTCAAATACTGGGAACTGCTTCGACTGGACTGTGTCCCCTCTAGAGCCCTGGCAGCTCTCGAATGCTCTAATTCAGTATTCTGAAGGCTGCAGACTCAAGTCCTTGAAAACTGAACGGGTCATTTTATTTCTATTTATAATCCATTTTTAGTTTCTGCACTCAATGCTCTATGGAGAAATGTAGATTCTAAATTCTTCTACCCAACAAAGGAAAAGCTCTATTTTAGGCTGTTTGACAGGGAAATATTTCTAACTACATTGAGTTTCCCATATTATATTTGCTTTGCCTTCTTCCATCTTTGCCTAAAAAAGTAGTTTCTAAAAAGCCATAAAAGCTTCCTGTGCTCAGGCATAGCAGGAATGAGGCTGACTTGGCTGCAGGAAAAAGACGGGGCCGACCCCGGGCCCCAGGGGGGCAGGACTATTTACCATCTGCTGCTCTAGCCGCCTTGTCTCCAAATCAGGCCTGGTTTGTAGTTGGCTGCAAATATTAGGAGCTGGGCCACTAGCACTTCCCACCCATGGCAAGCCTTGAACCCTTTGTACTCTGGCGGCCAAGACAATCTGAAAGCAGGGGGCCACTTTCCATCTTAGGAGAAAAACATGTGTGTTATATAGAAATAGGTTTTTCTTTTCCCTTCCTCTCCTCATTCCCAGCCATTCTGAATGCTTTAGACTGAAAGGGAGGAAGACCTGTCCAACAAAGCTGAGGAAGGTGATGGAATTGTTAGAGACTTCCCCTGCCCCATCTATGCAGACCAGAATGGTTTATTAATGATCCATGGGAAAAGAACAATCGTCCTGCTGGCAGCTTCACATGTAATTAGGCAGCTTCACAGAGAGCTGGCTGCCTTCTCCAAGTCTGGCATCTGCAGACTGAAGCGCTACCTGACATAGTGACACTGGGTTTCTAGTGAAATCTTCCTACCGGGAAAGGGACAACCAAAATAGTGACCTAAACCCACTGGGCACTCAGGAAACAGGACTGTGACGGCAGTGCTCTTCTGGAAGCCTGGCCATGTACTTGGGCTGACACAAAAGAGTGCGAGCTCCCTGATGGCAACAACCAGCTCTGGGGAACCGCAAGTCCCACTGGTCACCATTAACTGCCCACTCAGGTAAGTGGCTCCCTCTGCTGGGTAGAGGTCACGGCTCAGGGTAAGCTTCCGAGCCCCCCCCACCCCCCCATACTTTCCCTTCAGCCAAAACTCCACCCACAGGAGTTTCTGGGAATTGGTTCATGCTGTGCAAGGCAGCAGACTCCAGCTCTTCCCGCCCCTCCGCAGTGCTGAACGACTTTGCTGGGTGTGGTGGGCAACAGTTGCTTCTGTGTCTATATGCGTTAGAGAACAACAGAATTCAAACTATAATACATCAAGAGAAACGGGGCTAAGTTAACCACGTTTTGCCTTTGTAGTCAGTGCTAGCTTCCCTTTTAAGAGCCCTGGGATTCACAGACCCCTGGTCATCCCACCGGGTGAGTGAAGTAGTAAGTACTTGGCATTCGAGATGCAGTTTTAAAAATGAGCTCTTCAGTGCATGGCACTGGAAATGTCATGGGTTGTGTTTCCGTCACCTTTCCCAACAGAGAATCAGACATTTCAATGAGGGAGAACAGAGTAACACACAGACACACATACCCTTTCTGTGCTTGTTTCTAGAGTTGAGAAAGAAGCAGATAAAAACTGTCTCCATTCTCCATCCCCTGGTAGATACAGACCCCTCCTAAGCACAAGAGCCCTTCCTTCACCCTCTGACTCAAGCTCGACCCCAGGCACCCCAGATTCCCTCAGGGTGAGCCCAAGTCACTACCTGAAGTCTCAGAGGGAATGACATATGTCTGCGTGGGCAGCAAAACCAGAGCTAGTTCACAGGTGTCATGGACTTTCCAGTCCCCACACGCAGTTTACGTTCTGTGGGATCACAAAGGAAGCCTGTGCCCTTTAGAAAACCAGGGGAGAGGAACTGCTGGGTGAGGCGGTGATGTCCATCAACTGACGCCATACTGCCCCTTCTTGAGAGTACCACACGTGCGGTGGGCCCCTCCAATAAAGCCGCCGAGTTGAAGAACAGGCTCCACAGTAATTTTCTTGCTCATCACCTGCAGTCTCCTTCCTCACTCAGCTTTGATACAGGAGCCAAACACAGTGGTTCTCTCATTCCTATTAAAGCAGCCTAGAAACAGGCATAATCTCAGCTGCTGCTCAGCAACTAGCAGGCAGGGAGAGGTCACTGGTGGCCTGGTAGGAAATGGATAGCTCATGATGAATGAATTGGTACTGCCCGCCAATTTAACTTGCCATCACTTTAATCAATAAGGGAAAAGGTGAATTGCTATTGATCTCTTCAACACCTCTCGACGATACTGTACAAATTACAGAAACACAAGGCGGAGGGTGAAAGCATCAGAAAGGAAGGACAGATGAAGAAGTCTGGGCAGGGTGAGAATGCTGCATCTTCCCAGAGTTGGTCTCCCCGTGGCTGGGTGTTAGGCATGCTTGGGTGCATGTGTGAATGTGTCAGGAAGAGCCCTTCCTCACCCCTTGAAGAGCTGGCCATGGAGAGGAGTCTCAGGGCCTCCCTCTGTACTTCATATACTTGCTAGGCCTCCTCAGGGCAACACGGCATGTGAAACCATATGGCTTCCCTGGATGCAAGGCTAGAAGTCAGTATGTTGAGAGGTGCTATGGGTCCCAAGGCCTCATGAATTTTTAAAGTTGTCATAGTCGAGTGGTGTCTAGCTGGGCTATCTCAACAAGTAATATAATTCTGGATGGGAAAACAAGAATCAAAAGCTTCCAAGGCAAACTCCAGTTTTGCCACACTGACCCCCAGCCTTGGGTCAACAGCCAAAAAAAGCTAGACAGGAAGCTAATAAAGCAGAACTGTCTTGCAACATACTTGATAATAACAAAGATCATGGCTCCCGGGGTTCAAGACTATCCTCTAAAAACACATCTGAGACACATCCTGAAGATCAGAGGTCGAGGCCAAAATGTGAGAGGTCTAATCTGAATCCTGGGACAATGACCACGCACAGACAGGCAAGATGACAACGTAACAGGCAGATTTTATGGCAGGGTGAAAAAGGAAAATTGCCTAGAGCTAAGCCCATGAGGTAAACAATGGTCACATCTCAGGGTCTAGGACCACAGGTCCATCTCCTGTCTCATCAACCGGGTCTAATTATTCAGATGCAGATGAAAAGAAAAAAAAAAAAAAGCAACCACAGGTCCCTCTCCAGCCACCTCAGCCTGTGTGTGGTTATTCGCCTTCTCCGTAAGTGGGAAGAACTAGGGGCTCCTTGGATCCTCTGCACCATGCCTTAGTCATCGCCTTTCAGCTCTCTCCAGGCAGAACAGGGCCAAGTGCTGCCATTTTGCAGATGGTGAAACCAAACAGGCAGTCACATATCCAATATGAAAGTGAACCCAACCTTTAAAACCCAAGTGTGAAAAGGGCGGGAGCCCTTCAGGATGCTCTTGACACTCTTGCTTAAATGACTCTCCAGAGACAATGACTCAGGGTGTAATTGTGTAATTCTGAAATTAGTGACAACACAGTGCACCAGTCCCCCCACCTTCCTCCCACAAATACCTGAAGGGCCAAAATGAAGAACAAAATAAAATGCAAGTTACAAAGCTGCTGATGTGGTTAGAGTGGAAGTGCTGATATTAGGAGGAGGAAGTAGTTAAGTGCACCCTGGGTGTTTGGAAATGGCCACGTCTGCAGCCCTGTAAGCCGATGAAGGATGAGCTCTCGCTGTCTCTGCCGGGCAGAGAGATTGGCCCTACACTCAGGAGGTGGGAGCATGGCTGAGAGGGCATGAAGATAAGAAACACTATTTAGCAAACACGAGTACCCTCCTACAAGGAATCTTCCAATTCCGAAAGTGACCCTATTCTAAAATTACCACGTGGCAAGTGGCCAGGCCAAAAATCCATATCCAATCAGTGGTAATGGACTATTTGTTGCATTTCCTCATATAGGGTTGCAGCACTGCTATAAAAATCTTGGGCCAGTAGTTTTATTTAACCAGAGAGGTACCAGCATCCTAGCATTGCCAGCACTGGAGAAACCTG
>NW_023270451.1:66908970-67170611 GCF_011800145.1 Mirounga leonina | reverse complement strand
CCTGTGAAGGGAAGAAGCTGATGCAGGCTGCTGGTAGTGGTGGAGGGTCCTGTTGGGTTTTACTTGCATAATCTTCCCCTTCTAGCTATACATTCAATGCCAAGACCCTCTTCTGGTACCATTAGATAGGATTCCACTGTATCGAGAGAAGGCAAAAGGAGAAGAGGGAGGCATTATGCTAACTGGAAAGAAAAATGGCACAGTAAAGCTGTTTCCAATTCAACTTTTCATTCCTAGCTCAATAGATAGCTTTTGTTCTTGCTGCAGTGACTGTCCCCAAGGATTCATCTTGGGTCCTTTTCTTGTCCTGATTAACACCTAGATCTTTCTTTAGAGCTCGTGCCTGGCACTCCATTATCCTCTAACCCTCCAATTTAATAAAGATCAAAGACAAACCTATGGCAATCTTAGACTGCTGTGGCCACGGTAAGGCGGTACGGGGACAAAAAAGAGCAAATGCTATTCCATCAGAGGGTAAGGAAGCCCGGGCCAGCTAGGATCTAGATAGGTCATCCCTGTATCCCTCATTTTCAACTCACAGTGACACCAGGAAATGGGAAGAAAGTATAGAGAGCCCTGAGTATTGGCAGATCATCCTCGAAACACTCGTATGGCAGTTCAACTGCATGGCAAAGGTACTCAAGCCATTATTTCTTAGATGTCTATGTGGCATCTGTAGAACCTGGGCTCTTGGTGATGGCTGGCCGTATCTGTCCATAGTCAAGTCTAGAAGAGTCTCTGTGCGCAGGTTAGGACTCTGTGGCATTACCTCCAGACCTTTACTTTTCCACTGAATGTGACACTGCCTACAAAGAGATTCTGACGTGGAGGACTACGCAGAAGCAGAGGCAAAAAGACCCTGTTTCTTTAGCCTTTCTTCATAGAAAAATGACTGGCTAACCCCTGATGGTATCTAGACAGTTTTTTGAGAACTTAGATCAAGGATGGCAAATACGTGCCAAATCCATTCAATGGGTAGTAGCTCCTAGGAGCCCTGTTTTGAGAAGATTCTGAGCCCTAAGCCAAAGCAGTGCTAAGACTGGAAAGGTCTGCCATGGGTGCTAGATGGGGCAGGGGGGGTATGCGTATTTGCCATCACTGGCTTAAGCAGACAGGACTGGCGTGTGGAGAGCACAGGCGAGGACTAACCATGGTTCTTTGTTGATTCTAATATAATGCTGCTCCCAACACACATGCCAATGACTAGCCTGCCTCCCTACTCTGGGTATCATGGTTTGTCCACAGTGAAGTTCCAGTCCTAGATTTTAGCTAAACTCTGAGAGAAGAATTTTCATTCATAAGAAAAATAATGACACAAGCTGTCGCCGAGCGTTTACTATTTACAAGGGCACCAGTCCTGGGAAATTTTCTATATATACGTGACTTCCACACCAACCCTCGAGAGAAGGTGCCTTCGCTGTAGGTGAAGGAGTTAGGTTCAGCAGCTCCGCTGCACTACGCAACCTTAGGAGCACCATTCTTTGGAGTTCTATTATACACTGAGACTGCCCTGGATTTAGAGAAACTAAGGATCATGTCCAAGGTCATTCAGTAAATGGCGAAGCTGGAACAAGAGCGCAGGTCTGACTCTGCACATGTTACTAACAGAGTTTTTAAGTGACCAGGAAGGGAAAAATGTCCTTACATGTTCTGGATATGGGTCTAAGGATGAACTTACCCCTTCCTGAATAAGTGACACGTGTTGTTTAGACCAGGTTAGGGTATCTGCTGTTAATTCTCAAGCCTGCTCATAATCTTATTTCATGCACCACAGCATTTCATAACAGACTATTGGTCACTTTCATTTCCAAAATCCATTTAAGTTCAGCTGACCAGAAACTGTCACAGGTGGAGTGGCAAGTGGGAAGTTCATCAATAAAGCCAGATTTGGTACACAGAGGATCTTGTCTAGTCCTTGGCAACAGACACAAGGCTAATGGCAAGAAGAGGGCAAGGTTATGGTTGACTCATCCACTAGAACAGTCACTACTGTGTCCTTGGAGGAGTCACGTGCGAAACCCCAGAATGTTAGTTTTACCTGGAGAGCAAATGAAATGTACAATCTGCTTACTCTTTGCTGGCAGCTCTGGCAGCCCTGCTATTGTATATTAAGGGCTGTGTTCTAAAAAGATATCAGTTGAATTATATAATTCCAAGGAGAAGATATTAACATTCAGGCAGTGGGTATGTCTGGGAATAGTTAGGACAAACTGAAAAGAGAGATATGATGCCTGAAGATTCCCAAACATGCCAAGCATGAAAGCTCACACTCA
This sequence comes from Mirounga leonina, assembly GCF_011800145.1. Lineage (NCBI taxonomy): Eukaryota > Metazoa > Chordata > Mammalia > Carnivora > Phocidae > Mirounga > Mirounga leonina. Next base: position 67,168,338 of record NW_023270451.1, on the reverse strand, counting down.
AATCTACATGGGTGTTGGGGTCCCGTGTGAAGCTCTTCTGGTAATAAAGAGAATGGGGCAAGTCTGCATGAGGTCATCTTTAGTGTGGAAAGTAAATATGATCTGCCAGTCAGAAGATATGAAATAAAGAACTATTTTCCAAATTAGGCTTCCAGAAGGAAATGGACAGACTTCACAAATAAGGGATTTAATCTGAAAAAAATTTGGAGCTGCTTTTCTATTATATTAAGGATATTAGCTTCCTCCCCCACCCCCCTTTTTCTTTTTTAAAGAGAACCCTTACACCAAAGCTCAAGAAGCAGTGAATATCAGGATGACTGAAGAGGTAAGACAAACCAGGAATTATTTCTAGGGGCATCTGATACAACTAAATTAAAATAAATAGCACCCAGCTCTCCTAGCACAATCCTTACCTATGAGGAGTCCAGAAATCTCTTATCTCCTGATAGAATTTTTCCATTCGTTCTGGGTCACAGGCTCTACATAGCTATACAGAAGGTAGACCAGGATGTGCCTGGCAATAGCTGTGTCCACAGAGATGGCACATAAAGAAATTTATGTCAGACAGGCAGATAGTACTGAATACCATAGGTGGCAGGAGTTCTGCTTAGCAAAGCTCTGTTTGAAGGATCTTCATGACCTTGTGTTCGTAATGATAATCTTGTAGTGAACTAATAAATGCATTCTCCAATGGCAATCAATGCCCACTATACTCATTTCCAGGCTTCAAATTTTTTTTAAAGATTTTATTTATTTGAGAGCAAGACAGCGTGAGCACAAGCAGGAGGAGTGGCAGGCAGAGGGAGAGGGAGAAGCAGACTCCCCGCTGAGCAAGGAGCCCGATGTGGGACTCGATCCCAGGCTCCTGGGATCATGACTCGGGCCGAAGGCACATGCTTAACTGACTGAGCCACCCAGATGTCCCTCCAGGCTTCAATTTAGATGAGGTTTAAAGCAAGTACTGTGGACCAATCTAGTAGAAGGATGCAAGAGGAAGTCATGTTTGAGCCTTCTGCATCTTCACTCTCAGACTGATGTGGGTCAGAAGTAAAGGTGGAGAGGGAAAAATCAGTCCAGGGACCCACCTCGGCATTGCAAAGGAACCTGCTTATGGAGGAACAACATCTGTCAGGTCTTAGGGCTATACTTCCTAGTTCCTTTTTCCTGGTAGGAACAAACTGAACTGGCAGAAGAAACATCAGTCTCTTAAGGAGTTTATAGTAATAAGGACCAATTCCCCAGGGAAAGGAAGAATCCCTCTGCTGAAAAGGATTTTCTTCCCTGAGACAGAATTATATCCTTGAGACCTTCCCTACATGTCCCCAAGGAGGCCAAATCTCTTGTGGCCCTAAATCTTATTCTGTCCCCAGCCCCAACGCTGGGATGTGAACACTAGTCTCAGGAGGGCAGTGAGGCCTATCAAACTTTACCAGTCAGCCTGTATGACATAATTACAGGTAATAGGATCTTGGCCAAACCAATGAAAAATTAGGCCCAGCAGCTATTTCAGAAGAATGGATGCAATTCTATGCTTGACTGGCTATGAAAGTTCCAAGCAGAAGAACAGGGAAACAGACAACAGCCTAGCTGAGCCAGCAGCTTTGCAGCGAGGAATCCCACTGCAGCCAGACACTGTTGGTGCCTATCAGCTCATGCTGCTGAGCTAGTCTGGGGAAGGCTACTGGTGACTGGTACCTGGGGAGTTTAAAAGCTGGCAGGGGAGACCCAAGCAGCCAGGGGATGGGAAAAACAGGGTGACAGGACAGTATCCTCCGTTCTTCATTTTCACCTCACCTCTTCTCATTGTGATGCCATTTTCATTTAGGGGCTGGAATGGGAATTGAGGGCCTCCCTTCTAGGGCTTTTAGAGATACCTGGCAAGGGCCAAGAACCCAGAAATGAAGGGGCTGTAAGTAGGGAGGTAACAGCCTAGTATTCACGTGGTACTTACAGCCTATCACTGAACAAGAGTTGGTTGACTTAACTTCAAAATAAACCCTTTGCCTCATTTAATAGTTTGATCCACAAAAGCAAAGGATGGGAAATATACCAGGGAGGGAAAGAGATGAGTAGCCTACTGGGAATATGATGAAGGGACACTAATGATTTCTATTTGAACAGTAGAAGTTTTTCAAAAACACTCACATATCATGATCTCATTACCTTTAAGTATCTTGGCTGGAGAGCTTGGGAGACCCAGGGATGTCAAGGTCCCAAAGTAAGAGCAGAGTCAGGTCTTGGTAATGCACTTTTCCAACGAGAAGCTCCTGACTTAGCAGCTGTGTGTCCAGCCTCAATACTCCAGTCTTCCTCCCTAACCCACAAATGCTGAGCATAAAGAGCTTTCCCAAAGAACTACAAAGGCAACAAAAGAGCAGGCCTTCTTCCCGATCTCTAGAGTTAGGTCACAGGAAACCAAGTAGTGGATTTAATGAATGTCTACCTATTAAGCATCTCTTATAAATTAGGCAAAGTACAAAGAACACAAAGACAAAAACATGGATCCAGTCCTTGAAAAGCTTACAATCTGGGGGGGTGGGGGAGACTGACACATAGATCCCTTCAACGTCATTGGTCAGTGCATGACAGATGTGTGCACAGGACGCTATGGGGACCAAAGGAAGGGCATCACACCCAGTCTGGGAGATCATGGAAAACCTTCCCAGAAAAGGAGGTGTATCTTGAAGGATAGGTAGGAATAAGAAAGCAAAGAAGGGGGATGGTTGATATACTGAGTGGGGAACTTGGGCTGATCTAAAGAGTGGGAGAGATGAAATGGAATGGTAAATATGGGGAACTGTGAGAATAAGGTCAGTGAAATGAGTAGTGTGTAAGACATGAAGCTGGAGAGGTAATCAAGGATATATGTAAACTAAGGAGATTAGACTTTATCCCAGAGGCAATGGGGAGTTATATAGTTCTAAATGATGCACTTACTAGATACGTCTTTTAAGAAAGATTAGGAACATGGATATATATGATCAAGCTGAAATGGAGCAAGATAGGTCAGAGTGGAATCATTAATTAAAAAAAAAAAAAAGAAAGAAAGAAAAAAGAAAAGGAGAAGGAAAAGGAAAGCCCACAAAAGTCAAACAAAAGATGAAGCAGGAATCAGGCAATCGAAAGATGTAAAAACTGTGACAAGAAGAGAACAAGTATTTTGGAAAGGTGGCCATAGCAAATCCCTCGGATCCCTCTGGAGTCTTGTGAGCATCCAGAATCAGACTCAGTGGTTCCTTAGTGGAGATGAACTCTCAGTTTAACTGCTGGATCTTTAGGGAAGTCCTTTATAAATTAATTAGGTCCAGATATTTGAGGGTTGAGAAAGGACATAATACTGCTAAAAGAATGACCACATTCTAATAGAAAAATTGGCAAAATCTGGGGAAGAAAAAGCACCTGATTTGGAATGTAGACATCTGGGTTTTGGTATCTGCTCTACAACAAGCTCTGTGAATAGAGGCAGGTCACCGTGCATCTCAGTTTCCTGAACTGTGACACTGGGATAATACTGCTCGTGTAGGTTTGCTCTGAGATTACAATGAAATATTGTATATGAAAGCACTTTTACACTAGAAAACACTATGTAAATGGAAAACCTGATCACTATTAAGAGTGATTTTTCCACTCTTAATTTTCTATTTGAGCCCCCTTCAAAGAAACAGCCTCTCATGGAAAACAAAGACCACTGGTGGGGGATGAATCATCAAGAGTGTGTGGTGAGGTATGAGAAAAGCCTTAGCCTCCCAACAGCCCTTAACACCTCAGAGAGTTAAGAGTGGTTTAGAAAGGTGACCTTACTGCATTCTCTTTTCCCTGGGCAGTGGCAGAGGTAATCTAGAATACGGTGTTCTTTGCAAATGAGTGAAACGCTGTAGACAGCTGGCTCTTCCCAGCAGGTTATTCGTGGCTCAGCGAGGGTTACGGGACCCAGGGACAGTCTGAGAACAGAGTCTCGCTGGCCTTATGGGCACCAGGTTTCCTTTACCCTTCTGGGTTTCCCAGTGGCTTGAACTATCCTTATTACTTTCATCCAGAGATCTAACTTTGCTATTGCTCCTTCTCCCATGTGTCTCCTGCCCAGGGAAGGGACCTGCATGGGCAGACGGGAACAGCAAGGGTGAGGGCACATACCACAGCACTATGGGGAAATGTGGACAAGCAGTTTCAATGGTAAACTGCTTGGACCGTTTATTATCTTTCTCAGACAAGATGCAGCACACTTGGTGGTAAAAACAAAAAACAAGAAACCATTTTTCTTTTATTCTAAGGTTTCTCTCCCGAACAGCTCTCCATAAATACACACCAGTATTCACTGCCAAGTCCATATTCCTCTGAAACGTAAATACATGTTCTTCAGATAGCAACAGTTCCTTGTGATCTTTTGTGCATCTTTGTTTTTAAAAAAGCGGGGTGGTGGGAGCGAGGGGATCCAGGACTATGCCCTGGCCACTGATACCTGCAGCAGGAGCTCCCCAGGGGGGCATCCTCCCTTTTGATGCCCGCAGGAGAAAGGGAAATAGGTCAGGGCAGCAGCCAGAGTTTTCAGCTCAGGCTGTCCAGCACGAGGACATTTTCCAGACAGCAGCAAAGGGTGATTTCTGAGATCTCAAGAGGACAAAGGGGTCACTGAGAAAGGTCTTGGAAATGATCACCAAACCTCCTACATCCCAGCTCCTGCCCCAGGGAAATGTACCTCCCAGAGCCTGGCACTGTGACGAGGGTTAAACTGTGGCACTGATCTCTTTTCATGCCTTAGAGCCCCTTCTCTAAGGGTGCAGGATTTCCTGACAGGTGTGAAGAGATCCCATGTGACTGTTTTAGTCACAGGAAGGGCCTCAAAAGGAAGAGGATGGCTTTGGATTGCTACATCAGTGTTTTAGACAGGAATACCAAGGCAGGAAAGAGTCACTCAGAACCACACGATTAACTGGAGCTCGAAAACTGAGAGCATGCACATTTAAGCCAGTTATCTACCCATTAGCTAACGCTCACCACTACTTCTGGGAAGATGCTAGCAGTGGGCACAGTTCCCCATCTGGGAAGCTACACCAGATCTTCCTGTCCTTGGCAGTGCAGAAGAGAACTGCCTGAAAGAGGCAGCTGTACTGCGGGAGGGGGGCACACAAGCTCATGCCGTCCAGTGGGACACAGCACTCATATAGCTCACAATCACAGCTACAGCAATGAACACAATGATCTCACTCTGCGCGGCCCAGAAGGAGCCCAGCCTGAGGCAGGGGACATGATAGCAAACTGTCATTTTCAGGGCTGCAAGCTATTTAAACCAACCAACTCAGCATATACTTACTGTATAGCAAGGGTCAGCAAACTTCTTGTGATAAAAAGACAGATAAGTAAATATTTTAGGTTTTGCAGGCCTTATGGCCTCTGTCATAACTATTCAACTCCGCTGTTAAGAGGATGAAAGCAGCCATAGACCGTAGTACATAAAACAATTAGTGTGGCAGTGTTTCAGTAAAACTTTATTCACGAACACCGGCAGTGGGCCGGATTTGCCCACCCCTGTTACATCCTAACTAAGTCAGGCTGGAAAGAACTGTTGAGCTGATTGGATTTCCTCTAGAGTTCCTTGGCTGCTTTGGCCTTCGAGGCCACAAAGGGTCAGGTAACAAGCTGGTATCTAAAGTGCTCTTTTTCTTGCCCTGGAGCAAGAATGCCAGAACACCCAGACCCCTGACCTGGAACAGTCTTCTCAGACTCCTAGCTCAGGGAAAGAAACAAAAGACAACTGGGGCGCCTGGGTGGCTCAGTCAGTTAAGAGTCTGCATTTGGCTCGGGTCATGATCCCAGGGTCCTGGATTGAGCCCCGCATTGGGCTCCTTGCTCCCTCTCCCTCTGTCTCCCCCCGCCCCCGCTTGGGCTCTCTCTCTCTTGCTTTCAAATAAATAAAGCTTAAAAAAAAAAAAAAAAAAAGACAATGGGAACTAATGGCCAAGGAGGAGGACCACGTAGAAAAATGAAGAAAAAGAAGAACTACAATGAAAGGTGACAGGAAAGACAGGAAACGGGGCTGAGTGGTAGCCAGGAATGTCAGTGGTTCCGTGCTAACTAGTGTCACTGTAAAACACATTTAAGGAAAGCAGGGCTATCAAGTCTCCAGACAATGGGGACCATCTGAAATGTAAACAAGAGACTTGCGAGAGACTCTGGCAGGTTCCACATGAGGCTATGGGATGGAAAGACTACAACACTCTCTTTACCAAAATAGAGAAAGAAGAGGCAGCAATTACTGCTCTGGCTACCCAAAGCCAAGACAATGCAGTCCTAAGCAGGGAGTCAGGCACCTGTGCCCCAGCTTTGTGTCTGCTCCCCGGCAGGGGGGCTGCCCCAAGGGCAGTGTCCACTGTAGGCTCTCCCCCATGCCACACCCTTTCCCAGTCAGTTTTCAGGTTCACGCATTTGAGTCGAACTTGATGGAGGCACCGCTGTGGGATCAAACAGGGAGCCCAGCACATGCTGTGAAATGACGAGATCTGTGTGCTTCTCCTTTCCTATATGATACTGCAAGTTTCAAGTAACTGGGAAAAGTAGGCAGGGGACAGACAAATGCTGGTCAAAGATAAGATACTAAAAAAGAAAAATTTAAAGGGGAGGGATGGGACAGGATCAAGGACAATCACATCATAATACCTGATTACCTGAGCTAAAGCTGATTGTCAAGGGAACAGGCACAAGGTACAAAAAACCTGTTCAACCGGGGCCAACACGGCAGCAGCTCCGCCCCAGAAGAGCACCCGGAGTGGGGCACAATGGAGGCTGCCCTGAAGGTAAGAGCTACTGGGTGCTAGGCTGTGAATCCACACTCAGGCATCCAGACAATTACACAGTACTTTCTCCTAAGGGTGGGGGGCGATCTCTGCATCCAGGAATGCCAATTCATCAGGCTTTTCTAGATCCTTGTGGGGTAGGAAGAGGGCCAAGAGAAATGTTCTCCATGACAATGTATGGAATAAAAATACAGGTAAAAGTAAAGTGAATAAACCTAGAACAAAACAAAAACTGCTCATCATTCCTACACTGTTCAGAAAACAGTTTTCATATATATAATGAAGGGAAATGCCCAGGAGAACAGGCCAGACTGATTCCTTTAGTAAAAACTTCCAAGTTATCCTGAGTTTAGGCCATACTCCTCTTTCCTCTGGATAAAGATCCTTCAAAACAGTCAGGCCAGGTAATCATATAAGCAGCTGAGAAAATGCAGAAAGTTTCTATATCAAGAGACCCCAACTTGGGGCTCTGCAAGATTGGGGCACTACAACCAAGAAAGCTAAATATCAAACCTGGATTAGACTAAGATCTGCAAACTCACATGCCAGGGGCACCAAAGAAGATGGGGGAAAATTTATCTTTTTTCCACAATCAAGTATCAGCAAACATACAGACAAAGGGAAGATCATAGTAACTAAGAGAGTAAAAGAGCTTTGGGCCACTGACTCCTCTTAGTGGTCAGTATTCTCTCTGACCCCGCTTGTGCTTTTGGATATCATCGGTGGGCCAGAAACACGATCGGGTAGAAAAGTGGCTGGGGAAACAAGAGTTGAAAAAGAAAGGGAAAGAAACTTTAGGAAACGTGAAACACCAGGGGAAGACGGCGGTGAGAAAGGGGAGGGCAACACAGAAGTGGGGCATGGCAGGGAAGTGATGAGAATGTTGCTAACGGAGGTCTCAGGCAATCCAAGGAGGGCCTTTCCTCCCTCCATCCAAAGCACAACCACCGAACATCTGCTACCTCTGTGAGGTCTTTAAGTCACAGACCCTGTGTGGACTCACTTGCTTTTTCCAACCCAGAACTGCTCTGTAGTTCATTATCCAAAGGCTCACAAAGAGGAAATACTAAAATATCTGCCCCTTCTACCTAAGTACCATGCCCCAAATTACAACAGTTACTGAGAGACAACTGGAGTTTAGATTCTTAAAATACTTCTCTAGCAGGGGCCTATCTGTAACTGTTAAAAATTCAAGCTACACTGTGCAGTTACAAAATAGAGGGGAGGGGGAAGGCACTTCACATGCCAATATGAGGAGTTCTTCTTCACAAACTCAAATGCATCTTACCAAAACCAAAATAGGGGTCAACGTGAGACTGAAGAGACAACTGGGGGTAAGCACTCGCATCTCTACCCCACTGTACAAACGGCCAGCAGAGCTGGTGCAATGCCCAGGGAGCTGCAGTTTGTTCTTGGGAACTGGAACCCATAGCTCTTGAACTAAGAATTCAGGACTCCTTTTGCCACACCACTTGGTTTCACAAAACGGGAAGGTAAGTGCTGAAGAAATCCCAAAGAGGCGGCAACCAAAAGCAAATAGTACTGCTCAGCCAGAAGTCCAAGAGGGGCTTTTCTACAGGCCAGGGCAGTCCAACGCAGTATCCTGGGCTAGCTTGTTCTCTTGTGCCTCTAGTGCCTAATATATTCACTGGTGATTCAAACCAAAATGAGAGATGCTGTAGCTTATGAACATCCCAAAGCCCACACGTCTGATCTCAAGGATCTACAAAGACCCATGAGTGAGCTAACCTCCTGGACCCCATAATCTTTTAGCTCTGTGCATATTATGATATTGCATGAAAGCTGAAGGGACCCTATGGGTTTGATTGTAAAAGAAATGAGGACAAAGGCAGATCTAAAATCCTCAGCCTGAGCCTGGCACACTCCCCCACTGTTCCTTTCTTGTGCCCACCTAGCAGGATGAATGACTGGAATACTCCTGGAAAGAAGATGGATCAGTTGACTATGACTTGATAAAAAATTAGCAGGTAGATGGGACACCACGGCAGCTGAGAAGCTTAACTCCTGCCTGCAAGAGCTAGCTCAACAGGCAGAAACAGAAATACAATTAAATTAAGTCAGAAAACCCGCTACAGAAAATGCAATTACTCAAAGATACAAATAAATGTTCAAAGAAAATTGGCCCCTGACAGGGTTAGTCAAGCTTCTAAATCCAGCTGGAGGCAGGCAGCTCAGGCTAATTCGCCAAGGAGGAGAACTGCAAAGCTGTAAGCCCTCTGCATTAGGATGCTGGCGAGGTGGGCTTGGTGTTTGCCACGTATCCCAGGATGCCAATGGTGAGGGGTGATTTGGGGGTGCCTGGTCAATGATGCAGGGCTCAAGGAAGCAGGCTGTGGGCAGACCTACAATGGATGGTGGATGTGGAAGGCTGAGCATTGGAAAAAATGAGAGACTGATTTCTGATGTGGCAGGAACACATCAGGCCAAGGGAGCCCCATTTTCTCACCCCTCTTCAGACAAGAAGCAACCATAAGATGTCCCACCTCTCGCTGCAGCACCAGCTCCTTGGTGAAAAGTGTTGCTTCCTCACTGAAAGGCTCTCCTTCCTGCACCAAGCCTGGGAGGTTCCGGGCTCCTCTGGGGCATTCGATGCCTGTGTCAGGAGAGAAGGAGAATTTGTGATGAAAAGGGGCCCAGAAGGCCTAGCGCCCCTGACCCTTCCAACAGGGCAGGACTTAGATCAGAATGCCATCACGTCTGAGATAAGGGGGACCAGAGAGAAAAACCAACACCACCAGGGCAGCAACAACGAGGGGCTCTCAGTCACAGCAACTGGGAATTGTCAAAAGGACCTGGGGAGTTCCAGATAAAGACGTGCAGGGAAAACAGGCACACCCAGATGTGGGATGCACCTCCGTCCTGTGCTCCTCACTCCTTACAATCCAATCGTCTCACTGTCTTAACCATCATTTTTATAAATGGCTCTCTCACCTAAATCATACTGCTCTCCCCAGCCATTCTGCCTCCCAAGAGCCATTCCAGCTGACTCTTAGACATTTTCTCTTTACCATCCGACTTTCACGTCAAATTCACAAGTGTTAATTCAGTGTCGTTTTTCTCTTCATAAGCTTCCCCCACTGTCCTCTGGCTATAGTCTGGACAATAGTACCATCAGTTTTTCATTCAGAATGAGAAACAGAAGAAAACTGAATACTGATGAAGTATTAGGTGTCTGGAACCAGACAGACCTGGATTCACATCCTAATTCTGTCACTTGTTTGCTTTGTGACCTTAGCCAAGTTACGGAACCACTCAAAGCCTCAGTTGTCCTATTTGTAAAACTGCTAGAATAATGTATCTATACCCTCACTAGGGGAGCCTAGGTGACCTAGGGGAGATTATGTACGTAAAATATGCTGTAGCATAATGCCTGGCATATGGAGAGGTATAATACATTTTAACTCTTATTGTTTTACCATTATTAGTAGTATTATTGCTTGTAGTAATCACACATGCTCATAACCTCAGTTGTCTTTCACTCCATACCTGGTCTGTAAGACCCCTGAGGATCCCGTTCTTCACACTTCTTTATATCCAAGGACAGTCTTTTACACAACACAGGTGCTCACTAACCAACTCAGACTGCCTTTTCTTGTTCCCTTTGATTCAGGCATTAATTTTGCAAATGTATTTATCATTAACAGTGGTCACCGGTGACAGACCATGAAATATGTCACATTTTGACATCCAAGTTACTTATAAATATATTTCCAAAAAACTCATACCGTAGCTGTAATTTTAATGCAAAAAGCTGAACGAGGCTAGAGACACAATGAGAGGAAATGATCAAAGTATGGGGGAGGATATATTTAATGCCCAGATCTCCGAAGCACTGCTGGTCTCTGCTGCTGCAGCATAAGGCAGACCCAGGAGGTGTTATGTCGTACTTACAAGCAGCCTTAGGTGCAGGTATAAAACATCTGGCACAGGGTGTCGAGGCTACTGCAAACACCTGCCAGGGAGCCTTTGGGCGAAGAGGGGCCACCACTGCTGGGACAGAATATACATCTCTTCTGGATGCAGCCAAGTGGCTGCTCATGTTTCTGGCCACATGGTCAAGGATTCAAGGTCATGAAGCTCAGAGGAAAGGGAATAGTTTATACTTTGGGTTTTCAGAAGCTCAAGAACAGAGCCTTCTCGCTAAGCCTCAAGGTCTCACAAAAGGAATACAGCACATCAGACAAAATAGCAGCGAGGGAGAGCAGCAGAAGGCCTGCAACCGCAGCAGGCCTGCACTCGGGCTGGTGGCCAGGGCCGTTCTCCCACCGAGGTGCACATGGGGCAGCGGAGGGCCTGGCCCAACTGTCCCATGGGCAAGCAGATCACTGGGGCTGCCTCATTCTGGGCACTTCAATGCCAGGCTGCTGCGAGAAGTGGAACTGAGTTTTGTAAAAGAGAGCAATAAACTCGGAGCCAAAGAGCCTGAGATTAACCTTGAAGGGAGAGATGGGGCTAGAGTAAAACTGAATGAAAGACAGCTCATGATTTCTACAACATCAACAGCCAAAAACACGTTTCATTTTATATCTGCAAACTAAGCAAGAACAGAACTGTCAGAGAGAAAAAATAAACAATTCTATTGAACTTTTTGGCCACATACCCACAGGTAAAGCATTGCTGCAAAACAAGAATAACGTTACAATAAGTTTCCAGTTTGTTTCTGACCTTTAGCAGCCATTTGGGTGGGGCTGAGGTGGGTACTGTTGGTGGGGTGGTTATGAACTGGGGACTAGAACCGGGAGGAAACTGGGACAACTGACCGGGCAGCAGGAATTGGGGGAAAGACTTTTCATAAAAAGGGCACAGAAGATTCCTGAGTCTCACTGGCTGAGTAGATGTACCCATTCTACTCTGCTGTCATGATCTTGGTATTCAGAAATCTCAAGAAATCTAGACATCCCAGTAGCTCTCTTTGAATCCTGGGAGACCACAAAATGATTTAAATCCCGAACACAAGATGGCTCAACAAGCCCAGGGAGTTAAACAGATCACGCTGAAATGGCCTCAAAATGTCTTTCAGGAGAGAGACCTCTGGGCCTGTGGTGACCAAAACCCAACCACTCCATGCAGACTCAGAGGCAGAGCAGGGCCTTTCTTAGGCTGCCCCTCCACCCACCAGCAGCTGAGCTTCAGCTCTTTAAGAGGAGGAAGCACAAGCACGTGGTCTCCCTGCCCCTTTCTGAGTGGAAAAGAGTAAACATGTCGATGCACATTAATTCCTGTCAGGCAGGCAGGCAAGAGAAAGGAGAGGGAATAGAAAAGTTGCTTGAGAACAAGAGCATTATCTCTGCTTTTATCATTTACTCCCTTTTCTTCTGGGCTGTCTCTTACTTCCCTGTCTCCTCTGAAGTAACCCCTTCACAGTCAAAAACCTCAGTCAAAACTGTCACATCTCAGCTCAGGACAGACAGGAAGAGGCTGTACGTTAAAAACACATCCAGTGGGAGTGGGAACCTGGGTATGGGTGCTATGGGAAAAACAAGAGGTGTAAAATGAGTATTTACTGAGTACCTTCTCTATATAAATAGATAAAAAGCCCGAAATCACAAAGCTACTAAGTGGTCTATAGGAACCCTAGACTGTCAGATGCTAAAGCCACTGAGAAAAAGTCCAGTTTTGGAGTTCACAACATTGTAACTAGAGGGTGTTATAACCTATAACAGAGATTAGGTAGGAGTCCAGGGCCTGGGTCCTCCATGTCTCGTTGAGCAGGTGAGCAGGCTCAGGGAGTCCAGGCATAGCTGGTGTTTGGACATAAAGTGGAGGGGCGCTGGGCACTGGGGCCGCCATGGTAGCAGTTTCCATGCTCAGGAATGGGGGAACTGCTAGGTGGTGGGGGAAAGGGGGGTGGGGAACGCTGCCAAAACAGGGCCTGGGCAGGGAGAGGCAGAATGTACTTCTACAGATAAGGAACTGTGTAGTTGAGTGTTTTCAAACCTTTAATTTTATTGTGACCTATATATACATTTACATATGGGTATATAACTTACATATAACGAAGTTTCCACAAAACAATGGTTAATCTTTACTACATGTGGTATGTTCAGTATCTCTTCCATTCGATTTCATTAAAGAGCTGAGAGGCCAGCAACTGCAGCAGGCCTGCAGCTCGGGCTGGTGGCCAGGGTTACGGTTAAGTGAAATAAGTGAAATAAAAAAGATGGTTATGACATTGAATTAAACCTCCAGTGGATCAAGGCCCTCAGCTTGACACTGGTGTAGACTACCTAAGGGGTGAAGACAGAAGCCTGGGAGGGCCCTAATGGCCCTCTTACAGAACTCAAAGGCTACAGTGAGTGCTTATTTATCAGCTTCTGGACTTGCTTTTGTGTCCCAAGGGATCAGGGGACAGGGCAAGGAATACTCTGTCCACTAAGACAGGAAAGCAAACAAATGTTAACATTCTAAAGCCAGGAGGACAGCTGTTGCTGCTGACCACCAGCTGAAGGAAGACACATACTGTCCACAGGAGGTGCTCTGCTCGGCCTGCCTTCCCCAAGAGCCTGGCCAGTAAGTCGACCCAGTCCCCGCTGCACCTTTATTCTAACAAGGACTGCACTACTGGGCTGGCGTCCCTGGTGTGCTGATCTGTTACCAATACGAATAAGAGAAAGAAAAGAAGAGAAAGAGTAAAGAAGAGAAAGAGTAAAGAAAAGAAAAGAGGGCAAGAATTAGAGAAAACAGACCAAGGGAAAGAAAGTTCGGCTCTCAGAAAGCGACGCCAGGCCGCAGCTCAGCACAGGCTGACATGCAGCAATGCGGAGCTCCCAAGACTGTAAATATAAAGTGAGGTATCACTGGAGTTCCAGAAGCCCTCCCCAGCCAGGTGAGAAAGTGCCTGTGATTCTGGATCGTGCAAATTACCCCCACTAGCTGTCTTTCCGAGAGCGCACAGTGCAGTAGTGCCTGAATAAGGACATACAAACTCCGCTGGGCTTCAAACACCACAGGTGCAGGTTAACTGCCGAACTTACTCCTGACACACTTACAAGCCATTTAAAAAAACAAAAACATTTTGTTTAAAAAATAAATTACAATAAAAAAATCCCATTCTTTTTTAAATTTTATTTTATTATGTTATGTTATCACCATACATTACATCATTAGTTTTTGATGTAGTGCTCCACGATTCATTGTTTTCGTATAACACCCAGTGCTCCATGCAGAACGTGCCCTCTTTAATACCCATCACCAGGCTAACCCATCCTCCCACCCCCTCCCCTCCAGAACCCTCAGTTTGTTTATCAGAGTCCATAGTCTCTCATGGTTCATCTCTCCCTCCCATTCCCCCCCTTCATTTTTCCCTTCCTTCTCCTAATGTCCTCCATGCTATTCCTTATGTTCCACAAATAAGTGAAACCATATGATAATTAACTTTCTCTGCTTGACTTATTTCACTTAATCCCAAACATTCTTAAACATTTTTCCTTCCCTACTATGGAGTGTGCCAGAATGAAGAGATACTGTACCCTATGGGGCTTTTCAACTGATGTCCATGAAGGGAAGATAAGACAGACACCCTCGCTCCTAATCCATCTGGCTCCTTGACCTGTTTAAAGCCCTACAGATCTATCTGCCTGTAGCTAAAAACCCATTATTTTTCATATCTTTTTTAATGCTTTCTGGGATATGATGGTTGCCCAGGACGACTTAAAATAAAAAAGAGAATGTGCCTGACTTTGTATGGTTTAGGAAGATAAAGTACACCACTAGCTATCAGCACATCATGGTTCTGGTTTCTGCTCTTCCACTGACGAAGTATGAAACCTTTCTGGGCCTCATGGCCCGTCTATAAATTAATAAAGGAACTCCAAAGTCTCCCCTGGAGATAAAATCCTACAATTTTGGCTATGCCCTTTTGAGATTCCTCACCCAAGGCTTGACTCCTGGAGTTCAGGGTGCCCCCTTTCAAATTTAAAATGCTGGGCTATAAAGCATTCTATTAAAAAGAAATTATACATCCAGAGACATTGACTGACTAGGTCAATTAACACCAACACTTTGGTCAGTCAGCTTTGGAACAAGAAGTACAAATTCTTGTTAATGATACGATAATGGCTATATAAGAGATTCTACTGATGGCTGTGTGAGAGTCATGTATCGCTCTGAATATTTTACATTGTATGTTGAATTTTATGATAATTAAGGCTCTGGGCTCAAAGTGTGTTTGCGTTTTCCTTTATTGGGAGCTAAAGGGAAATGTGGCAAATCTGCCTTGGCTAGAAGTGACACTTCCCAATGGCACTTTGTCCAGCAAACAAGAGATCAGGCATTAACTAAAGGAAACAAAACTCTAGTGGAAACAAAAACTAGTTGGAAGCATTAGTCAACGGTGCTTACTTCATGTCCAGCGTGTGTGCACTACCGCATCGGATGCTACCGAGGGAAGGGCACAGGAGGCTCGCAGACATGATCCTAGGATACATCAAAATGCTGCAGTTCACACAGTACTTTCCCCTCCATTTCACACACACACACACACACACACACACACGCACACGCACACGCACATCAGTGCCTACTCTGCATTAGGCACTGTGCTGGAAGCTGAGCACTCAATGAGAAAAAGAGGACTTTATGCCAATAAAGCTTAATCACCAGCAAGAAAACATTCTATCCCTCTACCACTGCATAAGGCCTGACTGGTGACTGAATTTACTATTAAAACTACAGATTGCAGAATGCTAAGAAATAACATGTGCTAACTGGACTATGGTAGACAGATGCATGTGTGTCTGGGAGACTGTTGGTAGAATGTACTAGACAAGTCAATCACGGGGCTCACCATGCCAAATCCCTTGCTAAGGCATCAGGCAACTACGTTCTCTAGCCCTTGACCCTGGCCTCTGTCCTCTTCTCACCACAAATTGGGGAGGGAGGTCAAAGCTGAAGGTGGGGACTGACAGGGGGCCGGGGGAGAGAGGGAGAGCTGAGGCCACACATGATTTGAGGTGGCCAATCTACAATCAGTCTGGCAGAGGGAGAAGAGCTCTGTCCAAATAGAAATGGAAGAAAACGGGTGAGCCAAAAAGATTCTCTTTCTGGAATTTGAACCCAGCAGTGTGCAAACCATAAGCCTATCAGGAGCCAGAGAAAGGAGGCAGTAAGCGGAGGGGACCAACTGGCATCCACACTGGAGTACTACCACCAGAGTTCTACTGTGGAGGGCCTGGGGCCACTGCAAAGCCATAGTCAGCCTCTGGGTGCCAAGAGCTGAGACACTGGACCTTTAGATTTTTCAGGGATGTTCCCAGAAATCTGCTCTTTCCCTTACTGCTGCCATGAGCAAGCCTATATGACAACCTGGTATTTGCAACCCAAATAAAACTAAAACTAAGTTGCCTCTTAGGCTGGGTACTGTGTCACTCAGATTTTATTCTTTCCAACATCCAATACACTGCCTAGCATACAGTGGCACTGTAGATCCTCAAGAAATGCTGAATAAGTGAGTATTGGTGAAAATACTTCTGAAAAGAAGTAAATACACAGAAAAGGAAATGGCTAATGAACTGTCAGGGTTAATGCAGACGTTATGCAAATACCAGGAGAGGGGCCAAAAGACTCCCTGACTCCGTACATCCCACTTTCTCATGGTTACATAACACTTTAAGGAAAAAAAGGCAAGCACAGCTACACCCATTTACCCCACTGGTCTTTAGCTCGGCACACTTGGGAGTGCAGCTGAAATAGAGAGAGGGAGAGGTCAGCGCTGACCAGCAACGCCGGTGAGGCCTGAGGATGGAGCATGGCAGAGATGCTCAGTTTCCATACAACAAAGGAGGGAAACCATCCCCACTTAGAACCCCATGTTCTGCTATGGGAAGCTGTGTGGCCACATGGAAACGCAGAAAACTGGAGCACATTTCAAGGGAGCAGTGGAAAATGACTCAGGGGCGGGGAGGCCTGCCTTTAAAGGAAAGATAAAAGGTGCTAAATCTGTACAGTTTGGCTAAGCGGTGACTAAGAGGGTGACAAGATAACAATCTGCAAATATTTGAAAGGTGTAAACACGAGAAAGGAGGGAAAATGCTTAGCTGGAGAACAGGGGGTGTAATTATTAGGGGAAAGAAAAATCTGGACAAAATATCAGAAAAACTAAGCGTGGGGATGACTACTGGGATATAAACAAGCTTCCCAGTTGAAATGAAAATGCTGCTTTTTGACCCTAAAACTGAAACGTGGCCACTAAGCCCATCCCTCTGCTTAGGAGAAGCAGCCAGACCAGGGAGCTGTTATTTTATTTTCTACATTTTGGGAAAGATTTCTTGAATAATATTCAAATTTAAGTATCTCTGCTTTAAATGTTATTCCCTGAAATTTTAATGCATTTTTTTGTTGACTGAACCAGACAAAATGGCTGTCCTGGTGGGACTTTCCGAACAAACACTGGCTTTATCTGCCAGTATGTGCTATGGCCCTGGCTGACAGCAAAAGTGGAGCTGGGTATAGAGCCGGGTGACAGCTGGGAAAGGAATGGGAGACTACACCATCTTATCTAGCAGGACAGCTTCATCCTTTGCCTTTAAGACCCTAGGTAAGAATGCTGTAAAAGTTTCCCAGATGGAAACTGCAGACACTTCTCCCTTCTTTTTAAATACACAGTCCCTTGGAGTAAACGTCAAGGACAAGGCAAGGCACAGAAAGAACACCGAAATAAGCTTCCTGTCACACTGACTGCACTCCAATACCTTTGCCTGAGTTCCTGCTGCTGCAGCTAGCCAATTTATAATGCACAGACTCTCAGTAGAGATTTTTACCCCCAGATTCAATTAGTTCCGTTTCTATACTTTCCCTTACCATCCTCCCCCTCACCATCAAAAAACAAAACACAAATTTTAAAACCCCGCTACGTACAGAGAATAAGACACTTAAACTCTGTATGTAGCCTAAGAGAAGTAACACTTAACTATGTCCAAGTCAATTTCAAAAATTCTTTGGTGTTAACAACATTTAGACAGCTATTTCTTCCTTGAGCATCAAGAACAAAATCCAGAACTCTTAAGCCAATGGCACAAAATGCAGAGGCAGACAGGCCATCTGCCTAATTTTAAGGAATGTAGTTACCACCTGAATATACATATAAGACCAAATTAACAAATCACATAGTTCTCAGAAGCGTAACACATCTCATGCACCAACCTGCTCTGAGTTCTCTTATAAGCTTTAAATCAGAATTAATTTGGAGACCTCAAATTGCAAATGCTGTCAGTGAATCTGTTAACAATTGAGAACTGCAAACCATCCCATTAGGGCCAGCTGGTCCTACATTTCCTACAATGGCCCAAAGAGCAAGGCAAATGGTGGACCAGTCGGTTCCAAAGAGTTAGTTCTACATGATCTGAGGCCTCAACTCGTATTTAAAAGGGTCAGAAATGAAACAAGGATTCTGCATGGTCTCAAATTCTTCTTTCTCTCTCTCGTTCTCTGAACTGCTATGTTGTTACCACAGGGGAGGCAGCATCTTGTGGGCCAATTTTGGAACATGTCACTGCTAAAGCTCTTTCAGGCATCAGAATAAAGGGATAAAAGAAGAATGAAGGGATCCTAATTAAAGGGATCCAACTCCTCAGGTAATTGTAGTCAGGGCATCAGAACTGAGTAAGAGCAGAGACTGAAGCTGTTTTTAGTTCATAATTCCAATTGTTAAGGGTCGACTTTTATTGGGTTGTTCTGATTTGGTAATGTTTGATGCATTTGTTGAAAGACCAGAAGCTGAAGTTAATTGGGAAGAGAAGCAATAGGACCCAGTCTTCATAATGTGATGGGAACTGCAGCTTCCTTTGAAGAAAGGAAGGGGGTGAAGGGGAGGCATCTATAGAAAGGAGGTACAGTAGTCCCCCCACCACCCATGGTTCCCCTTTCTGCGGTTTCAGTTACCCATGGTCCACTGTAGTCCAGGAGCAGACGACCCTATTCTGACGTACTGTCAGAAGGCCAGTAGTAGCCTGATGCTACGTCACAGTGCCTGCGTCATTTCCCTACTTCATCTTATCACGTGGGGATTTTATCATCTTACATCGTCACAAGACACCTGAGTACAGTACAATAAGATACTTTGAGAGACCACATTCACGTAACTTTTATTACAGTATATTGTTGTAACTGTTCAATTGTATTACTGCTGTAAATCTCTTATGGTGCCTAATTTATAAACGAAACTTTGTCATAGGTACGTATGTACAGACAAAAAAACCCCACAGTACATATAGGGTTGGGTTCTATCCGAAGTTTTCAGACATACACTGGGGGTCTTGGAACGACTCCTCCGTGGATAAGGAGGGACTGCTATACGGTGCTTGGCTTTAAACATGTCTTAAGTTTCTCTGATACAAGTCATGGGCGTATAACCTCTAAGACAGGGTTGCCTTCTCAGGTCTTATCTCTAGCTGCTGTTAGCCTGTTAATGGTGGATGACCACTCTGGCTTACTGGAGGTAAAGTAAATGCCAGTATCTGGAACACAGCTGATACTCAACAACTGTTTTTGCTAAATGAATGCCAGAGATGTTAAACTTAGCAGAAATAGATGCAACAAACCTGTTATAACAATGTCCTATTCAGAACACTTGGTGAGTTCATAAGGAAATCTAGTAACTCTTATTTCTAGGACTCTAAGGCAAGTGGGTGTTAAATGCTAAACCACTGCCCACTTCTAAGGAGGAGACGAAGAAGGGGTGGCTTAGAGGCCTTCTATTGGATTTCTGGCTCTAAGTCCAGCCAGGCAGTGTGTAGATTTGGCTTCACCAAACTTGATTTATCAGTGGCTTTAAGACACCAAAGAATCATTCCCAAAAGGGAAAAAAAAATTTCAGATGGAGCTGGTGCAGCAGATAACAATCGGGTCAGCATCAGAGTAACCTTTTATAATTCTCCCTGCTCCAGAGCAGGATCTGAAAACAATGATTTTTAAAGGGAGGAAAAACTCTCATTGATTAACAAGACCGTTTCCTCCCCGTGGCATCCTAAGAGCATGGCCATAAACAATCTGGCCAGGCTGTCTCTGGGGGTGTTTGGGGGGGGAGCGGGTTGGAGACGGCAGGCTGTCTGCTTCCCAATACACATATTTGTTTTGGGTTTGCTGTAAGCAGCAGCTGCAATCATATCACCACCAGCTAGGAGAGGAATGAAACAGGCGGGTGTAGGAGAGAACTGTGCCGATCCCCAATTGTCCCCTTGAGTTTCTCTTCAGAGCCCGTATCAAAACAACAACCTCATATGGACGTTATATAGAAAACAAGGCACTGGAGTTCACAAGCAAGGGTCACTCACGATGGTCTTTCCAATGACAAGAAAGCAGCTCCAGCTTTTATGTAACACCAGGGCACCATGGCGACCGCACCCAACAAGCACAAACCCCATGTCTGAGCAACGAGGAGGAGTTGGTTTCTATGAGAACCTCAACTTTTGCTTTTTCTGACTTATTTTAAACACGTAACTTTATCTTTGAATCAAATAAAACTTAGATGTATTTTTTTCCCTTTTCATTTTTGGCACTGAAGAATTCTAATCTTGGTCTTTTAAATTCCATGTTAATAGATAAAGAGGAGAATATTATACTGTCCAGGCTGATAGAGAACAGCCACTGGGTCGGGAGAAAGCCATAGGAAATACCCACATGGGTCCTGCAAGTACAAGCTTCCAGAAGGTATTCTAACACACACACCTGGCAGCCGAATGTAAAAGCTACTTACTTGAATAAATTTAGAGTGACTTTCTAAACCAAGCTGTGTTGTGTTATTTGAACAAAATGCTTCTGAGATGTGTGGAGTATACTTCCAATCTATTGCCCTTCTTGAGTCTTCACTCAACAGAAAATTGTTCTGAGCTTCTCCTCAGAGTGAAATCTAAATGTCTAGTGATCAGTATACTCCGCTAGCAGAACTGCAGCAAAAGAAACCAGCTAGTGTCAGGAATACTAAGACCCCAAACCAATGGGAATGAATAAAACTCTGGCAGAGAATCTCTCACTAAGAGCCTTTACCTTACTAACGTAACTTAGCAATAAATAAATAAAAAGAAGCAAAAAGAAAGGAATTCTGAAAGGGCAAGGTTAAGGTTCTTCAAGAGCACAGGCTGATCTTGACACATAAGTACATTCTATCCTTGAAAAGTAGCTTGAATTCTGGGCTGTGGGCGAAGAATGGCTTTATTTTTTATTTTTATTTTTTGGTTAGCATAATGTAAAGGGGTCAGCAGACAACTTCCTGGAGACTAAATCCAGCCTGCTGCCTACTTTTGTACAACATATGAGCTAAGTAAGAATGGTTTTTACATTTTTGAATGGTTAAAAAAAAATTTGTGACATGTGAAAATTACATGAAATTCAAATTTCAGTCTCCATAAATGAAATTTTACTGGAACAGAGCCACGCTCATTTGTTGTCTATGGCTTCCTTCATGGCACAACAGAAGAGTTGAGTATTTGTGACAGAGACTATCTGGCCCAGAAAGCCTAAAACATTTACTATGTGGCCCTTTCTGGGAAAAGTCTGCCAACTCCTGCTCTAGGGAAAGCTGAATGCTGGTTAAGAGAAAACCTACCCAAGGCAGAGTTCAACTTCCCAGGACTAGAACATCAGAATAGGTGGCAGCATAAGAATATCTTAAATAATAAAAACAATACTAAAAAAAGCCTACAGTCCTGTAACAGAGAAGGTCAGAGGAAAGGAAACATGGCTCAAAGGAGAGTGGCTGAGGCAGCTGACATGAACCACAGGCGTATACCCTCGACCTTCCTCTCCTGTACCTCATTTTAGCAATGTCCCTCTCCTATACGTGTGATCTTTCCCCTTTACTCCTGCTTTCCTCCACCAGACTCCGATTTCCCCACTCAAAATTTACACTCCATAAGCTCTAAACTTGAAGTTTTCAGAGTTGCCATTCTTTGTTCCTTGCCACAATGGTTTCTCTTCACTCCCTGACAATATACTTGCGCTATCATACTTCTTGTACAGAAAGCCTTCGCTCCCATGGTTTTGTACTCAGACTTTATCTTTCTACTAAAACTACTTGGAAAAGTAACCTCATCACTCACCAATCTAATAATCTTTTCTCAGCAGGAGCCCTACTAGATCTCTACATGGCATCCAACACCGTGCATCTGTCCTGTAGTGCAACTCTTTCCTCCCTTGGCTTCTCTTGACTGGTGTCCCAGCTGTCTGGGCTGCTTGTCTTGACTCCTGCCTTTGCCCTCCCTAATGTCCCGGACCCCTCTCTTTCTATGCTCTGCACTCTCTCTGGGAAGGCTCACCCTTTTTCATATTCTCCATCACTGTGATCCTGCAGAACCTACAGACTATCCTCTAAGCCACAGACCCAAACCCAAATGGCTCACAGACACATTCCCTGGGAGGTCCTGCCAATACCTCAAACTCAGGATGTCTAGAACCAAACTCCTCTTCCCCTTCCCTTGTCCCCTCTTCTGGTTTCAGTACTACCATCCAGTCTAAAAACCTCATCTCTGATTTGTCCCTACTTTATCTACATGACTCAATGGCTTCTACCTCTTGTCAATTCCAGGCATTTCACCTCCACACCTGTTGTACAGTCTGTTGAATCCTCTCAACCGTCAACATCCATTACCCACTTGACAGCCCCTCAAATATGTGAAGACAGTACTTCTAGTTCCTCTCGTCCTCATGTCTTATTTTCTCCAGGCTAAACATTGCCAGGTCCTCACAAGACGGGGGCTTTGATTTCCTACCCTTCTACCTACCCCTTTTTCTCTTTCAGCCCAGATAATATGAAGGGTATCGTCAGCAGGCAGTATCTTTCTAGTTGATTTAATTAATATTCTGACGGGAAGCTGGGGCATGTGTAATGGGGCTGTCCCTTCTAAAGATTTTTTTTTTTTTTTTTTTTTTTTTTTAATTCATGAGAGACAGAGCGAGAGAGAAAGGCAGAGGGAGAAGCAGGCTCCCAAGGAGCAGGGAGCCCGATGCGGGACTCGACCCCAGGACCCTGAGATCATGACCTGAGCCGAAGGCAGACACTTAACCATCTGAGCCACCCAGGCGCCCCGGGGCTGTCCCTTCTAATGTGCTGTTGTTGAGAGCCATCTTTGGAGGTGAAATTTGCTGCCTTTGTGGGATTGCCTAGGGAGGGGTGTGGGGAGCCTGCACTCTAGGCCTCCCTCCCTGTGACCGGGCAGAGTCGGACTTTTACTCCAGGCAGGACGCTGCCGCACTACAGACAGCCCCATTAGTGCAGGAAGAATCCCTGGGCTGAGGGAGAAGGGAAGCCCTCAAGGGACTGTGTGGGAGAGGCGGAGCCCATCCTGTGGAAGGCCGCCTGCTGCCATGGCCTCCATTCCAGCCTACTTCCATTCTCTGTCTCTCAGCAGCAGCCCCAGGCACTGTGGAGACCCTGGTGGTGTTGTGACAAGCAGTCTATTCATTTCCTTCTCTCATTCACTGGGCTCTAGGGGATAAAAAGGAACAGCAAATCCAAACCACTGCCTAGAATCCACTTTGCAGAATTCAGGGAAAGACTGTTCTACTGAAGTGATTATTTTCCCTGTTTGGGACACCCAAGGGAAAGAAGAGGATTTCTGCATCCTTTACTTTCCACCTAGGCAACATTGCAGAAATGACTATTTCAGTCATTACTGCGGCCAGTGGGACGGTGAAAGCACGGCTTGCACTTAATTGAGGCTTTTTAGCCCCTGTCACAGTGTGGCAACAGGGCACCAAAGCACCAGGATTTGAACTGTGATGCTGGGCACAAAGCTTCAGTTGAAAAGCGGGAGATAAGGGAGGACAGCGAGAGAGAAAACCAGGTACTGACAGACAAGCTTCCAGATTTTTTGCAGCCGAATGAGAGATTAACTGGTCTCATCAGGCTGTGCCGGTCTTCAAGGAAGAAGAAAGCTGCTCTAGTGTGTGCTTATTGCACAACTGAAGGACAGCCCAGTCCCTGGACGAGAAGCTTGCTAAGAAGGGCATGCAGGTGAGGAAGTGGCGGTGGAGCACTGCAGGAGGAAGTGGGCGCTCAGCTTCCCAAGCACAGGGCGACAACGCCTGGTGCTCACCACAACCAAGGGCACACGTATGCCTGTCTAGTTTGTGCACACTTGTGTGTGCTCACTCGCGCAAGGAAAGAGGGCGGGGGGGGGGGGGCGGGGAGGGGGGGGGGAAGGGGAGACAGCACCGGAGCGACCGCAGTGGCCATGTCCGAGCCTACGGCAGGAGCCAGCATCTGTCGTAAGGGGGCCCAGATCAGAAACTGCTATTTGAAGGGAGGAGGACAGCGGGGCTGTACCTACCTACCAACGGGCACACACACACTCCGCGGGGAGTATCTGACGTGGCAGAGACCAGAGACAGGAATGGTGGAGTCCTCGGCACAGCATATGTGAGAATACAGTTTCATTCCAAGGGACAAGGAGAGGAGCCACCCCTTCTGCCTCATGCCCTTCACATCCCGTCCAAAGTGCTAGGCTGTCTGCCAGTTTCCTTCTACCAACCTGAAAACTTCACTAGAAGCCGGCGTGTTTGTGCCTTCCCGCTTACTTGTGTCTCCTGCTCCTCTCCACCACACCCCAGCCCCACTCCCCACCAAGCCAGACTCAACCATGTCCCAAGTGGAAGGAGACGCCAACAGCTGAAGTCTTTTAGACTATGGTTACTGGCTCCTTGGGAGTTGCAGGTGGTGGGAGATCTCTCCCTCCTGCCCCCCACCAATAGTGCTTGCCCCCCCTGCCATGTTCCTACTATGCCCAGTAGGCACCGAAATTAAAAGAAATATGTCAGGGTGCATGTCTCTGTAGGGAGTTTTGTGGACTCTGGGAAACTGTATACTTTGGGTTGCCTGTTTTATGTAACTATTTTTTCGTTTCCATAGTTTTTGTCATTAAAGTAACTGTAGGTCTTCTAAAAATATGAAGCAAAACGGACAATTATGGATGGGGTTCTTTCTTTCTGGGGCCTCCCTCCAAAGTCTAGCAAGTGCCTGGATGTCCTCTGGCCCAAATGGATCCTTTGGGGTCAGAAGGCAATTAGATTTCCCGGCACAAGGAACTCTTCGGCTCTACAACTGTGGATGCAGGTGGGGAAGAAGAAGGCTCTTTCCATCTCACACAGCCATCCTAGGGAGGAGACACCAGCTCCTGAATGGCAAAGAGGACAGTTGTCAGCAAAAGGGTGGGGAGCAATGAGGCAAATTTCACAGCATAACAGGCAAGAGGAAAACAAAAACAGAGAAGTGTTTCATATGGAGGCTGTTTCCCCTAATGTCACTAAGCTGGAAAATCCTACATTCTGTAATTCACTCACCCTTCGCAGACAGCTGCTCATGCCTGAGTCAGGAGAAAAAGGTGAATGCTTTTGGAAGGGGAAGAAGGGATTTCTCCTAGCCAGCCTGGAACCACAAGAAGCTCAATCACCTAAATGATATAATATTTTGGGTTGCCACAAAAAGTGGACTCCCTTCTCTATTAGAAAACCAACTTGCTCCCTATCCAGTGAAGGAGAGCACAATCAGCCTGCACTCCAAAGTGAGCCAAGGCCAACCTCACAGAAAGAGAGCTGCATGCCCAATTCTTGCCTTCAGGGAGAACAGGGTCAAAGGAGTGTGGGAGAACCCCGAGGCACCAAGTCGGGTCCAAACCCCCTTTAGTCACCTTGTGTACACCGAGAGAACTGGCACTTACAATTGGAGAGGGCCTCAGCATTCCCATTTCTCTGTTACCGGAGTTCTGACTGAGACTCTGTAATGTATTAATCTCTGTAGATGAGTGATGTGGTTTAAAATACTGCAGGATTTGGCTGCCATTCCCTCCCCTGGGGTCTCAAAATAACTCCACACAAATCATTTCTGCTAAACACTCACTCAGGCAGCTCTTTCCTGCCAGAACACACACATCTTATGTAACCAAAAGAGCCACGTAGCTTGCTGGAAGAGGAGGGTGTTCCCAGAGAGTGGTACTGCTCACGGCCCCGGAGCCTCTGCAGAGCTGGGCTTTAAACCCATCTCTGTCCCCGGCCAAAAGGTAGGCACACAACTCAGCCTGGCTGCCGTGCCTGAGCTCCCTGAGCAAGAGAGCCCCCAAGGAGACGCAGGTGGTCAGGTCTGGGAAGGTCATCCAATTCGGGGCTGTCTCAGAGACAAGTGCAACCTGGACATTTAGTGACCACGTACTAGGTAAAAGGTTGACTTTGATAGATTTGGGACAGTCATGAGGAACGGGAAGAACATGGCCCCTCTCCTTTAAGAACCCACACAGTTCAGTGCAGACAACAGGCACCGATACAGACCTGATACAAAGCTACAGGAGGGGCAGGACGAGAGGTGCTACACAACCCCTGACCTGAGGTATCTTCAAAGCCTCCTCTCTTCCCAAATCCAAGGACTCCGTGACATGGACCTTGCCCTTACCTTGCCTTCTTTGCTAAGCCTTTCTCCTGGTGCTCCCCCCACTTCTCCAAGCCTCTGCTGTCAGACCCTCTTCTCTTGATCCTTCCGAAGCCTTGTAGCTTCACAGCGCTCTGTTCCTAGCTGTTTCCTACTCTAAACCCAACTCCTAGGCAATTTAAGTTTCACTCCCTGTGCTTCAAATTCCACTATTACTTGGTGACTCTTACAGTTTTAATCTCGAATTCTGACCTTCCTACTTAATTCATTTGGATCTGCAAAAATCCACAGGCAACACTCAATGTTACCTGCAAAAGTTCTATTATTTACAAGCTGGAAAACTGTCCTCTTTCTTCCCCCCATCCTCTATTATCAAGTAACCAACAAAATTCTATAGGTTAGAACCCTTCTAGACAGTTCTCAGATGTGTTCTTTCCTCTTCATTCCCACCCTGCAGCCTCATTCAGGCTCCCATATCTCTTGAGAGGTGGCAATCACCTCTTAGCCATACTTCCTGACTTGAGTTTGGATCCTCCCCAGTCTAAGTCTTCACACTGTGGTAAAACCAACTGCTTTCAAATACATACTGCAGTGAGAAAGGAAAGACGCTACATTTAACAAGATGAATCTCATAGACCACAGGGTAAACTAAGGTTAGGATTTCAGGTATGAAGTCCAAAACAGGTAAAACTAATCTACGAAGGGAAAAAGCTAGAATACTAGTTATCTTGGAGAATGGCCATGAGAGAGCATGCCAGGGTGCTAGAAATAGTCCCTATTTTGAGGTAGGTGGTGGCTACATGACTTTGGGTTATATGCATATTTTTATACACATAAAAATTAATGAAGCTGTGTACTTAAGATGTGTGTACTTTACTATGTAACAGTCATACCTAAAATTTTTAAAAGTGACAATGCATTACTCACCATTCATTGCTTCCTAGATCTTACCTTAGGAGTTCCTACCCAGGGAGAATGGGTGGTCAGGGATGGGCTTGGGGGAGAGGCTAGTGTTTGTGAATCTAAGGAAACTGTAAGAAATCTGTGTGTACATGTACTTTCTGAAGAGAAGACCAACAGGCTTCTTCAGATTCATATTTGCTTAGAACGGCCGTGACTCAAAGCTGTCAACAATTTAACTCTGTGGTACAATCTAAGCAACCTTTCAGACACAGGGCCCTTCAAAGACGGGGGATCTGACTTTCCAAACTAGCCTTTAACCACACTGTCCCTCTCTGAGCTGACAAGACATCCAGATTAACCTATTTCTCCTTTTGAATAACAATGCTTTTTCAAGGCCTTCTCTTTCCTTAGCTGGCCACACCCTTTTTTCTTCTCCTCACATCGGTGGCATTTTCTAGAGAGAAGGCCTGCAGGTTTCTAAGATGTGTAAAAAGGTTGAGGACCACCCCAAATAGCAAGGAAACTGAGCTACGGGGTAAGGTGACATCTAAACAACTCAGAGCTGAATTCCAGCAAAATAATCTGCCTGGCAAAGGGTGGCTGGGGGCTGGGCAAAAGTTCAGCAAAGGCTGTTGAAGGAATGAATGAATGTGAGCACTTGAATTCACTGCCCCCGTGGTCCTGTGAAAATGATCAAGTGATGATAGTGGATACTTGGCCCTAATCAGGATATTTACTCACAAATGAGGTGAAGATACTGAAGATCTGCTTACTTAATATAAATTAGATGAGAGAAAACAAACACAAAAAGATTCAAATAGGCAAGAATCTGGGGTCAATGTTAAAACCTAATACTGGGGGCGCCTGGGTGGCTCAGTTGGTTAAGCGACTGCCTTCGGCTCAGGTCATGATCCTGGAGTCCCTGAATCGAGTCCCGCATCAGGCTCCCTGCTCGGCAGGGAGTCTGCTTCTCCCTCTGACCCTCCCCCCTCTCATGTGCTTGCTCTCTCTCATTCTCTCTCTCTCTGAAATAAATAAAGTCTTTGACATGGTTTAATACAAGCTCATGTATAAAGGACCTAGAACACACATGCAAACTTGGGAGAGAAACTCACACTGCCTAGCTTTCCTGGGTTTCCAGCCTAAAAGGAAAGCGGATGATAGCAAAAACACTTGGTGTATCACTTAAGCATTCACAGAATCACAACATTTTATAGCTGGAAAGAACCTTACAGAAGGCTGAGCCCCAAAGTTGTATTTTTACAGACAAAGGAACAGGAGGAATTCAGAGAAGTTAAAGGACCTATATAAGGTCATAGGCCAACTTGGTTATAAGGTACAGATTATAAGCTGTATCTTTTGACAGGCAGTTGTTCTTCCATTGTATCCTATTGGTTCAGGTTGAACGCACTTCATCTCACTCAGATTGCCCAGTGCCCCAGTTTAGCCTATGGAATTCTGGGTTTAGAGGTCTCTCCTGAGTGGGTAATCTGATAGGCCATACTGGGCTTTAAAAAAACTTATTAGGAAATACTTGGTAGTATCATAGCTAGGCTTACATATAGTTTTCTGATATATATCAAGAGAATATAGACTGATCACAAAGGTATTAGTAGAGTAACGATAGCCACTATAATAATTTGAGTGTTAACTTCTGTTGTGTCAGGCACCAGATAGTAAATTAATTTATAGATTAACTAAGGCAAAGATAGGCTAAATACCTTGTCCTTGGCCATGGAGTTTATAAATGAAAGATCCAGAATTTGGACCTATTCCTGTGTTTCTAGACCCACTAAAGTGTCTTCCTCAAGAAGGGATCTATCACAGAATTCCTGAAGCTGGAGACCGTTGAGATTATCTTTGTCCACCACTCTCATTTTACATACGAGGGAGTGGAGCCAGGATCAGACACTGAGTGTCCTCTTAAATCATTTCCTATACACCACCTTCTGCGTGAGTTTGCAGGTTCTGCTTGCACGGATATGTGTGGTAGAAGACCAAGAACAAGCTCAGCTCACCCTCTCTCCCTGGTTGAGGGCACTCACAGTGATTGACTAGAGAGATGTGACACTCCACAATGACATTTTTCCTTAGAACACAGTGGTTGGGTAGGCTGATCAACAGATCACCAACCTACTGGGTCCCTATGAGGTCCCAGGTTATCAAAACTCCAGACGAAGCAACAGTCACCAGGCAAGGTAATGACAATGCAGTTACAAAGTTCCCACGATGGCAGAGGCAGCAGAGGATGCCGTGGGAGGACTTGTAGAGGGGTCAACTTCGGCACTCCTATCCTTAAAGAACAAATAACAAATGGCCAGGGGAACATGCATAAGGGGCAACTGTGGGGGTGGCCTACTGATACTGCCAGTGTGTGAAGGGGCAGCAGGGTGCTGTGGCACTTGGGAGGAGGAGCAAGAGCAGAGTCTACACATGTGCCCGGGCAGGTCACTGGGGCCACTTCTGAGAGCCACAGCCCAGGTCAGGATATGGGAGAGCGGATCCCTGGGAAAGCACAATATCGAATCTGCATGCCACAACCCGCTTCAACGTCAGAAAAGGAGCCGGCGGAGTAAAACACAACTCACTGCTTCCTATGCATTCTTTGCTGTAATTTCATAAAATCAAAACAGGTAATAACTGTTCAAACACTCGGTATGTATAACTATGATGTAAACACAGCTTTTCATGTTAATTGGATTTTTTAAATTAAAATTATGAACTATTTGAGGACCATTATCATAGCTTTCTTCCCTGTCAATGTCTAATCATCAAACCTCTGCAGAGAAATTCAAAGGAAGCTGAAAGAGTAAAAAGGGGCCTTTTTTAGCATTCATCCACAGCTTCCAAAATTCGTCAGCTTCCTACTCCTATGGAGATGGCTTTTTCCAACATTACGTACACATATCAGGCAACAGGGACTGCAGACAACTTTCTGTTACTGTTACAAAGACAACTTTCAAAACCAAGAGTAGAATGGGTTAAAGGGGGAGAGATACTTGATTGACAGGAGGTCACAATTCGTTGGCAGAAGAATAAAGAACTTGTCTCAATGGAAGATCGGAATTGAAAAGCTTAAAATATTCTTTTAAAAAAAGAAACATTGTTCTGACATCCAAAGAGGACAAATCAAATTGGTCTCCTCCCTCAGTCTCTGAAGAGGAGAGGGAGGAAATGGTGGAGGAGTAAGTGCCAGTTCCATCCTTAATTAAGCTGTGTGACCTTGGCCAAGAAACAACTTTTCTGAGTCTCCATGTTTTCACTTGTTACATGGAGACAAGCACCCTACCAACGCCACAGCACTGTAATAAAGAAAAAGAACGTGGAAACACTCTAGAAGGTATGTATTATTACACAAATTGATTCTAGAGGATAACTGTCTTGATAAATTTTAGCATATTTAACCACGGCCCAAACCACTGCTTAAAAATGGCCACACTGGTGATTAGAGATCAAATAGCCCCAAAGATACCTGTTGGCCCTCTTGGAAATATTTTTAGGAAATTTAGTTAATGCAGAGTAAACCACACCTAATATAAAATGATACCACAAGAAAAATTTAGTCTAGATAAATATAATTTGAGCATACTTGCGATTCTAACGAGCATGGCAGGAGTAAGGATCAGCCAGGAGGGGTAGGGAGCTGCACAGGAAAGAAAGGGCCGGCATCTCCTAGATGCCGGGACTTGTTTCTGACTGAGGTTTGTGAAGCATGAAGAACAGACAACAGCTGGGAATTCAGGAAGAGAGTAAATCAAGCTGCTGTTACTCATGCTCCCGGAAAGCTACAGCACAGATAGCAACGAGTGATGGTTACATGAAAACAGAAATTACATTCCTTACTGATTTTTTTCCACTGTGATTTCAGCAAAATTTTTTTCATCGCTCCCATGCCTGCCACTATCTTGTGCATGATGCATCAGGGCAGCATGGGAGTGAGTTTCTGGACACCACTGTCAGTAAACACTGGTCCAAATGAAAAGGATACCGCCTGCTCCTGAACCAGGAGGAGTTTTCAGTGCTCCCTCAGTTTCTACCTTTCGCCTTCTCATTCACCGGTACCAAACAACAGATATCTCTGTGCAACATCCTCTGGGAACACTTGGAAAACTGGGAGTGGTCTACACTCTGCCCAGCGTTCCTGATGGCAGAGGGTGCTATGGTGTTTCTGAGGGGAAGCTGAGATGCTGAACACTCCGCAATTCACGGGAAGTCCAGACAAGGAGGAAATATTGCACCCAAGATGCCACTATGGCCCCCTGAGGAGAGATATGCAACTCCAGTCTTCCCTCCCAGAACGTCCTCACTTGCCGTCCACACTCCTCCCAAGACAATGACTTGCTGCGCCCTATTCACGCTTTGCATTTCAGTTTCAAACCCAGCTGCCCCAATCTCCTTGTTCAGGTCAGAATATAATGATTCTGGCCTAAGGCTGTTGAACAACTTAGAGAAAAATAGATCAAATGGAATGCAATCATCAGAATAAGCTATAAAGTAATTGTTGATTTGACTTGAGGTTCTAAGAAGGAAAATATGTTCTACTCCAAAGTTTTCTACAGACTCCAAGAGATCACAGCATCATTTGAACTGATGCTTAAAGTAGCTTTGGCTCTGAGTTGGGAGCAATCTGTTCAAAAAAGGTGAGTTAAGAAATGTGTTATGCCAGAGTGCAGGCTGTAGAGCTGCGTGTCCATGGGATGAAAGCCATGCTCTGTTACAAATACATCTGTCTGTGACCATGACAATGCCATTCTGTTTCTTTGTGCCTCTGTTTCCTCCTCTGTAAAATGAGAAGCTGGACAGTTTTCAATACTTGTTTTGGAAAGAAAGGCTGTCAGAAGCTGCCTGCAGGATGTGCCTGATGAAGACGCTGGGCTTGATCACTGTGACCCACACAGGACCTGACATTCCAGGGTTGACATCTGCTAGCCAGAACAACGTTAAGAAATAAAACTCACATATTAAAAACAATCAATGAACATAGGAAATCTGGGGATCCTTAAAGCCAGAAAATCCATACACGGCCCATCTACTCTTTGCCAACGGGTTTGTCTATATTTGATAAAGATGACTCTTTGCCATTTGGAGAAATCTGCTCTGCAGTTTTCTTCTTCATGGATAGAGGATACTTTTTGCCAAAGAGATCTGGGACCGCAAGAGTAGAAATGCAACAACTCTTTGCACATGTCAAGAGAAATATACACATATGTACAAAGAGGCTGGTTTTGTTCAGTCTCAACCAAGATCACATATTCTTTAGCAAACACTTCTCTGTTTGATTTGCAGTCAGCTTGCTTACACAGCACTATCTGGGTTTCGAGGCTTAATTTATTTGACTATATTCATTCCCTTTCCCCATCTTCCTTCCAGCACAGCAATTCCAAGTAGTGAGAGAATCCATCATACTCCTTTATGTAAAAAAAGTACTTTGGCTTTACGTTAGAATTCTCTGGAATTTTTCTTTTTAATAACAATGAGAAAAGGCATAAACTATGCATGCCAATGTAGTTAATCCTACCTTTATACTCTCTTAATTTCTAAAAGTTATGCAAAATGATCTTACTATGCTCATAGGATCAGATCCCTGCAACTCACAGGTTACGTGCTGAGAACATGCTGGCTGATCAGCTATCTGTGGTGATGGTCGGATGCCCTGTGGTCTCCAAAGGGCAACGGTGCTGTTGCAGGCAGGTGTTCTGGGTTAAATCTGTTTGTTGATTTCACCTAGCTAGATCAGATATAGCCTTTTTCTTACAAGTAGGTTTCAGAAGCCTGGCAAGGGAGCAGACACTGGCATTTGTGTTGATTTATTTTGGTTAAGAATGGACCCACAGGAAATGGTAGAGAAGCTTGTTCCAACCCAGGGAATCTTTCTGCTTTCATAAGCCCATAAAGATACTAAAAATGAAGCATCAGAACAAACAGAAGCTGATGATGTCAATAGAAGAAAATGAGGCTGATTAGACAATTTCACGTGGCAAAAGTGGTGTTTAAATTTTGGTTGTTTTGGTTTTAGGTTTTGCTTTTTTTTCCTTTCTTGAAAATGAGTACTTTTTGCACATGTTTGTTACAGTGGCAATCAAAGAATTTAATTTTATTTGCTTTGTTATCATATGTTTTCTTCTATTCTCTTACTTCAGCCTGCTTTTTAAGCAGCTCAGAATGAAGATACCTGAATCTAGACCTTGTCGTCATGTAGCTCCATTTGTAAAAAAGAGAAAAAATATTTGTAAGTAAACACCATTTGTAGCTAGTGTCTGAAAAAAAAATTGCCACTGATTGACTGTAACAAGATTATTTTAGAAGTATAGTTTGGTAATATGTTAAAACTTCATGTTTTTTAATTACCTAATCCTGAAAAGCAGGTAAGTATTTATTTCTCATTATCCACAAATTCAATAACTATCTGGATAAAATGCTGACTGTGGGAAACCTGGAGAGGGCCCACATGTGTGTGGGTTTACATGGTTTGAAAGGATGGGGATGCATTTAATGAATGCCTCTCTTGGCAGAAAGAAAGGCAGTCGACTCTTTATGGTTGGTGGCACCCCTGACAAGGACCTGCCTACGCCTCCCAAGTCCATCCCGAGACCTAGTGCCTCTTGGGATTCCCCTAAGCTCCACGCCAGGATGTTCTTGGGCAGGTGGCAGCCTAGTATCAAGCCTCTCAGAAGTGGAGCCTTCGTTCCAATTTCACTGTAACACTGCAGCATCTGATACAATCCCTTAAAGGCTCTCAGAATCGGGCCCTAATCTCCCTCCTAAAATATAACTCAGGGAAGATGTGACCATAGATGGCAACCTGGTCCATTTTGCTGCACGGACCAACACAGAAGGATCATGGTGAATACAGATTTAATGTCTATTTTCTCAGCAAGTGATGCCCCTGGGGCTGCAGAGCGTAGCTGAACAGGATAAGCCCTACAGCCAGGCTGATTTGACTTCATTATTAATTCATCTTTATTTAACCTCAGCTGAGGCCTCAAAAAAAAAAAAAAAGTTATGTATAGCAAAACTTGTGTACCCTATCCCATTTCTAGATAGATGTGATATTTTCTTTCTTCTTTTACTTGTGATCAGTGGCTTTTAATCAGGAGCTGTATCAACTCCCAAAGGGAGTCTGAAAATATGTGGGGAACATTTTTGTTGCAATGGCTGGAGGGAGGGGAGCTGCTAATGGCATTTAGTGACAAAGACCCGTGATGCTGGTCTGGGCGGTCCCACACAGTAAACTTACTGTCTGTCTCAGGTAAAGCCTATGCCTCCAGTATGGCTGGGAATCAGTAATGAGGATCCATTCTGGAAAGGTGAGAAAAACAGGGTGTCTCAGCCATAGCTGTGATATTGGCCCAGACACTGCCACGTGAGACTGGGAAAGGAAAAACTGACAGAAGCAAAGGCACCGTTGGCCCTATCTTCCCCCTCAGTCAGCTCCAGAGCAGAAATGAGCTAGAAAAGCAGGTCTATTTCTACTTCCCTCCCCACCTGATGAAAATACAGAGCAGACTGCCAGGGGAAGAAGGGATGGGGAGAGCGAGGCAGCGCATGAACGGACTCTTCCACTGGCCGGTGTTCACCAAGTACTGAGGATGAAGTGAAAACCTGCACTCACAACATGACTGCCAACTGCCAACTCAAGGAGTTGGAGGATGCCAACATGACTGCCAACTCAGCTTTCAAGATCTCCCCATCACGGGGGAGCACTGTGGCTATCAGTCAGAATTTGTTCACTCACCAAATTATTTACCAAGCACCTACCACATGCCAAGCAGAGCTGCACGTGTGGGGAATACAGACATTGTGGAGGGGCAGACGGGCCACACTCGCAGGCCACAATACAAACTCTAGTTTTTACTTTGAGTGAAAAGGAGAGCCAGTGTGAGAACGACATCCAGGGACGAATCGGTGTATACACAGCTACACGTGTGGGCCTGGCAACGTTGTCCGCCAGGGAACAACTCCGAAGTGGTACCCCATGAGCGTGGGGACCTGGCCAGCACGCTGCATGTGCCGGCTGCTGCGTAGATCCTGTTGCTCCCACTGCCTCACAGCACAAAGGCACAGGGCGCGCGGCAGTGCCCGGGGAAGCTCTGGAGGGAATCACCCCCACCTTCTCCCGAGCTCGTGGGCTGCTATTACAATCACTACTGTTCTAGGATGGTGTTAAATTAGCCAATTTAACAACCACCACCACCACAACAAAAAGCCCCACACAAATGTAGCTTCCAATGGCATATTCATTTTTATTAATTGGCTAATTTAACACTGCCTTAGATCTGTAATAAGAGCGGCAATCAGCGAACATGCCCGCGTGCTGCATGCTCTCTCTCCATCCCTGTACCCTCAACTCTCATCTCTGGTCACACGGACCAGGCGGCCGAGAAGTCACTGGTTCTAGTCTGGTCCTCAGGCCTGATGGCTCTGGAACGCAGGCCCGCAGCTTACGCTCCACACTGCTCCCCACCTATGCATTCTGCACAGACCTGAGGGAAGCCACGGAAGGCAGCCGCTGCTGCAGGAAAGGCCCACTTGCCCCTTTCAAAGTGGAGCAGACACAGTTCCACAGAGAAGAAGCAGGCACTCTGGATACCTAAGAATGGATGAAATGAGATACAACAGTCCATCTAAAATGATGTGTTCTATTTATCCAGTAGCTTCACACAGAGGCTTGAATCTCTGTGAGGAAGGAACCTGAACTCTGGTCTTAGAGGAAGGACTCTGTTACTAACTTGCTGGCCAACCTGACACTCCAAGCGGTTCAGGGTTGGTCCCAGTGCTGCCTCTCAGGGCTGCCATGCGTGGCTATGCCCGAGAGGCCCTGTT
This sequence comes from Mirounga leonina, assembly GCF_011800145.1. Classification (NCBI taxonomy): domain Eukaryota; kingdom Metazoa; phylum Chordata; class Mammalia; order Carnivora; family Phocidae; genus Mirounga; species Mirounga leonina. The sequence continues at coordinate 67,132,452 of NW_023270451.1, read as the reverse complement.
AATCCCAGGGGTGCCATGTACACAGACAAGTGGTGCCAGTTTCTTCACCTGTGGAAGGGATCAAAGTTAAAATGCATTATAGGGTTATTACACATATTGAATCAGATAAGCTACTATTTCTTAAGCATCTAACAATGTTGGGGGAATAGTAAGTGCCTAGTAAAGTAAGTCAGAAGAGAAAACCACTTCATCCTAAACCCCTCTGCAGCAAGGAGCAGCGTGATTTGGTAGGGAGGAAGCTTCCCATAGGCGACCTGACTCTTGAATCTGGACTGGCCCTCATGCAGATTTACCGGGGCCTGTGGGTCCACATAGTTCACCATGTATCCTCATGCCCTCCAGTCTTCAACACAGAGCCCTGCACCAGTGAAGAAGCAGCCAAACACCTGCTGATCACAACAATTAACTGCAGTCATTATTCTCATCACACACCTTTTCGTCTCAGAATCCTGAGCAATCCTGCTCTAGAAGACCCACAACCTCTCCTGTACAGCCAAGACGAGCAAGGACAAGCCCATAATTTTGTTGCTGTTTAAAAGGTACATATCAAATGGAATAGAAACTACAGCTTTCCAAGGAACATGGTGGTCAGAAACAGAGAATTTACAAGGTCAGACTCTCAGTCCCTGTTTTAAATCAACATGATGGCAGCTGTGGCATCAGAAGAACAAGACGAGGGACTGAGTTTCAATTCATCAGAGGCATCTGCCCAGTGATATGGCCACTTAAACGGCTCCCAACTGCACAGGACCAGCACCTCAGAAGGACTGGGCTCCACCAGGACAAGTCGCAGTCAGGATGCCGAGAACCTCTGCAGCAGAGGACGCTAGTTAGTGTGTTACCGCTGGCTCCAAACACGATGCTGATGTGGTCCCAACACTGTCACCTCTCTATTCCCATGGCTCAGAAGTGGCAGGGACAACGTGGCAAGACACCTTCGAAGAAAAACTGTACCCCGACTGCCTTTCTTGGGGAGCTGGGAAGAGGACTCTAGGAACATGCATTTTAATTATTTGCAGTTGACCTGGAACTTCCCAGCAGACTGGTAAACGCTAGTATTCTATACGGTCTCCCATACAGCATTTCCTTTTTTAGGGAAATGGTCTCTATTGATTCAAGATCCACTCTGAACTAGGCAATGTTCTAGGTGCTAGGTAGGTTTCCCTCCATGGTGGTGAATAAGGAGAAAAGAATCCCTGCTTGCATGGACCTTCTATTTTGACTGGAGGAAAAAGTTAATAAACAAGCAAATTGTGTAGCGTGACTGATGATGAGTGACCTGCAGTAAAGTGAGGGAGGTGGAGGATGCCAGGGAAAAGACAGCAAAAAATGCACATGCGTGCACACACGCACACAGCTACACATGCGTGTGCACGCACACACGTATCACCAAAGTGCCCAACCCAGAGTGCCCAGGGCTAGATGATGAGATGATTTGTCCTAAACTGTGGCTTGTTTCTGTCCTTGGAACTCAGCAATAGGCCAGACCAGGCGACAGCCCTCAGTACTCTGTTGAGGCTCCACGCCTTCCACAGAGCTCCTCCTGACCACGTCTCCTCCCATGAACTTCCATTCTGTTAGCTCATCCTTGCCTCACTTCCCTGACCATCTAATCTGAGTTAATAGGTACGTTATCTTCTCCAACATGGGCTTCTCACTCTCTTGGATGCCATCTGACATCTCCTCCACAGTTCTCCTACACACAGTGGAGGAACTGAAACAAGTGGGGTACCTGGGCTCTGGATTTTGGGGAGCATGCACAGTTCTGGAGGAAGGAAAGGGTAGCGGAGACCTGGCAGGTGATTACTGGAAGAGAAGCATGCACTGCTCCATTCATGCAGCACACATGGACCCCACCCCTGCTCTGTGCCAGGCACTGGGCTAAGGGCTGGGCATATGGCATATAGGAGAGATGAGCAACGAACATACAGACATGTGCACTGAGAGTCAGGATGTTCAAACTGAGCTTTCTCTGAGGGCACATACCTGAGCCAGACTCCTGGGGGTGAAAGGGTGATGATGGAAGGAGAGAAGGGGCCAGACACTGATCTGAGTGAGCAGAATGTGTACAGCCCCTGAGGCCAGCATGGCTCTTCTGGATACTTCAAATACCTCTGCTCAGGAAGAGGCCTGGTGGGGGTGGAGGGTGGCAAAGCTCCAAAGACGAACAGGGCTCAGATCACAGAGGGCCATAAATGCCTTATTTTGAAGGCAAAGAAATTATTGAAAAGTCACAAGCAGGGGAATGACATGAGCAGATGCACATTTTAGAAAGGTCTCTCTGGTACGTGGAAGGCAGACCAGGAGGGTCATGAGAATAGAAGCAGGAAGACTCACAAGAGACTGGGATCCTGTCTGGGAAGGAAGATTAGGATAAACTGTTTCTATACACTAAGGATCCCTGACAATACATCCAAGAAATGGGGTGGCTGTTGGTCCTTAAAAAGCTGGGTCTCAGAAGTTCACAAGGAGCCCTAAGTTTCTGCTTGACCACAAATTCCAAGGGCCAGGACCAAGGACAATAAAACAAGACTCAGCCTGTCTTCTATCTAGTTCTTGTTCCATTCAGTTTTCTGTTCTTAATCTCCTTTAAATTTACCAGTCCTGCATTTTCAGGGCAGAGACAAGTTAATCCAAGTTACTGAGGTCCTTTGCATCAGATTCGGAGATCAAACCAGGTCTCTCCTGGCTCTCAGAGCAGGCAGGGAATAGGCTGAGAACACAATGGAGAGAGCACTCACACACAAGTGAGTTGGAGATCGGAGGACAGAGGTATAAGTGATTATTCATTTTTAATGTTTCTGACTATTTCCACATATTCGGTAGTTACCATGTATTTCCTTAAAACAAAAAAACAGAAAGAAAAATAAATCAAACTTTTCTTTTAAACATGAATCTATATGGTTAAAACAAAGAGAAGGAGAACATGCCAGGAAGCAGGTCAAAACATGCCACCCTGAAGAGAGTTTATTAGGAGCTGTGCTTTCCTCTCTCCCATTCTTAAATCCTAGATCATTTTTCACCAAACTCTCCCTCACGACACAGTGTGATCGTGTGTCGCCCCGACCTCGGCAGGGTCGGTGAAGTCGTTCCCCACACTGACAGCCCTAGGGCCCGTGCAGGATGAGTTATGGGTATACTCTCACAGCTCCCTCTCAAGATAAGGTGCAGCTCTCCATGGGAGCTGCAAGCAGATATAGATCAGAGCCCTAACCAACAGAGATAAATGTCATAACTCCAGCCCCTGTCCATAAATACACGGCAGCAGGAACAACCTTAAACAGCCCACTGTGCCCAGAAGAGGCAGGATTTAGTGGGTTTCCTTACTTGCGCATGTGCTGAAAAGGAGGGTGTTAAATAGGCACGTTACGCAAGCTCACGGACCCAAAATAAAGAAGGCACTCTCGTTATGTGGACATCGCCCACGCGGAGAGGCTGCATGTGCTCTTTCCAACAAGAAAGAAGAGAGACTTTACAGAGCTGCCGCGCTGGAGCCAGCACCCTTCAAACCAGCGCCCGCTGCGGTGGCAGGAGGGCCGGGCAGGAGAGTCTTAATCAAGCGTCCCCACTGCAGACACTGCGGGTGCTGGTTCTCGGCAAGAGAACTTGCTACCTCTTCTCTTACCTGCTCCCTGTCACCTCCAAGAGATTTACATTTCTTGACTGTAACCGGTGGGCTCCTTCCTGTGCAACACCCTTTATGATGAACGTGGTTAACCTCTAACCACCTCCCAGCATCTGCTCCCACTTTTAAGTCCAGGCCATTAATTTGGCTTTTCACACAAAGCTCTGCTCCTACACAAGCAACTGGCTCTTCTCTCCAAATCAATGAAGCTCTCCATCTCCCTAGAGAGGGATATATGAAGTATCAATCATGCATATTATTTTACAATATAATTACTTCAGCAATTAATCCATAGGAAGTATTGCTCTCCAGATCCTAACTCTGCCAACACAAACACAACGCTCTTGGAGAGTGGTCACATGGATGGAGACTGAGTTTCCAGGGGAAGAGAGACAAAACTGAAGACATAAGAGATTAGAGGATGAAAGAAATCTCCCCAGGGTCTCTCTCAATCCCTTGCTTCAAGAGTCCGGCAGAGCCACTGTTTAATCACACAGAGGAAATCCAGCAGCAATGAAGGAAAGACTGACAATCTTGCTCCTGCTCTCTGGAGGTTCATGTTCTACATCGTGGGGGGGAATCAACATACGTATTTCCACAAAGCAAACCTTCAGTACTGCAACGCCATACAAAAACCCACTGTCAGCTCCATGAAGGTGGGCCTTTCTCCTGTTCACTTCTGTGTCCCCGGAACACAGGGTACGTTCAGTAAGTACCTGTCAGAGAGAGGGAAGGAAGGGAGGGAAGGAGGGAGGAAGACAGTTTCTGCCAGATTCATTCCATCGAGAGGCACTCGTGTAGTTGCCCCCCATAACTCCTTGTCTCCATCAATCAGTCAATCCATCTTTGGCCACAAAACCAAGAGGTACTTATAAGATAGTGAATTTGAGAGCCAATCCAATTTCCTAAACTTAACTGTCGTCAATTTTTACATATTGCCTCAGAATAATCTAATTAAAAATAAGGAACAACATTTACTGTTTAAATTTTCTTTCCTTTCCCCTCTCCTTCCCTATGGTGGAGGAGGAACAGTGAAAAGGCTAAGATAAGAGTAGCAGCAGGAGAGCGCAGAGAAGGAAGTGATAATTGCCAAATTGGGTAAGCAGCTTCTGAATAAATGAAAATTAACAAGACTTGCTTTCCAATAGCTTCAAATCTAAGTGAAAAGGATTCACTGATGGTAAGAGGAAAAAAATTTCATTTGATTCAAAGCATTTAAAACTTTTCCTTGATTTCTTTTACTATCCCCCAAACTATCATTGTGACAGTAAATTAAATAAAGGGCAGACTGAGAAAGTTAAGGGAGATTAAATGAGCAATCCATGTAAAAGCACTGAGCACAGGCACTGCTTCACAAGCCATGCAGAATAAAGGCGTATTTCACAGGGGGAAGAGGGAGAGGAAAAAAAAAAGTAGGGGCAGGAAAAAGAAAGTAATTGCGATAAATAAAGAGGAAATGGGATTGAAACTACAAGAGATTGGAAGAGGAATCTCTGAATGAGAAGTATGTGTGGGTGGTAAAGTTGGAGGAAGGAAAAGTTCAATGGGAGGGAAGAGAACATTCTAGCACACAGCCCTCTGCTCCTATCAGCAGACCTCAATGGTGGAGGGAGAGGAAACTCTTGAGTGAGTCAATCACTTTTCTCACAGATGCTTTCTTCTCTTCTAACTGTATGCTCTTCTTACTTGTGTTATAATCACCAGTACTAGGGAAAAAAAAGGTCAAGACTGTATTGATAAAGATGTTTTACAGGGATCTACATAAATAAAAAATGTCCTAGTTAATTACTGGCCTCAAAATATTGGGTATCTGACACTTCCAATTTTGATAAGCAACTTCAGAAAAAAATCTGGATTGTTATAGACTGTCATGTCAAAAATGAGTTAGTACCATGGAAAGCTAAAGCAAATGGCCATAAAATCTAGCATAGCTGTTTTCCTCAGTGCCTGATGGATCTGCTTAGGAATCGCCAGAGGCTGCAAAGGCTATGGGGTCTGAAAAATACAGGAAAGCTAACAGTTCTTAATTTTTAGCCTAGAGCTAATAGTTTCTAAGTGAAGTTTGCTTTCTCCTGTTCCCAGATTCATTCCATCGAGAGGCACTCGTGTAGTTGCCCCCCATAACTCCTTGTCTCCATCAATCAGTCAACCATCTTTGGCCACAAAACCAAGAGGTACTTATAAGATAGTGCATCAATTTGCACCCTCTCTGGCTGATGCCTGCTCTTTGGAAATCAGTGATGATCTCTACTTATGTACAGTCTTGGTTCCTGGAGGCAGAATATACTCTCAAGAGAATCTTATAAATGCATGTTGATGCCACAAATACAACTACAGAACAAAAATCCTTGAGTATCTTGGAAATGATATCCAACAGAAACGCAGATCAAAGCTGCTATATGACGAACTTGTATGTAAGACTATGCATCACTTTCTTGCTCCCTATTTTCCACTGAAGAATGCATGGCTCCAGAAGTAGATGAAGTTTCCACTTACTCAACACATATTTATTGAGTGCCTACTATGTGTCAGAGACTGTGTTAAATAAGCACCGGGGGCACAACAGAGACAAGCAACAAGACTCAGGGAGCTTAGCATCTATTACAGAAGGCTTACATAAGAAATATAAGAAAGCATAAGGGAATACTTATGCTTGGGAATACATGCGAGGAAGGGCTTACTTACTCTAGTCCAGGAGCCAGCAAAGTTCTCTGGGAAAAAATGAGAAGCAGAGAAGGGAAGGATGAATAGAAGCTAGCTACACTTCAATGCAGCCAACGTGGATTTTCCAAATGCAAGGCCAAGTAAGCCCAAGTGAAAACTAAAGCATCTTCTCCTAGAGAAAGTAGGCCCCCCACTGACCCCATAATACAAGAGAATACCTGAGGTTTGCTGAAGTTCCCACACTCACTACTAAGGAAGGGACCAGGATGTGTGAAAGGCCCCATGATCTTGGGCATGCTCTTCAACCAATTCAGCCCCACATTTCCATCTTCCACCTTTAACCATCACATTCTGTCCTAAACAAATAAGTTTTATTTCCTAGAAAGAATTCCTTTGCAGACACAGAATCTATTTTTAGAATGTGTAACCTTGTACGTCTGAGATCGAATTGGCAACTACCATTGCTACTGAAGACAACGCCTGGGGACCCTTCATGGAGGGCTAACTTCCACTTGGCTGTTCTACACAGAGGATTTGAGTACAGGTATCAAGGTAGGAAACATCCATTACAGCTCCAGAAGATGGGGCCACAAGGACAGACCAGCTTACGATGCTGCACTAGGGGCCCCTCACCTCTTAACAAGCAAGGGCTAATGAGAGCAGTAAGACCACAGTTTGAGGTTCATGGTTGAGACAGAAAGCCAAGTAGCGCACTGGTTCAAATACAGCACTACCCTAAAAACCGTAAGGATGAGCCCACCAGCGCCCCCCCATGGCATTTCTGTGTACAGAATTCAAATCATGCATCAAGTACGGGTCAAAACAGCCACTTAAGAGTTTTGCTGGTCACTGGATAAGAAGCACCACACACAAATGATTTGCTGATCACCCAGTAACACCATTTCATCCTCACCCTTTTAAATGGGGAAAGACAGTTTCAAATATCTGGCTAGTGGGGAGCCTAACCTCAGACTAGATGGGGACTGGCTCCAAAACCTGTTCTCTTAGCCATTAAGGCTTGGTGTGTGCAATGGATAGGTCATAATTTCCAAAACAGGAAGACAGCCTAGACCGTTTCCATTCAAGAGTGGTCTGCAAATTAGCAGCAATGACATCACCTGGAACCTTGTTAGAAATGCAACATCTCTGGCCCTGCTCCAGACCTACTGAACAAATTTGAGAAGCACCATACTAGAACTCACTGGGAGTGAGGAGCTTTCAAGCCAGGTAGTGCACAGCAACAAGTGGTCAGAACCAGCCAGTTTCCATCTGATCATGACAACTACAGGCCCTCCGAGAGAGAGAGAGAGAGAGCGAGTGAGCATGCACGAGCGAGAGCGAGCTGCTCCAAGCGGCAAATCAAGAACTTCCACCCCAGAGTGACAATCTTCTTTCAAACACAGGAGAGGAGGAAGAGTGAGAGGGAAAAGGAGGGGTAACTAAGCCCTTTTTATCTTCTATTCAGCATAAAACCAGGCCCACCAAATAACAAGGGAAAGAAAAAACAGTGACAGAGCACTAAACACAGCTGGCGATTAGTGCTGACAAAGGCTGAGGAAGCACCTTTTCCTCCTTCATGTAGAGAATCTAACCCACACTTCATCCTGAGTCAGGAAGGGAGCTGGAAAGAAGGGGAAGGAGCTAGGTTTGGAACCAGAACTTCTTTCCTACATCAAGTCCAAAACAAGGAAAGAGGACTTCTGAGCTACTTGGTTCCCCCCCCCCCTTTAAATTCAAGCTTCTGCACACAAGCACATGCTATGGGTGAGATGCTTTTTTGCCCCCAAAACAAAACAACAACAAAAAGAAACCTAGGCAGTTTTTTTGTTCTTAAATGTTGCTTGGAGAGTGATTCAGCTTAGAATGTTAACAGTTAAGGCGGCAAACTTACTTTCTCACTGCGTACTCGCATCCCATCTCCTTCCAAACCCTAAGAGATTAAAATCCACCTCCTCTAAACTTGGCTCATTAAAGGCAATCTTCCTGCTAAATACTGAACTGGAACTGCTTTGAAGCTCAATGCAAATAAAGGTCAAACTATTTTACGTCCTTCTTAAAGATTTAGGGAAAACAAAGTTCCACAAGGGCAGGAGGTGGAAAAACTGAATGATCACTGAGAACTTACCATTCAAAGTGATTCAAGAAAGAGCTTCATTTATTTGGCAGCTCCATGTCTTATCACCGCCCCCCCCGCCCCAATCTCTTCACATTTGCATTGTTCATGTAAAATGAGTCAGGGAATGCAAAACTTAAGGTTCTCATAGCAACTGTTAACAATCCCACACTGTACATAAGCAGTATTGGCAATTACTAATTGGGTTGTTGCTAAAGGTGAACCCTTAATATACCTCATGTGTGAAGTGGGCGAAGGAGCACTCCAACAGAATTTTAAGCTTAAGTGTTCTCAGCTGTGTTTACATCTGTAGCTTAAAAAAAAGGGCACGTGAAGAAGAAAAACAGATTCCAGATAAAGCCAATGCTTAGCACAACAAATCTATAATCCCACCAAGAAGAGAACTAAGAATGTTAGACAGCTGGGCTATGTAAGGGCCCAGGTCCTACATGAACACATGGGAGACATTTGAGCAAAGGGTGCATCCCAAACCAGCAGACTGCCTCCAGAGAAGCTGGTAAGGCAGTTCAACATGGCCTCAAGACTTCTCTCTGGTGCTATCCCAGAAGCCCTTGGTCCTCATCTCATTAGGGTCTTAATTGCTCTTCTGAGAACTGGATCAATGGCATTAGCATTAGCCTTTGGCTAGCTCACCTTTGAGCTCAGGATACTTTAAAAGTGAGGTCTGTCATCCAATTAGAAAGTTTATCTGATGAACTGAGGGAAGACACTGGCTGTCTTCGAAGTTGTCATCTCCTACTCACACAGATTACATTTATGTCAAGGTGAAAACTTTATCAACTCAATTTACTGGTCAGCTGACTTGATTTCAAACCCAAAACGTAAGAGTAAGGGGAAGGGCTCATAAGATTATAGCATTTTAGGGCCTGAAAGAACGTCAGTTGTCATTTAATAGAATCCCAGGCCACAGAGCTAGGACCATATCCTGGAGTTAACAATAATGGGGTAGAACCTATAAAAGTACAGGCCAATGGGAGTCAGAGAAGAGGGGGCAGACGCCTGTGTGAACCTTGTTAAAGGCCACTCAGTAAGCAGTAAAGTCTGGATGAGAAACCAGGCCTTCCAATTCTTTGTCCGGTGAACTTTCTATTACCCACTTTCCTTTAAAGTATTTCAAACTCACCTTTCACCTACTTTATTCCCATATAATTAGGCTTCCTATCTCATCTCTACTAAACTGAGTAATCTCCCGCTGTACTGAAAGGTAACGATCTCGTTGAGGTCCCCTATAAGGATCATGGAAAGCAGCGGGGGCAAAATGCTTGACTAAGATGTACAAATGCTAATAATGTGGCATCATTATTGTGACATTTCTTGCTGTTGTAAAATCAAGGCCATTCATCAACGAATGAAAAAAAAAACAAACAGAGCCCAGTGAAGTTGAAAGAGACACAAGCGATGAGGACAAGTACACATACCAGCATAGTTTTCATTTCAGTGAAAATTCAGGAAGACATGGACAGGGAGTGGATGCAGAAGAGCAAATATGATAATAAGGATGTGCAAAGTTGAAAGCAAAGAGAAAAGAGACTTTTAAAATTCTGTGCCACGAAACATGAGACCAGCAGTCAGGGTCCCTGAATAGGAGTTGTCATGCCTTTTAGCTGGCATGTTGGGAAGCATTGGCCTTGCGATCCGTCTCGGTGGTGTGTCCCGCAGCTTGCAGCGGCTTACAACTCAAGATGAATGTATACTTCATCGAGAAATCACTGATATTCGCAGTGCACCTTAAAAAACAGAACCCCACCATACTTGGAGGTAGGTATATGTGGGTGAATCATTTTGCTTTACTCTGATCCATTATTTACTGAAATCTGAAAGGAAGTAGGATTATAAAGCCCCTATCATATCTAAGGGCAGCATGCAAAACTCAAGACGGCGAGCGTGCAGAGATCCGAGGGTGTGCTCGCTTCCAGTGGCTTCCAGACGGGGCTCTGACTTCCTCACCAACGCTCTCACCCCTGCAAACAGCAGAGCCTGACAGGGCCCCAAAGTTGTTATAATGATATCTTTTGGACCAAAAGCATCCACTGGCCTGACACTAGGCCTGAACTTTGAACAACACACTCGAAAGCAAGTGGCACAGCCGGGAGGTACGACAACTGCAGCAGCCCACCTTCCAAACTGGGGCAACATCATGGTTACTGCCAGGGAGCAAGTAAGGTGACCACACAAACTTTTTTTTAAAGTATATTCTGTATGGAATGGAAGAAATTATTTTACGCTATTTTACAGATAGGAGAGGCAATGTGGCAAAAATCTTCTGATTCTAAAAACACACTGATAGCAAATGGGGCAATATGTTAATTCAATAAAGGTAAATGGAAGATCTTTGTACTACTGTCTAATTTTTCTATAAATTTGAAATTATACCAAAATTAAGTTATAGGAATTATTTTTTAAAAAATCCCAACAACTTCTGATGCTTAAATGTTGGATATCCTGGAGCACTTTAATCACCGTAATCATGACACTGTGAAAGGCGCAGCAGATCAGTCCAGGGAACCTTAGCCGGCATTTCCTCTGAGGAAAGCCCTTTGTTAGTCTACAGCGGGCATTTCTTCCAAGGAAAGCCCTTTGTTAGTCTACAATGTTAACATTTCAACACCAGTTTCATGTATTAGCTCTCAAAACTCTGCTACTCAAGGTAGTCAGTTTAACCTTTTCATCTCCAAATTACAAAGGAGGGTTCCTTGATGGTCAGCAAATACTCTGCCCTCTAACCTGTCTTAAGCTATGCTTAAGTATCACCAGGACTAGGCTTTATTAGTAAAGCAGCTGAATTATTAATAAGGGTTGCACAGGACCCATTAGAAGTGCCAGAGCAGTAATAACTGGTTTAGGACTTTGCTTACTCAGGGCTACAGTTTAATTTGTCCATAAATGCCCCAGCTCATAAAGCCATCCCACAGGTCTGACCAGCCTGCTCTCCACAATCACATGTCCCAGCCATGCTCTCACCTTAGATGTGTTCCTATCGGTGTCATCTGGAGGCCCAAAAAACAAATTCCAACTCCAAAACAACTAAAATCTCATACCCTCATTACTACATTTCCTAAAGAGGGCCACTACCAATGTCCCCTTAACCTTCTTTAGGTCATCCCTAAAAGGTTGATTCCTGGCCAAAAAGAGAAAATAGGCAGATGCAAGAAAAGGAGGGAAGACTGGAGAAAAAGAAGAAGTTAAGACCTCGGGAAGAGCATGTGCAATGTCAATTTGGGCACTGCACATACAGTATGATCAAGAACATGTGCACTGTTTATTTAGCAAGTTAATTACCTTTTTTCTAAGCCTCAGTTTTCTCATATATGAAATGGGGACTATAACGATATCCACCTAATGGGGCTGTGGTAAGAATTAAATGAGTTAATCCACAGCATAAATATCCATTAAGTTAAACCTATTATTATTTGAGATTCAGACCTGCAATGAACCCTAGAGAAACCTAATCCGCTCCCTCAACTCAGTGAAAAAACCCAAGGCCCAGAGAAGCTATGTGACTTATTCAAAGCTAAGTGACTTTGGGGACAGTTCTAAGCCTTAATCCAGCTCTCTGGACAGATACCCAGTCTGGTGCTATTTGCTATTTTAGGGCTGCTGTGGCCCTAGCACTCATGCTCTATGGGAACAAAGTTATTTTGTTTTCTGAATTTTAAAATAAGCTAATAAGTGTTAGCCCAGAAACTTCAGTGTTTGTTCACTCATTCACCCAAGAACTGTCTACTGAGCGTTAACTGAGTCAGGTGATGTTTGAGGGGGTGTTACAGGGTTTCAGCAGCTAGAAGACAGACAAGGTCCCTGCCCTCAGTGTCCTGCATTCTGGTGATGCAGTGAGTCAACAAAAAAGCAAATGAATACACCAGTAATTCCAGATAATGGCAAGTGATATAAAGAAAAGAAAAGGTGACACGAGAGAGTGAGTAGAAGCGGGGAGGGCGGAAGTCTCTTATGGAGGCCTTTCGTGTGGACTTTTTTGCAGTTCAGTCTCCAGGAAGATGACATTCTAACATTGGTTTCAGCATATGCATATATGAATATGCATAAGTTCATGTGATAAGAAGAAATTAGACAAAGTGGCATCACCCTCTAAAACTTTCACTCTGGGGCAATCATATCAGAAATAAACACACTAGCCATTACGACTTTATCATAACAAACCTTTTCTGGTCTTCGGCCTTACCTCCCTGGCTCTTCTAGTGCAGACAGGCAGGTTAAGACAAAAGGACACCAAAGTAATCAAAACAAAAGTTTACATCACTCTTTCAGGGGAAGTTCACTTCTCTACCCTCTGGAGGTTAGATGCTTAGCCCCTGCCATCTGTGCTGTGGTGCCACGGGATTCCTGCCCCCAGAACCAGTTCAGGGGATCAAAGAGCTATTATTAATGTCTCAGTTTAGGCCAACTGAGGGAGGGAATGGCCGTAGAGGCAGGCCTCTCGCCCCTTCCTTCAGCCGCCCTCCTCCACAATGGGGCCATTGAGCAGGCGCCACAATAGATGGCTGAGAAGAAAAGTCCGAAGGAAAGCATACACAGTCCCCTCGCACAGACTCAGTCATTCATCACCAGGCAAGTGCCAATATCTGGGAACAGCAATCTCAATTTCTGCAAATCCTTCAGCCTGCAACAGCTGCTAGGGACTCTGGTGGGCGGCTTTGCTGCTTGCGAGAGTTTCCAAGACCAAGCCCTGGACTGGATCCAAGTCGACATTACTTAGGTTAGAGACACTCTGGCTGCAGAGAGCAGCGACAATGGACTTCACAGCTTATAAAGCAGCTTACAAAGGGCTCCCATGTATTTCAAAAAGCACTTCAGATAGCTGGTGAGAGAAGCTATCTTGCACAAACGCATCCAAGCAGTTTATTCCTAACCCACTTAATTCAAGGTTTCTGTCAGAAGCCAACGACATAGTGGAGGAAGGGGCTGAGAAGCACGAGAGAGCTGGATGGCTGGGCAGCTACGGGAACGCAAGCAGCCCCAGCCCTCCCCTCGGGAGCACCAGCTCAGCGGGACGGGGAGTGACTGGCAGCAATCAGCCCTTCACCTGGGTAACATGTGCAATGAAAACACGAAAGACAGTCTGTGGGACTCCTTGGTGCTTTAGTGAGCTGTTTGTCTCAACTGCTTCCATCAGCACCGTTCAGTGGCATTTGCTACTGAACGAATCCTCTGAATGCCCTCTAGAAGCCTGCCACCATACGACCAAATGCACCTTCAACTGACTGCACAGATGACTCCAGTCTTAGCACTCCCAAGTCTCCAGGGATCCACTCATCTCCCCCATGTTATCTCTGCACGCCCTGTTAGGCACAGCTGAGTTCATGGAGAACAATTTTGCCAGGTGAAAGGCACAGCGACTAAAAGAAGCTAAAGACTAAAAGAAAACACCAAGGCTCAAAGGCCCATGGATTTGGAGCCTGGAGCTCACAGAAGCCACTTGGGTACACAGCAAATAGTAAGTGTGCCGAACAGGGACCATTTCCATGAAAGAAAAGGGATACAGAGTAGGTAAGAATTCTTAATTTCGTCTTGTTCGTGAACTTTTCAAAAGAACTTCATGAGTGCTTTCATTTTTGGAAAAGGAACTAATGTAAAGCTGTGAAGGAGAACCATCCCTGAACTCTTACATGTTTAAATGGAAGAACCCCTGAAAGGATGATGGGCCCCTCACAAGACAACAGAGCCCATTTGGAGATCTGACTCCATTGTTTGTATGCTTCATGTGGGTTTCTTGGAGAACACTGAATCAAGCAGATTTCCAGGTAAGAAATCATTACAAGATTAATGAACAGAATCAAAGAAAAATATATACAGCTGTATCAGATGTGAAGTACGACTTGGAACTGGAAAAAAGTTACTAACCTCCCACCACTCATTCCAATGGGTAAGACCTAATTTCTAAGGAAGTAAAGAGGGAATATGATGTGGCAGTGTTTACTATGAGGCATTCTCATAGCATGAAAAGGGTCAACATGAAGAGTAGGTTTAAAATGCTACTACCCTGTAATTTCTTTTATTATTTTCTGAATGCCATGTGGGGCAATGACATACCTTAATGGGATCAGGTTCTAAACTAACATATCTGTATTTGGATCACAAGCCTCAAATGCAACTCCTCATGTTTTGGTTATTCCAGCAGCTAATTTGCAGAATGAGGACTACGTGAGAGATCTTTAGTGAGAAGGTGGTGGGGAGGGGAAAATAAAAACTGTTTATATCAGTTGGAGAATTTCTGCTTGCTTGCCCAGAATGCACAATTTCCAGTGTGACCTCCCTGGATTTTTCAAGATGTTTCAAAAAGTCAGATTTCACCAAATGGAAGGGTCGCTGGAACAGAACTCAAAGAGACCCAAAATTGAAGATCACAGAGAAACAGCACAATGGCCTGAACACAGACTTATCTGCCAGAGCTCTGCCCCTAATCTGCTATCAGAAACCATCCAAACACTAGCGTAGGCTAATTTGGGCACGCCTATGCCTAGGAAGGCTCCACTCCCAGGTCCATGATCCATGGCTGGGCATTTCTAGTTTGGGTCTTGTGATCAAGATGTTGAAGTCACCATCCACTTAGAGCAATAGTTCCCCCAAGAGGACTGACTGAACTTTCACTTAAGCAGCTCACCTCCAACCTGGTCTCATGTATGCTGATATCATACATGTGCTGTCCTGCAGTGCAATCTAAATGCTTGTCAAAAATAAGCCCCTTGAAGGCATATAGTCTCCCTTTCTTCCCCCCATGCAGTAGCAGGTTTAATAAATAACCACTGATGAATCAACTATAAAAAAGAGGGATGGGAGCATGAATACAAGCAAGAACAAGTACCCTTTACCATGTCTTCCCATCCACCAAACTGTGGAGGAGAAAATTTCCTCCTTTCTGATCAAAGCACACTGTTTACCAGGAGTACAACGCAAAAGGGAAAGATGGCCACTCTACGCAATATGCCTATTTTGATACAAAGGGTTGGGTTGTCATTAGCACTTCCCAATCACAGCACTCACAAATAGGTCCAAACTTGGAACAGAATAAAAAAAAAAAATCCTATCAAACAATGAGAATCAAGAGTGAAAAAGAAACAGCAGTTTGCTGAAAGAGAGACGAAAATATATCAGGGCCCTAGAAGAGTTATTTCTGAATTCCCTGCACATACGACATCATTCATGAAGAAGGCAATGGTACAAATATAGCATAAATGTCGTCTGCTCTAGCTTGTAATTTAAAATGCAAATGCTAATGAGCGAACTGGTATATCAGTGGAGTTAATAACCGCATGCCTAGCACAGGGGCTGCATCCAAAACACACACAGAGAAGAGACAGACACCATGTTCCAATTTAAAAATAAAAACACCCAAATTAACCCTAGAAAAATCACTAGCAGATGTACAAGCTCAGGAAAAGGAGGCACACCAGGGCAGGGAAATGGGAACTTCTCCACCCGTTGTAGACTAAGTAGTCAATTTAAATAACTTCCTACATATAGTGAAGGTAAGCATGGGAGTTACTAGGGTTTATTCAGGACTACTATTGTAAAGCACAAGTATAATAAGGAAAAACTACAGGGAATCCAGAAAGCTTAGACAAAGTTTCTCCAAAGCCCACTTGGAAGCCTGTAAGCCAACCTTGAAGGGAGCCTTATGTCCAAAAATCAAAAGCCACTGAAGAGAGACGCAGACCTCATTTATTTTATCACAGGCAAAGGGTGGTTGAAAACCAAAAAACCAAAACAACAAGAAACCCCCCAAACTTAACAAGTCTGGATTAATGTGGTAATTTAAATAAATGGGGAAAGGCTCTGATGAAAAAACACGACAGAGAATGCAGTTGTGTCTCAGATGCCGTCCGGATATGAAAGGAACTTCTGTGAAGTGTTTTTCCTCCTCTAATTTCTGTGCTTGGCAGCCCTACCTCAGAACCTGGGAGCAATCCCATGGCCCCAAGACTGAGTGCAGATCCTTGGGCTTCCCTGGAGCCCCGCAGGCAGGAGGCATGAGGACATGCAACACGTGGCCAGTGGTTCTATCCAGTTCCCTGAGTAAGAAACTGTGGTGCCCACTGAGGGGCAGCAGGAGGGTGTGCTAGGGCCAGTTGCCCACACTGGGCACCTGGTGTGTTCTAATTCTCATGTTAGTGCCATTCACTGAGATCTAATACAAAGGGCCAGGCTTAGACTGGCATAGACAGCCCACCAGGTTGGGGAAGCCTCAGGAAAGCTTTCTGAAAGGAATCCAAGGTGAGCAAGGGTTTGGGGGCAAAGATAGTTTTTCATGATGAGGAACTCTTTTTTTTCAACCCAGTCATGTCTCTGTTTGAAAGGGGGATGTGAGAGGTGGTTCCCATAGCAACCAGGATTAAGTCTTATAGGCAGTGTGCACTGTTCACCCTGGGGCTGTCCATTACCAGATTTCAAAGCATTTCCCTTTAATTTCAAATTACCACACCATTTACACGCCCTCTCCTGCATCCAGGTGCTGCCATTTTCTACTATTAGGCTGGCCAAAGAGACACCCCACAGGGCAGGGGTCGCGGTGAGTAGCCCAATCCTGGATGCTGCTACTTACCACCACTACTACTAAATGGCTGCTGACAAATGCCAAGAGGCTGACAAGATGACAACAAAAAATCCATGCTGAAATGTATTTTTCTGGGAAAGCCACAAGAATGGAATCAGAAGTGAGGTATCTGGGCACAACCAGAGACAGGTGCTGGTACTGGAAACACTCCAGCAGAGAGAAGCTTCCCATTCCCTACCTGCCATGCCCACGGATGTGGAAGCCTAGATAACCTTTAAAAGACTCGGAAGAACCGTCAGGTGGGAGGGGAGGAGAAGGAACAGAAGGGAACCCCCAGGGGGAAAGCTCCCAGGTCTGACCCTGTGTACCACTCTACTGGCTCTTCTTGGCTCTGCCTGATTACTGCCAGGGGTATTTTTTCCCCTTGTCTCAACAAACAAAACAAAAACAAAACAACAACAAAAAAACCCCAAACAAAACAAAACCCTCAAAAGCATCAAGAGTAAAAAGCAACAGTAGAAGGCAGGCGTCCGAGGATTTGGGAGGAAAGGATTCTTTTCTCCTAATTTTGACCCATCCATCCAGAGGGAATGAATGGGCCCAACCTGTAACAGCGGAGGAGAAATCAACGTCTTTCTTTTCTTGGCACAGAAAACCCAACCAAGATGGTGAGGGCTGAGCATCCCAATTAGGAGGCTGTGCCACCCTCAGCGGTCCGATGGGCTCCACAGAGGGGGTGCTCCTGCTAACGTGCTTCCCTTCAGCTGCAGGCCTCTAGACAGGCTGGCACACAACTGCCGTGTGGGCCTTGCTGTCTCCCTCACCTCCAGGTCCCAGCATCGCACCAAGATAAGCAGGCTGGTCTGATGGAAATAATTAACCAGGAAGCAGGAGAGCAAGAATTTTCTTTAAGTGTTTTAGCTCCAAGGTCTGTGACTGCCATTAAACCATGCTGTACAAATCTTATTTTTATTGATGTTTTTATTACTCTGACAAAACAAAACAAAATAAATGGCTACCGAGCAGATCAAATCCCTGCCTCTGGACCCTGAAATACTCCATTACATCCTGGGAGTCTCCTTTGATTCCTACTACTAGTCCTCAGGTCATGGCATTTTTAGGTCTCTTACTTTCCTGGTCACTCTCCTCTGATCCTTCCGCAGTTTGCTGACCTCCTTCCCAAAAGGGTGGTCCCTGGAGAGAAGATCATACTCCAGGCCTGCCCTGACCTGGGCTGAACCAGCACTCAACTCCATCCCTCTCCAGATGGTGTACTGCTGGCTTAGAAACCAGAATTGCCTTAGCCTTTTGGACAGTTATCACAATATATACTGTTAATGTTTTATAAAAATTGGAGTTGTTTTCATTTATATGGTTTTGAAGGCATATTTCTCTTATTCTTAGCCTTCTTAAAAATGTTTGTTTCTTCATGTCTATACATTCTTCACCTCAGTAGGCACAACTACTTTGCTTGAAGCCTGGAACTTATGTATTTCTAAATTCCTAGCATAGTGCCCAGTGGAAATAAATTATTAAATAGCCATGCCATTGAATGACCCACAAATACGATGAGGCTCATTCTGGGGATGATTCACGATCTAAAGATGGGAGATAATCAGGCTATCTTGGTAGGCCTGCACTTTCATCCACATGACATGAGCAGGGGTGGTGGTATGGTATGCGTGCAGAGATGGCAGCGGAAGGCAGGGCACTGAACGCTCAACAGCAGAAGAGCAGATTTACACGCCCAAAGGCAGAGAGAGGAAAATGATTGATGAGTACATCCATTTCTTTTAGGCTACTCTTCCTGAGAACTAATGATATAGGCTAAGTTGTTGTGCCTAGATGAATCACACCTAGCCTGCCAAAAGAAAATGTTCCCGATCCTGGATGCTCAAATGCCACCTCCCTTGTGAAGTCTTTGCCATTCCCCAATTAATTGTTCTTTCTTCTGCACTCTCATGGTATGTTGCTTATACTTTTCACAACTCCTTTTTATTTTTCCTTGTTCAAGTTTTTCATATGGCTATCTACACTACTAGGCTAAAAGCTATTCAAAAAAGCAGAAATTATCATATTAATTTATGCATCACCCACAGTCTACCTATCAAAGACTGCTTTTTCTTATAGTGGGCTTGCAAAATCTTGGCCTCATTAAAAAAGGCTCCCCGACCTGTTTACTGTGCTAATGCTTTCCTAACGAGTAATTCTCCAGGACCTCCTGACATGAATGTAATTCATAAAATTCATATAATGGTATCTTTAAAAGTGAAGAACTAGAGCTGCTCCAGAAAAGTCTCATGTCAAGCTGCCCATTTCCAGTAATGGCACCCATCTGAAAGCAAGTAGGCGGTGGAGACAGAATCAAACGGCAAGTCCCAAGAGAAAGAACACCCCACTTTACAAATACCCATTAAGTTGCAATTCAATTAAAGCATCTGAAAGGAATTCATAAGTATCAGCAGACCCTATAATTGCTTAATTAAGGATAGAAGCCCAGCAAACACAACCACATAGCAGCCTGATTCATTAGCACCTCTGTTATAGCAGAATGGGATTTCTCACTTAAACATACATTGGCTTTAATTGTGTAATTTGGTTAGGCACTGGTAATCAATGGGGATCCACCATTCCTGGGGCCAGGAGATGGGGAGGATATTCCTGTTCACCTTCCCTCTCCTCTCTCATTAGAAGTTTTCGGTCCTTTTTTTTTTTTTTAATTTGACAGAGACACAGTGAGAGAGGGAACACAAGCAGAGGGAGTGGGAGAGGGAGAAGCAGGTTTCCCGCAGAGCAGGGAGCCCGATGTGGGGCTCGATCCCAGGACCCGGGGATCACGACCTGAGCCGAAGGCAGTCACTTAACGACTGAGCCACCCAGGAACCCCAGTTCTCGGTCTGTTGAAACAGGCAGTTGTATTCCTATTAGGACTAGCTGGAGAAGAGGCGTTAAAAAGAAAGAAGGACATGAGATACTTTCCTCAAAGGCATTCAGGGTGGAAGGACACAGCCGAACCTTTAATTTACCCATCATGCACATGACCACCATAGAAATTTACCAAAACCTAGATACCTAGAACCTTTTTCTCATTGCATCCCTTGTCATAATGCAGCTCCAGTGGGGGAGTTGTAATCAAAGAGAGAGAGAAAAAAATCGAAAAATGCCAAAGGGCCTGCAGGCGAAGGGAAGTCTCATTTTCTAGTCTCATTTCGTATGACTAGGCAACTGGTTAATTAAAAGTCACCTGCTGTGATCTACATGGGAACCCCCTGCCAGGTGGCTGCTGCCTTCTAGGGGATTTGTACCATGGGATCCAACCAAGATGACTGACATTCACTCCCCCACACTCCGAACCTGCTGCAGTCCCTAATTCCTCAAACATACTGCTGTCCTAGCTTTAGGAACATGGAAATGCATATGGGGTGTGCTCAGTGACTTAGTAGAAGATACCAAATACTTAAAATGAGACTTAGATTACTTTGCACTGAAACCTCAAATTATTATTCTCCTCCAATTCAGCAGCTGGTTCACAGGCAAACTTGATACCTGCCTCTGCTTAGTCAACAGGACTACTTCCTGAACTATGCCCTTGTCATGACCCAGATACCCTAGAGCTAAGAGAGTAATTCAGACATAGCACTAGGACACACACTCCCCATGCCCAATGGTGCTGTTAAATAAAAATGTGAATCAAAGGCCAAGTGATATGCAAATATGTGCACCTCCTATCCCTTTCGACAAGAAACTAAAATGTGAAACAAGTGAAAATACGTGAAAAATAAAGACTGGGGGTAAACTGCTTTTGTTCTAATGGGAGGAAAAGCGTGGGACACACTAAATGCTGGATGAGGAAAAAGGATGCTTTCAAACAAATGTGGGCTGCCCGGGGATCTTGGCTTCCCTGCGAACTGAGGACAAGACCTGGCTCTGATTGCCTCCACGACCGAAATAAGTCTGCACAGGAGGAGGCCACAGTGGCAGGCAGAGGGGAAGTCAACAGTCTCTGTTCTGATGCTGTAAGGTCACCTGCTCACCGACCAAACCTAAGCCAGGTGCTCAAAGGACTAAAGGGCGAGAGCTTCCAGGAGGCACTGACCTGTCAGCTACAGCTGACTTTGCCCAGCCCCACCTGCTATCCCATCTGACCAAGCAATCATTCCACATACAGGGGTGCAGGAACCGTGACAGAGAGGCCAGCTGGCTTGGGCCAAATGCCACTCCCTATCAAGCTGTGGGGCCGTCTGCCCAAAAAAGGCGACATAAAAATGGAAAATGTCCACCCCACCTTGAAGTCCAGAGGGCTCTCTGAAAGGCTGGGATTAACGAGAGCAGCACATACGGGATTGCTGCACAATTATCTTGACTTTCCCCTTGAGAATCACAGCCCAAACTCCCTCCTGGCTGCAGAGAGACATCATTTCCAGCAGAATGCCATTTTTCCACGATGTAGAGCAGAGCACATCCCACAGATACCTGCAAAGCTGTGCCATGAGGTTCACTGTCCAGGTGAACCACCCCACAATGTGAATGCTGTGTCTGTGTCTACACTCACATTCAGCGTTCATTGTAGCTGGTCTCAGAAGACCAAGGGGCCCTCCTCTAAGGATACTCCCTCCATCCTGCTCTCTAGCCATCTCATTCCTGCCGTCTCCTCTAGCTCATTCCTCTGTCAATCAATTCCTTGCAGCCTTTCTTCGTTTCTTCTTCTCAGGATTCAGACCAGTGCGTCTCATGTTCCCTATGATACTTTCTCACTCCATCTTTTTTATACCCTCATTTGCCAAGAAGATTTTGTTGAGTTTTACTTCTGTAATTGGTATTATGAAAACAATAGGTATACCGAATAGCTTTTCCAACTCAATGCCACGTTCTGCTCCAATCTTAAGAATTACAGTTATACAAGTATTCAAGTTGCTGACATCCTTAGAATGTTACTGTGACCCCTTAGCTTTCATTTTTATGCATTCCGTTTGCATTCTGTTAGAATTTTGTAACGAGCACTCTATTTTTGATTCTGTTCCTCATTTCCCACATTTACACCCTAATCGCCTGTAATCTGCCTTTAGCTGAATCAACTCTGATGAAATTGCACTGACAAAGGTCATCTGTGACTTACTAATTGATAAACAGTATAAAATCACTTCCTAGTTTTTACCGACTTGATATTTTAGGTAAAATCTGACAGTGCCGACTCCTTGGATTTCTTTCCTCTCTTGGCTTCCTGAACATGCAGGATTCTCCACCTATTATTGGTTCCTAAAACCTATTCTTACTTTGGTTTTGCCCTTGCTGGTGGATATCCCAGTCTGCCCAAAAACTCAAGCCTTGGGCGAGTTACTTTCCTTCCTACACTCAATGTCACCCCCATTTCTGACCAAAAAAATCCAATCATTCCCTGAATTATCAAGCATTCCTCCTAAATACTTTTCCAACCTCTCCTCTTCACTGCCAGATTTTAGGTCACTAACCCTCTTGCTTCTGTAACTGCTTTCTCAGTCTCCAGCCTCATTTATTCCAACGTATTCACCAAAATAAGCTTTCTTAACACAAGTGCGAGCACGTTGCTCTCTTGCTCAGTACCCTGAGTGACTCTGAGGGTCCACGGTATATCCTGTGTGCATTTCTAGCCGCATCCCACCCCAACCCCTCACTCCTTATATTCCACCAATACCAAAGGGGGCACAGTTACCTGGGCACACCAGGAAAGATCATACCTCTACACCTTTGTACATGCTGTTAACCTCTAGTTGGAATGTTCCTTTCTTCCTCCTTTTCCCCTCCTGTCCCAACATGGCCAACTCCTATTTGTCCTTCAAAAGCAGCTCAGGTGGCAGCTCCTCAGGGAGACAACCTCTGATTTCCCTCTAAGTAACTGATCACTCCCTTCGCTGTGTTACTTCTGTGCCTTGTAGAGAATTCTCTTCACCTAGAGCCCAATGCTGCAGTTTGCTTACAAGTCTATGTTCCCTCTAGAGCTTCCAGAGACCTAGGACAATGTCTTACCAGGATGCAGAGTTCCTCTTTCAAAACTCAAAGGGAAAAGCCAGTAGCCTTCCTATCAGTGAGCTTTCTGCTCATTCAGGAGGCAAGAACAGCACCTTTCCTTGGTTTATTTCCACTGATAGGTCAAAGTCTCCATGGCAGAGCCTCAGCTGTGCACGCACACACTGTACAATATACCGTTCCATTTAAGAGTTAAGAAGAGCTCTAGTTATGAATTCACCAAGTCTTTGTGAGAGGAACGGGGAAGGAAACATATTTATGGATAATCTACTTTATGGCAGGCTTGTTCTGAACCCTTTACACATCTCATTAAATCCTCACAAAATCCTAAGAGGCAAGAAACACTTTCCAGTTAACTGATGTCTAAGCTAAGGCTTCAAGAGTAAAAAACCTCCCTAAAGTCACCTGCTTGTGCAGAGTAGAGCCGTGATGCAAACTGAGGTCTGCGTGCTCTTACTTTCCCCTGTCCGGTATCCTTGCCAGGTTTCTAAAGAAATCAGAAGATGCAGAATATAACCGCATATAGTATGGCACGAGAAAAATGGAAAAGCTTATATTTTATCATGTATTTGCATTGGTAATCTATCTTTCAGAATGTAAGTTAACTCAGGCACTGTCTTTCGAATTGCTAAACTTAGAATAATGCCAAGTACACACAGGAACTGGCTGCTGTGGAATTGAGTGACCAGGCTGCGTTGTGTCTGAGCTTCAGTTGGTTGGAAACTGCCCCAGTGAACCCTTACGCAACACATATACAGTGGGACAAGGCCTTTCTGGCAGTTGGCTGAAGTCCAGAACAGTCAAGCAAGACAAATGCTCCATGGGAAAGAAAGTACAACCAGAAGGGTTCTGCAGGAAAACTCCAGCCAGGATAGGTCTAAGCTCTGAGCTGGCTCCGTTCAGGTAGTTTTGAATTTAGAAGCCAGAACTTCAATGTTTTCTTTCCCCTACAGACCTGTGGCCAAGCTTTCCAGAAAGAATAATACTTTTTCTCTTGTTCACCTCTGGGATAAAGCTCCACACTGCCAAGAGGATGCTTTTGTTTTATAGACATAGAACAAAGGAGAAGTTGAATATATACTTCCAACTCTGTAACAACAAGAATTCACTGATAAGAAACTTCTCGGCTCCGGAAATCTTAAGGGCACGAATGGCTTCCGTCACACGCTGCCATGCTACCGCTCCGTTTACTACAGCTCACAGAAGCACAGCCCTCCAGTAAGGTATGGATTTGTTCTGGCCCTTCCTTTCCGCAGCTGCCCCTGAGCTTCATGTTATATTTCAGTTAGTCCCCTCAGAAAGCTTGCAGAGCTGCGCAGTGATCATTAACTTCTTGAGAGCGTGCGAGACAGCCTCAGCCAGAAGTGGCGGCCCAGCAGCAGCAGCAGAGAACGTCACGGCCATGTGTTCACTGAGTGATTTATCTCACATAACAACCCATTTAGTTAGGGCCTGAGGGAGACCCTGATCCAGAGAAGAAACTATCCGTGCCTTCTAGGAAAAGGAGGCTGAGGCAACCTGGCAGGGGACAGCAAGCATGGCTCCCATTTCTCTCCCCCCATGGCAAATTCTATTCAAGAATCCCAACAGAAGGAGTGCTGAGGGAGCAGGCTATCAACAGAAAAGGCAATGTGAACCGGGAGAACACAGCAGAATATGTATGTCATTTGTGAGTGAGTGAATGTTTGTATGTACAGGGGTGGGCTGTGGGGTGTTGAAGTAAAATGACACTTTCTCTCAAAGACCACAGTCTCTGTGAAGTACTGACTGAAAATAAATAACTTTATTATCTGCCATTGGGGAAGAAATAAGGCAGTCTGCTCCTTGAATGCATAAATGTAAATTGCTCAAAGAACACAGTTCATACACAGTCTTTCTGGCTTGAGAAATATTAAGCTACTAAAAAAGATAGGATAAGAAAGATGCGCATTCAGTCAGCAAAGAAAAGGCGGCCTTCCCTAGCACGTCAAGCTTAGTGCAACAGGGAAATAGTAAAGATGCAGGAGCCTGGGAAGGTAATGTCATGTTTGACATTTCAGAAAGGATTTGGATCCTAATGACAGCTGAAAAGAATAAAAGACAAACGGTACTGCCTAGGGAGACACAAGGGGAGGGTGTCTCAGCTCCTCGGTGGACTACCCATGACTAACATGGCAGGAGTGGTCTATCCCAAATGCGAAATACCGACTGTGAGAATTCCATCATTAGTATTTTTCTTTGTCTGGAATTCCCTTCACCCAGGCTGTGAAAAGATACGTGTTGTCTTTCAAGCTGCTCTACTCTTATGCCCTGTGGCTGGTAGAAATGGGGAGCAGGAAGAGGGCCCAGTGTTGGGTCTGCAGTGATAGAGGGATCAAATCTAGCAGTTTTGTGTTCACATCTCAATCAGAGACTAAAACACCTAGACTGGTTCGAGGTCCTATCTAAAACACAAGGGAAAAGAAGGCATGTGACCTCCAAGCATGACCTCTGAGCTCCGGGAAGAATTATCAGAACATAAAACACACAAGACTTACCTGCAAGCAAGAAGGTGATAAGGCAAGTTTCCTTTGGCAAATATAGCTTGAGACGAGAACCACTGAAGACATATTCCACCACAGCTTCAGAACGACCTGCCCGCTGAAGGAAGGGCAGAAACTGCTTTGCTTTTTGGGTATCCTGGTGGATAAAAGAAAAGAATCAATCAAAAAAAAATCAAAAAAAAAAAAAAGAAAATCATTAGAAAAAAGTAATAAAATCTGAGCAAATGATTCTTTTTCTCTGTTCTAGGGCAAAAAGTCTGGCAGACCATAGAAAGCTTGGCGAATAATCGTAGGAAAAGAGACAACCCTGAAACTATGACATAGGCAAGATACCCATGTGACTTCCACATAAGAAACAGAGTTAATCTGAAATTTCCAGAATATTCTGTGCTTCCTTCTGTTCTGTTACTATGCACTCAATGGATATACAAGTTAGGAAGGTGCTTTGAAATGAAAATTTCATTCCTCACGGGATGCAAAAAAGGGCTTCCCTTCCTTCAACAAAATCAAGGGGGAGAAGACTAATACCAGCCTTTCATGGAGGTTAATTTAACCTTTAATTTTCATTAAAAAAAAAAAAAAAGTGATACCCAGGCTGTGTTACATAAAGCCCCTTCCCAAGAAACCCAAAGTAGTTCATCTTTAACCGTCAATGGGTTATGTAGATTCAGAGGCTCACTGTTTCTGAACATCAAGAGTGCAGCCTTCTTTGGGTGCCTATATAGCGAGCCTTGGTCTACGTGCTTTTCAGGGGTGAGCTGGGACCTGGGCAGACTGTTTCTGTTCCCAGCCTGGGAGATCTCTAACAATAGGACATGCTCCATGGGGACCTATTCCACATCATGTCAGTATGAACAATTATAGAAACAGGAAAACACATGAAACCTAATAGCACTTTAAAACTTTTTTCACACATAAAACACAAAGTGCATGCCCTCTACCCCCTCAAGAGTAACCAGACCTTGGACATTTTGAACCTCAGAGCTCTCATCTAGAGAGCTTCAAATCCTTTCAGTCCTTCAAGCTAATGAAACAGATGACAGAGTAAGCAAGCATCAAAACATCACAGTGCGTGTGCTGGGGGAGTAGTCAGGGGACGTCAGAATTTCCGAGGTTTTCAGCCCAGCCAGCAGAACTGTAAACTCCCTCTGAGGACAGCAAGCTCTGCACACTTTCCTGACTCCTGCGACACAAGCAGTCTGCACTCCGCCAAGCTCTTCCTTTCTGACTCTGCTCCTAGCAACAGAGCTATTGTATCTAAATTAATGCACATTAGATAATGAAAATTTAACAAGCCATCAAGTATTTGAGAGCTTTCACAGCAGCCAGAGGGGCTCCTCTCATTCAGAAGCAGTGAGGTAGGCTGGGATGAAAACAGTATTTATAGTAATGAGATTCATCCTTCCCTTCAAACAGATTCTCAGAGAAAAGGAGAGACAGCCATCCATTCTCAGTGTCTTTAATGGCACATTGGTAAAAGGTAAGGTAACAATGAGCTTTAGTGAGTTGGGAACTCCCCCAGTGAACACTTAAGCAACACATATTCTACTCTACATATACAGTGGGACAAGGCCTTTCTGGCAGTTGGCTGAAGTCCAGAACAGTCAAGCAAGACAAATGCTCCATGGGAAAGAAAGCACTACCTGATTAAAATCCTTTTGCCACACTAGTCTAAATCTGGGAGATTATTCATGCGCTGAACCAGTAAGTCAACAACAATTATTAAATTGATTATCGCAATTCAGGAGGCAACTTAATGTCTCTGAAGAGAGGGCCTTTCCCCTCAAAACTGCAGTAATCTATATTTTTCAGAAACAGACTTTTGCTCACTGTCATATGGATGTATTTATCTGGAGGAAAAGAAAAAAGGTGCTTATAGGAATAACAGCAGCTCACACACACGTAGGTATTAATACAAAAAGAAGGTTGGAGCAGACTCTCACCATATTTTGCTAAATGATTACCTACTTTACCAAGAAAGAGAATTTCTCAGACTGGGAACCAAGGAGAAATCAAGGTACCTTACTATCAGCCATGTAATGAAACAAAAAGTTCCTGACTCTTCCTAAGTCTCAACCTACAATTTAACAGTCCTAATCCAGAAACAACAACATATGGGAAGAAGGCAAAGAGAATATGACATGCCACTGATTATGACAAAGATTAGAAGTGAAAGCTGACTATGACAACTGAAAGCTTCTGGAAACAAATTTTAAAAGCCTACCACAATTGTCCATGTTTACTTCCAGAGGCCAAACTGCAAGACAAGACATGGAACCCCCTCATCGTTCCAAATGCTTGAAGATGATATGCCTATGAACCACCCGTTAAGGGAAAAGATACAAAATTTCACCCAAGTTCATAGATTCTTAAGAGTAAAAAAATTCTTATCAAGTCAATTAAATTGAATGTAAGTACAAGATGTCAGCTCTTTCAAATCTCCATCACAGGCAATGGTGTCTGTCTTTCCTTGTCATCTCAAGCGCTTCCCTTGCTTGGCATGTTCCTTTTTAACACAAAAATCCTTGAAACCTTTAAAATTTGTTTAAGTGGCTCATATGAAAAGACTGATATGTCAGACTGACAAGTTCCCTCAGGTGATGTAGCCATACATCATTCCCTGCTAATTTAGCTATGGAATTATTTATTTTAGGAGTTTTGATTGTTATTACCATAAAAATGACTGTGGTTAAACTCTGATTTGCCTTCCAAAGAGCCCCTGTAAGTACAGCAATGTGCTTCAGTCTCCTACACTCACTTCTAAGTTTCAACACTAGGTAAATAAGAGAAAACCTGATTATGAGGAACAGTGTAACAGAGAGCAGTTTAGGCCCCACTGAGGAACTGAAGATGCCAGGTGGATCTTAAGGACAATAAAGTGAGCAAGTTCAAATGACAACATTCAGATGACATTTGAAATTCTCCAACAATCCTGAAGCAGCACCTACTGAGATTTAGTGAAATCAAAGGTTTCTTTATAACCTTGTAACTCCAAAAGGTATTTTTAAAAAGCCTCAGATTTAGAGAGGTAACAACACTGAGACTTAAGGCACAGAAGGCTCATTTCAAGGTAAGACTATTCAGTATCAAGTATTTCTGTCTAGAAGTCTAGTTGCAGAGACTCTCATCCTCAGGTTTTCCCTGCTGTGACTCATGTACATGAGGCCTGGGAGTCTACTCGCCATCGTTATCTGGCATAACACTGGCTCAAGGCTTTGAGGATCCAAGCAGATAAATTAGCTACAGTTTTCTGCACCAATATTCCCCTCCACTGGTGTAGATAATCAAGAAGCAACTGTACTTCTGAGCAGGTAAGTCTTTTTTGGTTGCACTGCTAGTTTTCACATTCCCTGTGCTCCAAAACAAACCACACCTAAGTTATTTTCCTGTAATCCTGGAGAAGCTAATTTAAGGTTGCATTAGCTACATTTGACTTGCTATTGTGGACAGCATTCTTTAAGGAATGCTTCTGCCGCCTCAAAACACCTTGAAATTGAGAAAGTAATGATGCAGCAAATGTGCCTGGGGTGACTTCATTTCAAAGGATGCTAATATCTGTACCTCAGACTTACTGGAACGGAGCTTGGAATGACCCCAAAGAAAGGCAGGATGATCCTTAGAGGGAAAGGCTGTAAAGGCACCTTAATTATACACTCCTACTCTGTCCTCACTTCTGGCCTGTCAGGTCAAACCTCTTCCAAATGCAGATTACATGTGTCAATGCCTGTAAGAAATTCCCTTCAGCAGGTAGATTGCCACCTGTCTCTACAAAGTACGATGTGTAAGCAAGCACATGTTGAAAATAATTTAGTACAATGAATGATCCAGTTTGGGAGGGTGGGAAA
This sequence comes from Mirounga leonina, assembly GCF_011800145.1. Taxonomy (NCBI): domain Eukaryota; kingdom Metazoa; phylum Chordata; class Mammalia; order Carnivora; family Phocidae; genus Mirounga; species Mirounga leonina. The sequence continues at coordinate 67,103,150 of NW_023270451.1, read as the reverse complement.
GTTGAGGACAGAAGAGGGCAGGGGAAGGGCAGGGGGAAAGGCAGAGGAAGCAGAATCCTTACATGGCACGCACAGGACCAAGGTCCACAAGTACGCTACTTAGACGCCCGTGTCCTCTGCATCCTAGAAGAGCAGAACTTATATAAATCAAAGTTCTGTGATTCTGGAACAGGATTTAGGCTGTCAGTTTATACTTGATGTTAGCAAAGTGAATTCTATGATTTTTCCACCGAAAATACCCATATAGTAGGCATAAACATGCTTCCTGGTGAGAAGCAAACATCACAACATACAAAACAGCACAGGGAAATGGGAATCAGAGTAAACCTATTAGTTAGCCATTAATCAGGATTATCATGGGCAAGTCTCAAAAGGGAGATGTTAAAAATGAAGCTCACTAATTAGTTTTCATCATCACAATCACTCTTTGATTAACATCATAGCAAAAAGAACCAAAAACAAATACATGCAGAGCTTATTAGGGTACCATGGGGTACTCCACCAGCACATGAGAAACCACATTTGAAAGAGGCCCATCAAACCTGAAGAAGCTGCCTGGCAATACAACCAAGTCCTGCATGGCCACTGCAGCGAAGCCGGAAGGTTTCTCCCCTGTGAGCGCTGACTATCCCCTCTATGGGGTCGGCCTGAGGCTAAGGCCTCCAAAGCACATTGCTGTTTGGGTCCAACCAATCCTAATACTGAAGTGGCAGAAGCTCTGTGTACAAAAGAACAGATACAGAGGGGAAAAAAAAAAAAGCATGGAGATCAGAACTAACACCTAAGGACAGGACCCAAACACACTCGCCTTTTAAGCTGTCCTGTGACAATTCATCGCCATAGTTACAGATCTTCTCAGGGCTCCCCAGACCAGGAGGATTTTTCCTGCAGCTATGTGGAAGACAAATCATAAGTACCTCCTCCTCCACCAGAAAGGCAAAAAAGTCATCCATCACTCCACGCTCTTCCTCTTTTCCACACCCTGGGCTCTATGGCCCCCACTGGCGTTTTAATGAGGCTGTGAGTCTCTGTGAGGAACCAGCCGTACAGCATGATAATCTGTTGATATGAATGGGACCCTGGGGGGAGATACCTGGGAATGCCCTCCAGCTCCGACATTTACCACAAAGCACTTAAAAATTTGGAACCAACCTTCCCTGGCTGGTTATCAATGTTTCATGGTGAGGTGTGTGTTGAGGGCACCAGGGGCATAAACATCAGTGAAGTGCAAGTTTAACAGGAATGAAGTGGACACAGCAGAGAACATAGAGAAAAACACTCCTACTGAAAAAATTATAAGGAAACGAAAAAAACAGGTGCTGAAAAGCCAGGCCATCAATCATCTTTCATTAAGTGCTGTCTATAGTTTACAGTCTTCTCGCACTATTTACTTCCTTGGCACAGAACCTCACTCAGGCCTCCAACATGTCAGAGCATAGGAGAAACAATGTTTCCTGCTCTGGGCTCCATTCCTGGGAACAGGAATCAAGAGGACAATTGCAGGAGCACTAGGCTGTGAGACAGCTTTGCGCTTGGGAGGCTGGCATTCCAATCTGTGGCACCCTCAACAGAGAACGCAACCTTCCGTTTTCTTCCTTGACTCTACTCCTTTACCAATTATTAGGTTAGGATGGCCTGGCTAAGCAAAGCTTCCAAACTTGGAAGCTAAGGACAGACCAAAGGGCAGAAGGAACAGCATGGTACACTTCCCAAATTGGAAGAAAGTCACAGAGCATGTCAGGGCAAGTGAACTTCATGCCTCAAATATGGAGGAAAAGAAATTTCTCTGCAATCAGACTTGAAAGAAACTTTGCGGATGTGCCTGTTGCTCTCAGGAGCCCTGCAAGGACAGGTGTCTGTAAATATTTGTATTTGGTCGGTCTTGTCCACCATCTATTTTCTTTCCCAAAGGTCCAATACTGATAAAAGAAAGGACTTGCAATGCTACTAAGATGAGAAGACACAACCTATGTTTAGAAGAAAAATTGGCAAAGCAGCATTCCAATCGATAATCATGGCAACCTAAGTAGGAAAAAATCAAATCGCATTACAGAAATAGATTAGGGAACCCCAGAATATGGCCTGGACTTCACCTGTAATCACCCCAAACTGGTAATAGCTTAAAGCTCCCTCAACAGGGGATGAATAAACCAGCTGCAGTACCCTCACACAGGGGAATGATACTCTGCAATAAGAAGGATAGGCAACAACATGGATGGTTCTCAAATGCAGGATTCCATTTATAGGACACTGTGGCAAAGGTTAAAGTATAAGGACAGAAAATGGATCAGTGGCTGCCAGGGACGAGGGGAAGGACTCCAAGGGGATGGAAGAATTTTCTGGGATGATGCAATAGTTCTATTGTCTTAACTATGGTGATGATTACATGTATATACTGCAGCTTTTCAAAATGTACGTCTGTCAAAACTGACAGAATTATATTCTACAAATGATGTATTTTTATAAATTAAACCTAAATTTTAAAAATAAAAAATTGGCCTACATAGGTAGCCTATGCAAAACTTTGATTTTTAACTTAAGAAAACCTTTTTCCTAGTCAACTGATTTGTAAGTATCTCAGAGTTACAAGTTCAAAATGAAGCACTTTTCATGCTTTAGATAAACTAACTGTTCAGTGAATTAAAGATTTTAAAAATTCAAGCAGAAAATAGTTTAGATGAGAAAAATCATGAGGTTAGAAGAGCATAGAAAAAATTTTATTGGTTTCACAAAAGCAGTGTAAGAAAGTATTAATTCTTAGGCAATGGCTAAAGGAAAGCATGATGCCATCCTCAACTGCCTATGTAGAGGAAATGTTTTGTTCAAATAAAGAAAAAAAGTACTGCTAAGTACATATCCCGATTGACATTTCTTTTCTAACTTGAAATAAAATCATGTGATATGGCTTAATGTGAATAAAATAATATCCACTTCTTTATCAAATAAAAATTCTATACTAGCTCAGAGATTATTCTTTTATTGAATGACTCTCAATTTCCCAAATTTAACCAGCTGAAATTATACTGTGATAACCATTCAATTTAACCTTTAGAAATGAAGTCATTGCCTTTTAGTGGAAAAATCTGCATTTTATCATCAACAGGAAATACAATGCCCTTAGCTTATTCTACAAGACTTTTTTTGAATTATAAATTTAGCATAGAAAGAGCAGATGGTGGTATATGTGTGTGCCTCATATAAAAAGTGGAGAAGTATTTACCTAGTTATAATAAACTATCAACTATCCAAGCTTGCTTTCTTCCGATATTCAATTCTCTTTCTCTAACTTGGATGGGGTGTGAAGCTCATCAAGGTGGCGTGCCAAGGAATGTCCTTCCTCAAGTCTGCCAAACCACAGAACTATCTCAAAGTTATGACCTGTAATTTGTGAGGTCCAGAAAAGTTTCTACAAATAAACCCCACCTTCTTTCCCCCATCCCAAACTGTCCCTTTCCCCATTTCTCCATACTCTAACTTCCCAACAGATTATTACAATTTTTTCTTAAATTGATATTCAGTGTGAAGACTTTGTAAACCACAGCCCTCCCTGGAGTGCTCCCCTCCTTTCTCCTGCTGACTTCTGCATGGTGGCCCGTGAGGCCTGCCTCACAATGGATGTCGTGGGCCTTCCCTTCACCAAGACCCTGGAAATTCCCTTCACATCCTATCCTGGGTTCTGTTTCCTAGATCCACAGCTTCCTCTTTCTTGGTTTATTTCCTTTCCATTAAAAAAAAAAAATCCTATTCTTATTTCATGGAGAAAAATGTCTTCTCTCTCTGAGGTCAGGTAAGTAAATACAGTATTGCTTTTGTAGTTTTAGTCCGGAAAAACACTATCCACAAATACTTTGAGTCAACAGATAAATTCCTTTCATTGTTCATCAGCATAGTAATAAAGTATCTAAAGGAAATTCACACACTGGAAGACATATCTTCCAATTATTTTCAGGTTAAATATTTCTCAAAACAAAAAAACAACCATGTAATTTATCCAGACTGTAGACATCAAAAATAGTTAAAGGAAGCATTTCTATGTTAAACTGGTAAAGGTAACTACAAAACAGTAACAGAAAAAGACCATTTACATTTAAAGCAACTGTGCTGTCAGGGGCGCCTGGGAGGCTCAGTCAGTAAGTGCCTGACTCCTATTTTGGCTCAGGTCATGATCTCAGGGTCATGAGACTGAGCCCAACATCAGGCTCCATGCTCAGCCCAGAGTCTGCTTCAGATTCTCTCTCCCTCTCCCTCCTGCTCATTGTCTCTCTCTCTCTCTCTCTCATATAAATAAACAAAATCTTTAAAACAACTGTGCTGTTCCACTTCTAAGAATGAAATGGTGAGTCTTTATCGGGAAAACCATCATAGACATCCTGAACATTTCTGGAAAAAGGGCATGTGACTGGTCTAAAAACACAGCTTATATATGGGAGATGACAGTGAGAATCTGGAACAAAGCAACCAACCGATCTATGGTTCTGGTATCAATTACCAGGCCACGATGAAAAAATAACAGGTTTGGAATACATTTTTTCTTTCAAAGTTTCACATCAATTTTTATCACTTCTAAAGTCTCTATAGGCAAGAGGCAAGAATTTATTACAGGAGCAGAAAATGGCCTGAGAGATAATTAAAACAGTATGTGCAGAGTAAAGAATTTAAAAGACAGTCTGATGAAGCACAGGTTTCATTTCATGGGCAAGTCAGGAACTCAGGGGCAAGGAAATTGATGTCATGCTAAACTCTACCCCACCTGAGATAAGAACCCAACTTCAGAAAAGGATAAAGAAAAAAAATCAGTAAGCAAACTGTGACATAAAATTTAAAAAAATCAAAATGAATATTATAAAAGGTTAGAGGATTAAAATAACTACAACACCCCCTAAAGTAGTTTGAACATTCATTTTTGCCTGGAGACATACGAATTTATGGCCAATTAATCCTAAGGAAAGCTTTCTGATTATGTCTAATTCGTTTTCTTGAAGCCCTACATTTCAAAAATTTTTATTTAAATTCAATTCAATTAATTCAATTAACATGTAGTGTATCATTAGTTTCAGAGGTAGAGTTCAGTTATTCATTGGTTGTGAAGCCCTACATTTTTAAAGAGTTAATAAAATTAGATAATTTAAAAATCTGGAAGAGGAAGTTCTAGTTTTTGAGACATGGAGAAAAATGACAACTATTATGGCAGAAGTTTATTATTAAGACAGAAGGCGATCAATGTTTTGAAGAATGTATCAAACCAAAAATCTAATCTAATCAAACATAAAATCTAATTAGATTTACAGATGATGATGTTAAAAACAACTATACGGTATCCTTTGGCATAAGTGCCCACTTTATGGGACTGTTGTAAGAAATAGACTATGAATTAGCTAAGGGAATAAAATGTTGTTTATGAAAGAAAAGAACAATCAAAATAAATACCCAAGAATGGGAAGCTGATGAAATAAATTACAGTATATCAAGAAGACAGAAGACTAGGTAGACATTAAAAGTATGATTCAAGAAGACATTCATGTGCAAAAATATAACTGGAAAAGAAAATTAAGCACCTACTATGTGCCAGGCACTATTCAAGGTGCTGATTGTGTAGTTAAGAATAAAACAAAGTTTCTGTCCTAAAAATAGTTTATATCATTTAAAGGGGAGGGGTGGGGAAAATTTTTTTAAAAACCCACATTTTGGTAAATAGATGTATTTTTATTGACAAATTTCTGATGGCAGTAGTAGAGATCATTTTCTTCCTTTGGCTTATTGATTTTTGATGCATTTAAAATAAAAAAAATTTGACAGAAATTTGTGGTACAAAAATGTGTGTTTTTGTTTTCAAAAGAAAATATATTAACATTCAGTGCTGATTCAGCTCTGCCCAGATAAACTCACAAATTATTTAGGTCAGGTAACTGTCTCTCCAGTTTTTTAAGAGCCAAATTCAACATTTTCCACAATGATAATAGGCTTAAATCTTAAGGGAAGTACCCTTACAGAAAAGGGTAGTTAGAAATGTAGTGTTTTGGATATACTGGGAAATTCTAATTCTTCCTCAAGAAAAATACAGATTTAACTCTGCCTCACCGAGTGACTTTACAATTCTGGTTTAATGTAATCACATGTAGATACTGTATTGGGGTTGTCAAAGTATAAACCCTAAGGATCTAGCTTATCAATGGAAACCATGTACCCCAGAATGCATGAGTGATGGCAGAGAATTCAAAGAGTTTTGATCAACATACCCAAAGGAATTTGGAGGATCTCCCATCATTGTCATACCTTTCTCCAAGAGTGCATATGTAATTACGGATGCCCTGGATTTCTTACACACTGAAAACTACACAGACACCATCATTACACACATTTGTCTACTTACTATTCTTAGGAAACTCTTAACAGTGATGGCATAGAGCCATTAAGACATTGTTCCTGAGGATAATCCAGTTGGGACAATTAGCTCTTGCTCCTTATGCCCCTTCAGTCCACAAAAACTGCTCCAAAGTCACCAGTAACCAGTTTTGCGAAATCCACTTGATAGTTCTCAATCTTCGTCTTTCTTGACCTTGAAGGAGCACGGTCAAGTTTTGTGTTGTAAGGCTCTCTCCTCTTAGTTACTAGGATTTTCCTCTTGATAGCTCAGGAAGCACCTTTTTAAAATTTGTTTGGTGGGTTACACCCCACCTATACATGATCTTCAAATTTTGGAGATGAAGGGCTTGGCCTAGGGGCTTGTCTCTCGATATTCTCTGGGAATTTTGTATATTCACACACACATATATATATACCCAACAGCCCTAAGTTCATGCATGAAGCCCAGGCCACTTTTCAGGGCTCCAGACCATTTGAATGGCTCATGGGTACCTTAACTTTAACATGTCCAGAAATTCTTAGTTTCCCCCCCAAATCTACACCACCAGTGTTTACCATATGGGAAAAGCAGCACCACCAATCACCTGTTATTTGTAGTCGGGCACTTACAGTGCTCATGCATGACACCCGGTTTCATCCCCCTGATGCAAGCAATGGCCAAATTCTACCTGTCCTACCACCAAACTAGATCTTAAATTTATCTTTCCACATCCGCTGTCACAGCCCCAGTTCCAGCCACTGTTCGGTCTTCCGGGAACCAGTGTCCTAAAGTCACTCTTGCTTCAAGTCTATCCCCAACAGCAGCCAGGGTGGGGGCAGGGACAATATATAATTATAAAATGCTGACCCAATTAGTCCCTCCCTAGTCAATGATTTCTCATTATTCTTCAGACAAATTTCAAAAGCTTTCCTCGAGGATCACAAAGTAAATGTTTCAATCATTTGCTGTCTTAATTCCAGTCACTATCTTCAACATTCCAGCAATAATGGCCTTGCCTCTTGAACCCAAGCAACTTCCTACCTCAGGACTTTCCTGTACACAGTTTCATTCTTCAGCCCTTAAAAAGAGCTTCGACTAACTCCTTCTTTAGACCTCATTTTAAAATCACTTAAAAGACTTTGACCACGTGGAATAAGCTCTGGCCCTGAGCACACACACTCACTACTAGCACAAGTGTAATTATAGAAGGAATTGCAGGAGTGCCTGGGTGGCTCAGTGGGTTAAGTGTCTGCCTTTGGCTCAGGTCATGATCTTTGGGTCCTGGGATTCAGCCCCACATCCAGCTCCCTGCTGTGGGAGGGGGCGGAGCCTGCTTCTCCCTCTCCCTCTGCCTGTCGCACCCCTTGCTTGTGCTCTCTGTCAAATAAATAAATAAAATCTTAAAAAAAAAAAAAAAAGAAAAATTGCATATGCCCTTATAAGGACTGTAACTGTCTTGTTCAATGTTATATCCTCAACACCTGGCATTGTAAGCAGCACTCAATAAATGCTTATGGTTTGATCATTCATTCACTGACTCAACGTGACAAATGCATTTAAAAAACTGGCCAGATGGCATATGTTAAATGTCTAAAGAAATAAAGGGGCGGTAAAAATACTCAGAAGACGGAGCTTATGATCTGGGACTTGAACTGGATAAAGAGTTTAGAATACAAATGCAACTGATGATGGTGGTGGTAGTTATCACGTATAGAGGACTTTCTATATGCTCTGTAGGATGCTCAGCAATTTAATAATAATCACCACCACCATGTGAACCACTGCCCTCGGTTAAGCTCTTTTTGTGTCAACTGTTTTAAGTACTCTGCATGTATTAAGGCATTTGACCACACCACAATCTAATGAGGTAAGGGCCATTATTATTCATTTTACGGTGGAAAACTGTGGTATGGAGGAGTTAAATAACTTCCTCAAGGTGACAAAATCATAAGCAGTGGAGCCAGGACTTGAGCTTGGCTCATCAGATATTGGACCCATGCTCCTAGTCATGACTCCATACTGCCACTATATTGTAGTAAATAATGCACCCTTTCTGCTGCATCCTTCTACAAGTCTGTCCACTTCTGGATACTAATCAGCACAGTTAACCCTGTACCTAGCAGCCAGGGTCACATAATTTTCCAAACACAGTTATCAGATTGTTTTAGGTCACCACCTGGCAAATCAAATCTAAACTAGGCTCTGTGGAGAGGTACAAAAAAAGACCTCCCTTTCCTAAGAGTTTAGAAACCAGTGAGGAAAACCACTGCACATGTCAACTTGAGAACAGTTATCAATCAAAACACCAATAAGAGCAAAATCATGGTAGTAAGTGATCATGTAAATGCCCAAGAAAGTCCTGATCAGAAGGCAGTGAGGATAGAAAGGGGAAACTGCCTGGAAGAAAAGACATGCCCCAAAGGAGGATAAAGGCATGGTCAGGAGAGGTGAAGAGACAGCCATTCAAGAAACACTAATTAATAACACAGAACTGAGAAACTGAAACAGGGGGCTAGACTGAATGACATAAAAGAAAATAAAGGGTTTCTACAGTGGGTGAAGTATCTGGACATGCTACAGTAATGTATTATCAAAAGAACTCCAAATTCAAAACCTTGGTAATAGCCTTTATTCTCAGACACCTCCCAAATCCGATACTGTCTTAGGAATTTTTATCATTTCTTCCTGAGAACACCATTTCTTGAAGAACTGAGGCACAAAATTACTAGGTAATTTCAAGTTGACCCTGCGCTCTGATTCAAAGATATTTATCTGGATATCAACACTGCAAAGAGAGTCCAAAATTCTGTACAACATATTCTGTAGGGAATATGTTGGAAGCATGCTAAATAAAGCCTTAAAATACGAGTAAGCAGAATGTCTATGTTAGTTAAATGACTTACTTTGAGATGTTTATATAAGCAATGGCCACAGGACAAAATGAGTTCAATCTAAGGCTAAGTAGTATTATGATGGTAAAGCAGAGAGTGAAGCCAGGGCTGGCCAGAAATATTTCAAATTCTATCACATCACTCAGCAGCCATGGGACAGAAGAGACAAACCCAATCACACACCTGAACCTGGGAATCAAAAATTTTATCAACTGCCTTCAAAATATCCTAACGTTCATTTAGCTAAGCCTGTAATGGGCTCATTTAACCAATTTGGACCCATGAAATTGAATCAAAGAACAATACCCACATGTACCCAGAGAATGGGAAAGAAAACTCAAGAGCATGAACCAGCGATACCCAAATCTACACTAAAGGCCACTCCCTGTGGAAAGAGGTGTCACTTCATTTGGAGGAAATGCTCCTGAACTCCCTCAATTTCCTTTCTCCTTCTGGTGAACAAAGGAAGAAAGTAAAAAGTCATTATTAGAGCTCAGGACACTTAAATGAAAGCCAGGACCCTGTTTTTAAGGGGCTCATTTGCATGCATTCCTGTGTGTGAAGTCATAGTTATATAAGGAATCAGAAGGGGAACAGAAAAATCTGTGGCAGAAAACTTCCTGAAACAGAGTTCAGTGAAGGGACATATCAAGTCTGATTATTTTGGAAAGAAGAGGTTTTATTATCAGACACAACAAATAATAAATGCCTGTCTTTGATAGTGCTCTACCTCTGGGCAAGTCACTTGATCAAATGTTTCTTCAGAGGTGCTGAATTGCACAGCTGGGACACACTTAGCAAATGTCAAATTGTGCCCTGTCTTCAATGTCCAATCTCTTTACCTCCACTGGCTATGGTGCCTGAATTTTCTACAACAAAAGCCTATTGGTGAACATAATGGTAGATAAAGTAAGGTACAGGGCATGGAAGCAGGCATTCTGTAGATGAAAGAGACATTCACTTTACAACTTTAAAAAAAAAAATTACATTCACAATGAAATGACTCTTCACATTTCTAGGTATACAGCAGGCAATCAAAGACCTTTCAAAGCACATAATTACACGATCTCTTATTGCCCAATTTATAAATTGGTTTTCTGTTTCTCTTGTTTCTGCAATTGCTTCCTCTCTTTAAGAATAATTCCCCCAAATGGAAAAATTGTGACTATTTATTTATTTATTTAAAGTAGCCTCCACGCCCACTGCAGAGCCCAGGGTGGGGCTTGAACTCACAACTCTTGAGATCAAGACCGAAGTTGAGATCAAGAGTTGGACACTCAACCGACTGAGCCACCCTGTTGCCCCCAAATCGTGCCACTTTAATATAAATATAAAATGAACACATCAAATGTTTACTTTAACCCACTAATTAATGAGGAAACCAAGAAGATATTACAACTTATTCAAAAGAGAATCTGAAGACCACATATACAGAAGGCAACCAGGATGCTGAAGTGAATTTACTAAAGATGCAAAACCGCAGAGTAAGACTACAGACTGAAAATGTAACATTTGAAATAATTTCTTTTACAGGGTGGAAATCAACTGTGTCATATGTACAGGACCACATTTGTACAAGCAGGAAATCATCTGCATCACATCAGGCCTTCACAAGTTAAATTCTCTCTCTGCAGAGGTGCAAAACTGCTCAGCCACAAAGGAGCAGACCCTGACAGAATCAGATAACCCCAAGGGGTTTACCAGGCAGAACCTAGGATTCCTCTGAAAGAATACCGAGTAATCTTTGTGCCTGTCCCAAAGCCTTTAACAATTTCTCCGGATATTCCCAACTAATGGAGATGAGATACTATGTCCTAAATTTAGTGCCCCATGGTGCAAAATGAAGACCGCCACTAACAAAACCATGCACACACACATAAAAGGAACAGAAGTCAATGGAAGAGTGGATTTAAATTTGTAAAAGGAGGTGCCCCTTAAACATAACCATCACTAACTGTGGTAAACACTGAAATACAATCTTGAAACAATTCCAGCATCTCTTTCCAGGTTTCATTGAGAAACTCAATCTGAGAAAGACTTCTCTCCTCTGCTCACTGAAAGCATAAATGCCTTCAAATTTTGTTAGAAGGAGAAGGGGATACCCCTGCAGTTCTGGGGATTTTGAATAGAGAGCTTCAGAAAACAAGAACTGGCCACAAAGGACTACTATGGCTGAAAGAACAATGGACAAAAGACAGTGAAGCAATGCCCTCAACTGTTAGGGATAGCAACTAGCTAAAGCAAACTCCACCAACACAATCAAGGTCACCTTAACAACATCCAACTCTGGAGGGGAGGAGTGGGGAGGAAAAAGGTAAAGAGAAGAGAAAACACCCCCATCCATCTTAGCAGCCGAGAAACTTCCACGGTAGCTGCCACTTTGGCATCACAGGTACCTTGTGCCACGGGGCTGCAGTACATGTTTCTGTGCTGCGAGAATCCAAGTCAATGAGCTGCACATTGCAGTCTACTTGAAGTTCAAAAACCCTGAGTGGGGACAGAGGAAGAAGGGAATAGAGGAGCAATATCTTCCCCTAGATTAGCAACAACTTGAACTTCCAAATATATAGGAGAGATGAAAGAAAACAACCATAAGAACCCATCACCAGTACTAATCATGGCCTCCCCACAAGGGGCCACCATATTTAGGGAGCACATCATGCTTGCCCTAGAGAGCAAGGTCAGCAGACAGTGAGGGTTCCTATGGGATTTCCCCAGGGTGGCAAATGCAGAGCCCAGCCGTGGGGCCAGTGGCTATGGTGTGAATGGAGCTCTAGTGCTGAGCAATCCTCCAGGTCACAGAAGCCCACCAGGCAGAACCACAGCTTTTGGCCTTGTGCAGTTGGTACAAAAGGAACATGAGAATGAGATTGGAGGCTAAGAAAGAGTAAGAGAGGGAAAGGCTATTAAAACAAAACAACAAACAAGAAATGCGCAATAGTGCCATTAAGGTACAGTGATTAGAAAGAACAGAAAGGTGGCTGAAAAAAACTACAGATTAATGCAAGAAGACCACCTACACATGCGGGCCAGAAGACATGAAAGGGAAACTAATTTCACACTGACCTAACTTAGAAAGCCTCTGGGTGATGGTGTGGCTTTTACCTTCTTTGCACTTACTGGGCAAACCTGTTTTAAATTCTCTTTAGCCAAAAAGAATATTATTATTTAACTCTTGCATAGAGACCCAACTTCATGGGGAGTTAGGGAAAGAACTTCTGTAAAGGGCCTCTAGCCTCTTGCAAAAGGAGGATAGCTTAAATACCCCAAGGAAAAGAGGACAATACAAGTACAAGAAAGCACTGAAAAACTATGAGCTGAAGGAAAAAGGTCAGGAGAAAATGCTACAGGAAAATCCTATTTACTTTTTGAATTTATTTATTTGAGAGAGAGAGAGAGAGCACTGCGCATTTGGGGGGGGGGCAGGGTGAGGAGGGGAGGGACAGAAGGAAAGTCTTAAGCAGACCCAGCACTGAGCGCAGAGCCTGACACGGGGCTGGACCTCAGGACCCCGAGATCATGACCTGAGCCAAAACCAAGAGTCAGATGCCCAACCAACCCCTATTTATTTATTTTAAGGGAACACTTCAATCTGTTATGTTTGCAAGTTAGAATCTCACTGGTAAATTCAACAAGTATACATTTCATGATATACTAGAGCAAGAGGGTCCCAAAAATCTGACCTTCTACTTCATACCCCCAGAGCTAGTCTTTGGATCACTCCAGGCCCTACTTTAATACTATGCATGTCCAACAAAATCATCATGGAAAGGTTACAAGAAAGTTCCTATGTTAACAAGAGCAGGAACCAAAGTCCAAGTGAACACAGCAGCAGTTAACAGAAAAAAAGACACAGGGATTTACTGGAGGCAAGGAAGGAAAGCAAGCAACAGCAATATTAATAGAGGAGTTAACACGACTCCCTATCATGAAGAGGCAGAAACGTTCAGAGAAAGGAAACTCCATCTGAGGGACCTATAGAAGTATGACTAGAGAGAAACGGGATGCTGGCCCCAGCTCTATCCTCTTGCACTGCTGGCAACAAACAAAGTTCCTAACTCCTCACGCACCAGGAAAGAAAGAACAGATACAACAGGAAATAGAGGGAGAGGGAAACAGACCGTGTGACTCACTGAGTACTCCTCACGCAGGAAGGGGAAAGGAAGGAGTGGAGGGAGGAGCAGGAAGAAGTCAGTGCATGCTGCCTGCAACCTGAGGAGTGGGTAGCTCCTCAGAACAATAATTGATTTGTCTGATTTACCAGAACAACAGTAAGCCATGCACCAGCCCCATTTTATTGCCTGTTTTACATTCTATATCTGCAGGAGATCGTATTTATTACAGAACAGGTTACAGCAAAAACAATAATAAACCTAAGATAAGAAACAGTCTTATATTCTACTGACACGCACATTCCAACTTTTGTCTGCCGGTAAGGGAGGGAGTGGAGACTGGATCAAGGAAAAACAAACCCTGCTAGGAATAAAAATGCGAATCTATGAAGTGAAGCAGTCACTACAGAACCATCCTCCAAATCAAATCAGATCTAGTGCCAAGTCTGTCAAATTCTTAGTTGGTTTCAAATTCATAGGAACATCCTGGCCTAAAGGAAACCAGATGATTACAGAAAAGACAACAATGACCAGTACTTAAAATATTCCACTTTCTTCACCTTGAAAAATTAGAAGTAAAGGAAATTACTAACGTCTTCAGGATCCAAATTACCAGACTGGCAGTATTTTTTTCCTTAGTGGTTACCCTGAGAACAGATGCAAAAGATGCAGAAGAGCCAGGTCTAACAACACCCCGTCCAAAAGGCGGGGTTCACTCAGTTGGTGTTACACACACAAATGCTGTGCACCTTATGGAAAACACAGCACTCAGCTGACATTAATGACAAAAATCATCTATATTAACAAGAAAACAACAGAGAAAGGAATCACCCAAAAGTTGGGAGCGAACAACATTTCTGAAAAATCAAAAACCTGTAACAGGCTCACAATATGGGACGTAGTGCAAGAGGCTCTAACGGCGTAGCAGAACACAGAGTGAAAAAGCACGCCGAGTAGCCAATACACGTCCGGTCCTGTCCCGGAAAGCCAGCGAGTGGGTACGAAAAGGCCTCCCTGTTCCACTACCCAGAGGCTAGTGTCTCTCTTCCCAAAGCAGGTGCTCTGCCTCCTGCTCCTGTGCAGGGATTACTCCCTTCCTACCACAGGAAGTCAGCCGTGCAGGCCTTAACACCGGCTAAGGCTCCATACAAGGCCTTTTAAGGCACTCTTAACCTTTACACAGTGAAATCATCTTTGAAAGTGCAAGAGAAGAGATATGGACAACGGGAGAAACTCAACCCTAAAAGTTGGAGGCCATTAAGCCTAGAACAAATTACATCATGACATTAAGATCTTCTGCATAGCATATTTCTTGAGTGTGTTTAGGAGACAAAAATGTGATTAGCTTATATGTCTTTTGTTTTTATTCCAAGGATGTATATTGAGATGGCAAGAGGCATTATGTATAAATACTGGTCCACACTAAATGATTTTGGCAGCATATTGCATATCCCATCAGCTCAACAAACACTTCCATTTATCATGACCTACACCTAAGAGGCGGAACGATGAACTGGGGAGAGACCCAGATAAAAAGAAAAAAAAAGATTCAGTTTTACAAAACCATTATCAATGTGTGTATTTCATTGCTCGTATTGGGGGTGTTTGGTCTTCATCCACCTGTAAGCTATTTGCCTGTCTGATCCCACATGCTCACCTGTCCCTTGGACAGTAACATCACCAACATGCTTCAGGAGCCCAACACACACATACTTAACACTGTGACGGAAAGAAGCGGGGGGCTAGAAGCAAAGAGACAAAATTCCTCTGTTACAGAGGGCACCAAAACAAAAACAAACAAACAAAAAGAAAGCCTGCACTCAGAGCTGAATCATGTGTGATGGAGGTAGACAAGGTCACTCTGACATCTATTTAAATAGAAGAGCTTTTTCACTTTCTCTCTCCCACTTGTTCAAGCTTTCCTTGTTTATTTCTGTGGTAACTGAGGGAGATTTAACTCATATGTATTTTTAAGTAACAGAAGAGCAAACCAGTTCTCCAAAATCAAGACAGAAAGGAGAATAAAGATATGTATGAAAATGAGCTATAGTTGGGGAAGGAAGAGAGAAAAAAATAGGAAGAAAAAAAATGAAACAAGTTTCATTAAGACCGTTGTTGCAAAAAGGAATAAAAGACAACACCAAAACACATCAAGTTATAAGTGGAAGATTCAAAGACAGCAATAAAAAGCATCAGGATACTACATTGGCAGGTGCCAAAAGGACAGCCCCGAGGCAAGCATGCCTCCATTCAAAAACCTGATAAGGACTTCCCTTCACTGCCAATGGGAAATCTGAGCAAGAACATGAACTCCACAGGCCAAAAGGCATCACACCATCCTCAAGGTTTAATTCAGCTTCTAGAAGGCCCTGGAATGCAAGCCTGACATTAAGTTTTTGGGTGGGCACATCTGGCCCTGGTGTAGAGTCGTCAACGTTGTGTTTTCCAAAACCATTATTTATAACTTTTTTCTCCCTCCAGTTGAACAGCCAAAAACTTGCCCTTTGATTACTCCACCATCTTCAAGAAAAGAACATTAAGGAAAATATTGTAGAGAATAGCACAGGAGACACATGCAGCAATTACCACATACGTCAACGATCACTTGGCAAGGTGAGCCACAGGGAAACTAGGCGTAATACCAGCAAGCCAGGAGTCACACCTGTTAACGAGGAGCCTCAGCAGATACATCTTAGTCACCTGGGGCTCGAAGGCCCTTGGCAACAAATTTCTGGGCTTCAGAGGAATCTTAGCTACAAAGAATGTGTATCAACATACCTCACTCATTAAACAGAGGCACGACTCTTTGACAAAAGTCCACCACTCCATGTAGGGAACACTATTTAATCTGTAGTCTGAAGTGACTGGTCAGGGTAAGAAAAGCTCAGGAGAATCCCATTGCTCAAAATGAACACGGTACCGCTATTCCTAGGCAAGGGGCAGCTGGCCAGACACATTTATATTAAGCAGTCACAAGGAACAAATAAGCAAAGTCTCAGCCAGGCTCAGGAACACAACATAACAAGAAGATAATACACTCTAATCCATCACTGCTGTGGGCTAGGCTGAGCTTTAGAAGCTTTTGTTTATAGGAGCATTTTCTTCTGGGTGCCCAAGGCAAGCTCCCTGAGTATCCAAAAGCTTAAGATTTACTAGCCCTTCCTCAGTCATCTCCCCTGGGCAATGTGGTCCCCCTTACACATGACCTGGATCCCCTCCTTAACCATAAGTTACTACGGAGTTGAAATGGATGGTGTGTGTCCCAGGAACAGAGGGTAAATTGATGACCCAATGAACCTTCTCTGGGCACCTGATCAAATCAACACCTAAGCGGCTCACTCTTCCGTCAGTTGGTTCTGTTTCTCTTCTTAGCAACTGCTTCCCAACGCTGCTGTTTCCCTTGCCCACTTGCATGCAAGGATGTGTATCAGTTTTGTTCACTGTTACATTCTTAGTGCCTAGAGCAGTTCAGGCACAGTAGGCACTCAAATACTTGCTGAATAAATACTTGTCTCAACTGACAAAGGCATCATCTTCAGCCAAGAGATCCTAAATGTGCAAGGGTAAAGTCCTATTCACTAAGTAGTCATTTGGACACAGCCCTTTGGGAGCTCATAAGTATTTGCGCCTTCCATTCTTCTATATCATCTACATGTATGAGCTCACAGGATGTGCGCACATCCCTCCCACTCAGAGACAACCAGAGGAAAAAGAAGCCACTAATTTTTAAGGTTGTCCTAAAATCTACACTTGACCTTTTTCCATTAAGACTTTCTAGTCATAGTGAGAACTGAACAGGGATTTAAAAAGGAGGTAATTTTTTCTTACTACAATTGGGAAGAAATATCTTCTAACTCCTCATAATGAAAAAATGGAAAAGCAACACAGTAACAGTTCAGGTGAAGGGATAGGAGGAGGTTTTATGCCCTAGTTTGAATTCTGCTTTTTCAGAATATAAAATAGGATCTCCATAGATGCAAAAGCAGCAGCCCTGGAAAAATTCACATTCTGGGTCTGAAAACAAACGAATTACAGAAAACACATAAGCTGAAGTCCTTTGGTGAATAAGCAGCCAAGCTCTTGGTGCCTCTGAGCCACACAGCTCTGTTCAGGGACACAACTCACCCCAGATATGTCTGCGACACGGTGGATAGGCACTTCCTTCTTGCTGTGCAATCCTTTGCCATTCTTAATAGCTCTGTAAAGGAAGAAGAAAAAACCCAATTAATATACAAATCACATTAGGAAGGGGTAGGTGGGGGGGGGAAAAAGCGGTGAGAAGAGAAGTTGTTCAAACTGGGGGGGGGGGGGGGGGGTGTCTATCACTACACAAGTCACACTGCACACTGCTGAGTAGCCAGTCTCTGCAGGAGCATTTGGTAGAGGGGAGAAGACAAGCCCGCTCTTCTAAGCCCAGTTCCAGGACTTGGCTGCTAGTTTCAGCGAACAGCGTGCCTGGTAATACTGCCTGGTAATCGGAGAGAGCTCCCAAACTTGTTTCCAAATTAAAGGCATTGTTCCAGGCACAAAAGAAGAATCAGTTGGAAGAGCACACTCCTAAGAAACAGAAGTAATAATGTTTCTTCCTGCATTTAATCACATGAAACATTTTAAATGCAAAATATGCAGCTAGTGTTCCAATTCTAATGGAAATAAGTTCCTCCCAGGTAAAAAGATAAATTGCCCTGAATGAAGAAACACTATATGGAGAAGTCATTTTTAAGAGTGGGGAAAAAATTAGCAAAAACTACGTAACTGACATTAAGCCTCATTTTAAATCAGATTCAGGTTATAACACAGCAGATTTAGCAGGGGACTTGGGGGGAACTCTGTCACACATCTGATCACTGGTTGGTTTGCTCCAATCTCCCATCTTTTATCTACTAATCCCCTGAGTGGTAGCTTCAGGGACGGAAGCCTAAGCAGCATCACTGGGTGTGATCACTCATGTAACAATGAAGGACCAGAGAATAAAAGCTGATGGGTAAATCACTAAGTCACTACACTATTAGGGAAGACCTTCCTATGTAGTGCCACCCTGCAGACCAAAGCAAGGCATATTCTTGAGTTTAGAGAATGGAAAATAGAGATTCAGGGGTGTAACCACTCTCCAGACTAGCCTTTTTAGAGTTTCTGAATTCCAGACCGAATGTAGAGAAAAGTGCCCAAACCAGGATCGGTATGTCGGACCCTCACACTACACAGCAGCAACCACACTTCTCCCTTACCCTGCGCTCAGGCTCTTACTTATTAATGACCAGAAGGAGAGGCCGATACACTGCAGGGCTTACTTTCAGGTCCTAACTTTCTAAATCAAACTCACATATACCAAACAGAGTGGGAGTTAGTTGCCCAGTGCAAAGTGGCACAGTCCGACTTCTTATATACTTGGGATGTTATCATCCACCCCTCACCTCTGCCTCCATCTCTGGGGATCTCTCACTCAACTAATCTGAAAAATCCTCTATTCAGAGATAACTTACTATCTACTTTCTATTCCATGACAAGGGTAAGAAACGAAAGTACAGATGTTTAATAAGAAAAACAAAGCAAAACACTCACTCTGATCTGCACTGCTAACTGAAAAAGCATTTCTGAGTTCCTTGAATTCCCATGGTTCTTTCTGAATTCGAATCGAGGGCTTTTAGCCTTAGAAATTACAAGTGGGTCAGAACTTTCCATTTAAAATTTAGTGCAGTGATTTATCATTCAGGGAACGTGTTATATGATCACAGACCAGGGCTGGTTCTCAAGATACATTACTAGTACCTCGGGATTTGCAAACTAATGGCAGAGGATGGAAGGATGACTTATATGGAAAACCAATGGCTGGAGGCCAACAACAGATCTGACTCTTCCACCCCGCAAAGCCTGGCAAACATCCTTTGCCACCAACAGGCTCTCCTCATTTTGCTACCCTAAACTCGAAGGAGCAGCCTTGGGAACAAGAAGCCTCCGTGAGGTGAGGCAGGCTCACAGCCACCCTGATTTAACTCCCCTTCTTCAAGGCGAGGCCTGCTAAGCCTTCTGCAGGTCCTCTGGGGGCACAAAATGCCTACAGCCTTATCCTCTTCTAACAACAAGGACAACCAAAATAAATGGACCTGCCCTATAAACAGATGGGTTCGTGTGACAGCACTGCTGAACTTGTGGCCTTTCCTGGGGGCTGGACAGCATCTCATAAACTACAGGGAAAAAAGAACAGGGCCTGAGCAGTAAGTTAGAAAACAAAGGTTCTCGAGGCAAAAGCAGTGAGGTGATAAACCAAAATTCTGCAGAAATCCAGGACTTAGCCAAGATTAAGCATGCTTAAGGGAGAAAAAAAATAATACCTTAAAACCAGAAAACATGAATTAAAAACCAAAATTCTATAGAATTAAGCCTTAATAAAAAATGTTTAAGAAAAACTTCTTTATGCTCTACCTTGTTCCTAAAAAGGAACTATCATTTATTTGCATATAGGCATTAATTTTGGAAAAACCTTCGAAGACTTAATCTTTTCATACTTATGATTGCTAAATTAGATCAATTTCGGGCACATTCAAGAGGCAGCAAGAAAGCAGTATTTTATTACCACTACGTATAAACAGAGAAACAGTTCTCACTGTTAGTTCTTAAAACAGAAGCAAAATTGAAAGTTAATAATTTATAAACACTAAGTAAAATAATGCCCAGCTAGGAAGCACTCTAAAGGGTAAGTGGTACACCGGACAGAGGTGGCAAAGTATGAGGGCTCTGAGAAATCAGCTAGCTACATGGTCTAATTCAGCGTGGGTCTCCTTCCCTGTGCTGAGGTTGCTTCAGCTTTTCTTCCCAAACTGCTGCAGAAATGACCCGGGAGGCATCCCCCAAAAACCTCCCTCAGCCTGAAACAAGGCTGATGCCACAGCAAGAGCTTCTTCTCAAGAGAGTATCTGGGGGAAGTACATCCATGCATGTAGCTCAAAGAGGAAAGGAGCAAGCACCAAGAATGGCAGGCTTGCCATGGTTCTTTGCCAAAGGAAATATAATATACATCTTGTTCCAGGACTATAAGGATATGTGACATGACTGCCTACTAACTGTTGCATAAATGGTAAATAAAGTGGAGATCCAGCGTCTGCTGCTTTGTCACTATTTCTCAGTGGGGGCCCCTGCATCTTATGGAACCAAGTTTCCCTGGGTTTGGGAAGCTTGGTCTTTGAGACCTGGGAGGACGTCAGGTAGCAATTTGCTTCCACGGAAACCCTCCCCACAGAGCCAACACCTGACTCCCCTCCCCACACTCCCTCTCCCTCTCCCTGCAGGCTGCAACCACAGCTCAACATCTCTTTTCATTAGGCAAGGAATGAAACTCCTGACTTCTAAACTTCTCCTGCTGTGTCTGCTTAATAGCTGCTTTCTCACAAAAGCAGGCTAGTGCTCAGGCCAGCCCAGAGAAAGGAAGCAGTGGGGCAGAACACAGCCTGCTCCTCTCAGAAGCTTTCCTCTCTGGGAAGCAGCAGTATAAGGATGGCAAAGCCAAGAGGTACCAATAATGGACAGAAATCATCACCAGGCAGGAAAAATGAGTGTATGTCCACCTACATACGCAAAGGGGTAACAGGGCAGAAGAGGGATAAAAACTCAGCTTTCTAGAAGTATCTAGAAGCCACAGTGTGGGAGAGGAATCCCATTCCAATCACTGGAAAACACTTTTCTTCTTTGAAGTTCGAAATTCTCATGTATGAGATGCTACTGCCTCCCCAGTTGAAGTTAAAACATGAACTTTGCAAAGACAGGCAAGAACACAGTTTAAGCGAGATTACGTCCACTGCCTCAACACCACAGGAATAGAATCTTAGCACTCTTAATGCAAAGGAATGGAGTTTGCTCTAAGGTTTTAAGGTCCCTTGCTCAGGCAGTAAAACCCAAGGACCAACCCTCTCCAAGGCACCACTGACATGCAACAGTTCATCTTGTGCCAACAAACAGGCTGTGTGTGGTCTTTATTTTTAAATTTTTATTATTATTTTTTAGGCCATGCTCTTAATTCCAATTCAATGATGGTAGATTGTAATTTCTCAAAAATATATATTAACAAAGAAAGCCAAAGTCTTTACAGTTAGATCCAACCTGACCCAATCATAGAACAGTGGTCTCATCAGGAATTCTTAACCTGGGGACATATGTGAGCTTCACACTTAGGACGTTAGGAGTATCTATAAACTACCCTGAAACGACAGAATTACACATGTGAATTTTTCTGGGGAACAGGAGCTTCCAACAGGGTTTCATAAGAACTACTTTCATACATAAAAGAGATCTAAAGAAAACAAAGTAATGGAAAGCAGAAATAGCATACAACAGTGAGGGAGCCAGGGAATGATGAGGCAAAGGAGGACGTAGAGCTGAGAAAGATCAGGAGATCCTGAATCCATAATTTCCCCTTAACAACACTTTCCTGGTAATGAGGAACCCAAAAGTCCCTTAATTGCTTCTGCTTCATCGCCTACATCCAATATTTTCTTCCTTCCTAATTGTACTCACATGGCCTTTGTAACCCTATTGGGCCAGGCCCTCCCCAATTTATTCCAAGATAACATTAGGAAATTTTTAATTAAGTTCACTCAATCCCTTTTGACACTGCACACACTGTTGCATGACTTCTCCATAAAAATCTATTTTGTTACTTTGTTGACCTACTTTTATACCCAAAACAAAGACTACCAGCCTTTGACATCAAGTGAAAAATACAATATTTGGTTTTCATGGGCCTCTACCATACGGTCCCAGTTTATGTCCTCACATGATTTCCATATTACTCCTTCCAAACCAATTAGGCCCACGCTCTCCATGTGTCCTGTGTGTAAGTTACTCATTACGGGTGCCTAGCCAGGTCCAAACTACAGAATGAAGAGAGTTAAAGTGTATCCATAGCAACAACCTCACCACAATCATAAATTAGTTACCACCTCAGGAATACTTAACCTGGGGTCCTACCTAGGTAAGCTGCAGTTTGTATGCTGGGAGTCTCCATGAACTATACTTTGAAATGATAGCAGAATCATATTCTCATATATACAGTTATTATATTTCATCTATACATGAGTGTTTTGTGTATCATTCAGTTCAGCAGGCAATTACGAAATGTAATACATTACTTTCAAAGTTCATTACACGTTACTCTACTTCTTGTAGGTAGACTTCAGGCCCTTTGAGGGTTAGGATTTTGTCCTTAATATTTATAATGGTGTTTAACACGGAAGCTATGTTCACATAAGTTCTATAACTCAGGGTCATCTAGTTCGATTATTGTGTGCCAGTAAAGCTGAGCAAATGACTGGTGACTGACTAACACGGAATGCTGAAAATATTTCAAATTGGAGACATGGGTAATGCCCAAGTGACTGCAGGGCAGGAGAGTGAGGCTTGCTGGCTCTCTTGGATAGTTTCATGATCTATGCTCCAGTTCTCAGGCATCTTGGTTTTGCTACTCGGAACGCAGAGCAGAGGAGCTTAGAGCCTAGCCTCTGAGCAGAAGCAGAAGTACATTAAGGACTAGAGGAGATGGGCAACAATGGGAATGGCAGTTGAGTGGGAGCAAAGCTCTGACCACCATAAACAATGAAACACAACAAAGTGGCAGGATATGGAACTCCTACTAGACAGCAAGGATAGATGACTGAGGGGAAAGGAAAACAATTCCAAAAGAAAAGGTTAAAAAGCAGAACAAAGGGTAAATAACTTGCTAAACTTCTAAAGCAACTCTCACTGTGTTTCAGCATGAACCAAATATAGATATCAATGAAACACAGCAGCAATAAACAATCCCTTTGGCCTTTCTACTGGTTCCTTGGCAGCTGGAGGAAGCAACAGGGTCCTGACGCTCAGAAAATCGGATACCGAGCAGGCACAGGTGCACAATGGTAGATGGGGGTGCTAAGACCGTGCAGCTGGATTTTCAATGAAATCAGAATTACTGATAAGACAGAAAAGATGGAGAGTACATGGACTGGAAATGAGAAAACTGAATCCTACGGTCAAGGGGAGGTAGGCGGACTAATGAGTCAGTAGGTATTATGAGGCAATAAAGCAAATAAAGAACTCTAAGCCATCATCTCATCTAAAACTAACATAAGAAGAAACCAAGACACGTGCTATTGTGCCAAGTGTGACAACATAGCTGCAGGGCTAAGGGTGGGGGGGCAGGACAGACTGTGAGTTCTGTGGTGGACAACTACTAGAGAAGAGGTACCCCAATGCTAGATTGATGGGAAACACAAGCAAACTCCACTGTCCCAGATTAGGACCAATGGAGTCTTAGAGCTGGGTAGTCTAAAGTCTTTTTGAGAGGACAAGGCCTCAAGAAAGGTGAGATTGGAAGCAATGATAGCCCCAATGACCTTGCTTTTATAACTTTCCATGTCTTGATCACAAAGACAATACACGGTCATCAGAAAAACAAATGGTGAGGGCGCCTGGGTGGCTCAGTTGGTTAAGCGACTGCCTTCGGCTCAGGTCATGATCCTGGAGTCCCTGGATCGAGTCCCGCATCGGGCTCCCTGCTCGGCAGGGAGTCTGCTTCTCCCTCTGACCCTCCCCCCTCTCATGTACTCGCTCTCTCTCAAATAAATAAAATCTTTAAAAAAAAAAAAAAAAGAAAAACAAATGGTGAAACAATGATCCATAATTTTATTCCAAGATCAAAGCACCACTAACATAATTTCTAAGTGCTTATACACACACACCCATCCACCTATACTTTAAGAAAATTACGGAATAGTTTTGTAGTCTCTTTTTTCTGCTAGAAATGGTAATTAAATGAATGCTTCCTTACGCTATTAATTTTTTATATCATCTAATAGCTGAAGATAAATCCATCACATGGATGCAAGCTCCATAATTTAATCAATCACCTATTGCTAGACGCTTATGTGAATAGAATACTATTATAAATAATGCCATGAGGACTAGCTTTTAAATAAACTGTTGGGTGCTTCCCTAATTATTCCTTAGGATAAATTCATAAAAGTGGAACCGCCGTGTCACAGGGCGATGCATACTGATTCCGGTTTCCATCTCCCTTTCCTAAGGTGAACTAGCAGAACATGCCTTGCCTCATGGACTCAGGGGATAAGGCTGTGAATTAGGTGCTTCTTCCCTATGCATCAAGATACCTACCATATATCTCCACTCTTACAACTCTATTTGTAATGATTTAATTGCTCATCCAAATCCCCACGAAACCATGTGTGTGTTTTTATCCCCAATACATTTGATGAAATATTTGTCACTGGTACATGAACAAATCAGAGAAAATTTTAATGTGTCTTTTGACTGAGTGAAAAGCAACAGACCCACTGTTTAGAAAATGGTTTTTCCAATGTGAGCTACATTTACTGGGACCTACTAGAAAAGATTCATTGCCATTCCACTAGGGATCTGGTTCCCTGAACTTGATGCAAAAGCAAAAGGAATGGGAAGTAATCCTTCTCAACTTCTGTGCCCAAAGCTGGAGGGGGAGAGTGAGGGGCAGCTTAGGATAAAACAGAAGTGCACAAGAGAGTTTATAAGAAATTTAGATGCAAAGAATCCTGCAAATGAAAGAAAGCTATGAAGAGGATTTCCTATTCACAAGCAGCTATAAAATTCTGCACATTGATGTATCAGTGATTAATTATTCGAACTACAGTCGTCCTGAGAGATTTCCAAGGATTAGAGCAAAAGTAGGATAGGGATGTTGGTAATAGAGACTCAGCTCTCCAACCCACTCAACCACCTGATATTGCAGATGAGCCAAATCAAGCAAGCACAGCAACCCTCAAGATGATTTCATATTAAATTAGCCAAGAGCTGGTAGAGGCTACTCAGAAGGAATCAAATTAAGGAGCCATGAATGCAGAGGATAAGGAAGGGGATAGAGACAAGAGTCAAAGGGAGTAAGCAGCTATTCAACTGCCTTGGTGGGGAACAAGTATGGCTGTGATCACAGGGGAGGCACTCCTAGGTAGCCAAGCCCAAAGAAATCCAAAGCTTCTCCATTCCCTGGCTTGTTCTCTATTACTTAGAACCATGATCTTAATTCCAATTATAATAAAGATTATTAATCTTTAATTATGTGTCATGGTCATAAAAAGGACACCTATTTTGATTTATTTTACAGTGGTCAGGAATTGGGCAGTGGTTCTCAAACTTTTGTGTGTACCAGAATTACCTCAAGTATGTATTTTAAGAGATTGCTGTGATTCAACTCTAGAGTTTCTGATTCAGTAGGTCTCAGGTGGGGGAAAATGGTGGGGGGGGGGGGGCTGTGAATTCACATTTCTAACAAGTTCCCAAGTGACAATGACATCGCTGGGTGGAGGATCATACTTTGAGAACCAATGGTTTAGGTAGTCAGTTTGTAAGATGTTTAAGAGTCAAGGGTCAAGGTCAAGTGTTCTCACTATTGTTACAATTCATTTTGAATTAAAATTACATTTCCAGTATGATTATCTTCAAATGTTATTTTGAAATACATCTGAAATATATTTTGAAACCAAATATTCAGGCACTGTGTGAAAGGAGCAGTGCCTCTTAGCCAAGAGAACAGTGAAGAGGATAAGCTCCTATGTGGTATGTGCAGACAAACCAGATTATCTAGAAAGATACCTCTAGAACTTCCTCTGAATGAATATAACCAGAGCAGACCAATAATTACAGAAAAGATTGGGCAAGGAAGATTTATTATGAGTTCATTATTTGACCAGGACCTGTAGAACCACCCATGGCTCTGTGTACAACAAAGCAGAAAAACCTAATGGGTTCCAACTGTACCCCAAACCCTCACACTAGTCATCAAGATACATCTCACAGCCTGAGTTCTACCAGAAGGAACTGGGAGTAGGGAGGGAAGAGAAGGATAGGATAAAGAGAGTGAACAGATCCTCTTAATATCCTGAAGGAGAAAACTATCTAGAAATGGAGACATTATGCAGCTCTCCAGAAGTGGCCATTTGTGTTGCTTTAAATGCAGATTGATTACTGCTATTTGGATGTTGAGTGCATCATCTTTTCTGAAGAAAGAGAAAAGCTAAATTTCCCCACATTCAGCTGTATCGTCAAATCACTTCCCCACACCAGCTCTTTTAATGCATTTTCCTGTTATCACATCCACTTGCAATAGCTGATCTACCCTACTCAAGAGTGAACCCCCACCCCACCCCACTGACATGTGCTGAATCCCATTAACAACCTCATGACCATGACACATAACTGCAAGCCCAAAATGTAGTGGGGTGCGCATTTTCAGGGTTAAAAAAGAAAGGAAGCCACTAGGATATACTGAAGAGAAAGAACAGCCTCCTTTCTCTGTTCTGGCCTCCAACCTGTACCGGCATGATGTCATGCAGCTGAGTGGAGAGGGCAGAAGCCCATTCACCCAACTCCAGCTTTCCAGGACAACTGGGCTAGAAACCCAACAGCACCCCAGGGTTACAGAATTCTACAACTAAACAGTAAAGGAAAGGGGAAAACTTCCAATCAAAGCTCTGTTTTTCACAGTATCCAGTAGGACCTAGTTTTATTCAAAGAGAAATTTCACTTGTTGAGGTCATTAGATTGAAAGTGAGAAATCTTGGTTTATTTAAAGCTGTACCTGTATCAATTTCTTTTCTGAATATATACATCCTCATGTTGAAATTGCAAGAAGATTAAGAACAGAGACTGGATGGAAGAGATGAATTTCAGGGAAACGCTCTCATGGGAAAATTTAATAGAAATGAGAGATGGAATAAAAAAAGATGTAAGGCAGGCAGTGTTAATAACGGAAAGGGAGAAAGGAGGAGGGGCTAAGAAAACAGG
Source organism: Mirounga leonina (assembly GCF_011800145.1). NCBI lineage: Eukaryota > Metazoa > Chordata > Mammalia > Carnivora > Phocidae > Mirounga > Mirounga leonina. Next base: position 67,076,001 of record NW_023270451.1, on the reverse strand, counting down.
AGGAAAAGCGAAGAAATAGGGAAAATCACAATTTCCAGAGGTGCTATTAAAGTTATTTAATGTTGGTTCCTCCGAGATTACATGCTTTGTAAGGCTTGAGTCTATTATTTTTTTTCTTCATTACTATTATCCCCAATGCCTGGGACCCAGGATACGCTCAAGAATATGAGAATGGAGAACAGAAATGAATGCAAAGCCATCGCATGCAAGATAAACCTGCCCTGAACAACTATTCCCAGAAGAGGAATGATCTGTTTTCTTGGGAGAACCAGTTAACTCATATAATCTGTACATTGTGATAGGATATATTGGTTTTAAAATTTCAAAACACACACTCAACCCCGGTTTTCTCACTGGATAGGTATACACAGATGAAACTTGCTTTTTATTAAGACATTTAACAAATCGGAACTGTGTCACACCAGTAGTGTTGAGCTCTTCCATTTAAGGATCCGAAAGCCAGAGGTTTTAACTTAGCAATGGAAAGTGCTGGTGAGGAAGTCTTCACATTTCGTTCATAACCAGTATTGTAAATGACAGTTAAATTAAAGATACAGAGAGGAGGGACCCTATCCAAAAGTTCTGTATTTTTTTCAAGAAACAGCTTTAAAAACATTTTTTTCACCCACTGAAATTTTGTGGAAAAACATCCATAAATCAGGAAGAAAGTGGAGCCGCTCTGGCTACATGAAGAATAGGAGACCCAAAGCACTTCTCTCCCAGTGGTACTGAAAGCATTTCAGTGGAAATGCAAAACACACTTAAGAGTTCACTGCTACAAATGCATGGAAATGGTAAGCCCACCTTGGCCCCTAATAACTACATCATCAAGAGAGAATGTTACTTCAGAGAGCAAGAGAGCACAGGAAGGGGAGCAGGAGGCTCCCCACTGAGCAAGGGTCCCGACCCAGGACTTGATCCCAGGACTCCGGGATCATGACCTGAGCTGCAGGCAGACACTTAAACGACTGAGCCACCCAGGCCTCGAGAGAATGTTACTTCAAACAGTTTCCCTCTTAATAATGACTACTGATACAGCTTAGGAAACACCAAGTTCTAGCCTCCTGATCAAAGTCTGTGATGGAAATGCCAGCACAGACTTCCTAGAGGCTCCAGCAGAGAGAACTCTGCAACAGGGAGGGTGCTGTCAACCACACTAGGTAAAAGCAAGAGACATCTGACAGGATTTTAATCAAGGACTGGTGTTTATGGGGTTTGGAGATTAGAGGTGCAGAGGTCAGCAAAGGCAGGAGCACTAGTTGTTTGCTTTTATTTTTAAATAAAGGGAATGTTGCAAGGTTTGTTCCATCAGAAACATGAGTTCCTGTGGAGACTGGAAAGACAGGGAGCCCAGGCAGAGCTGAGATGGGGGCAGGCTTCTGCTTGCCTTTCAAAGATGGAAGACACCACCAGTTTTCTGAATCTGCAGTGCGCCGGGGGAGAAAGAGGATACACACAAAAAGATAAGGGAGAGTCTGCCCTTTTCTCTTCTCATGAGATAACCCCAACCTCATTATGTATGTCCAGAATGAATCTAAATTCATTTAAATCTGCTCAGACACTAGATTGTTCGATGCAATTGCTTTCCCACAGTCAAGCTGGGGCATCAATTTCTTTTCTGAATATATACATCCTCATGTTGAAATTGCAAAATCTTAGAATTAAGAGGTGCCTTAAAGGAATAAAGCCCCAACACTGAGCTAACATAACTTCTGTGTTTTCCTGCAACAAGCCACAGATTCTAACAGTTTCTAAGAAATTTTAAAATATTACATTTTTAAATCAAGTTAGTGGTAGCTTCAGGAGAATGCACACAGATGATATCCCCCGGGTCTGGATGTCCAAGGAAAACAAGGCACACAGCCAGGCTTTGATCTGGCTCCAAGCATTACCAGCTCATCTTCGGTGCCCATAGCAAGCTCAACAAAACCCCACGTGGAAGACCTCTTAGAATGCTAAGGAAATTCACATTCTGGCCTACTTAAAATTAAACTGGAAGTGTTATACCAAATACACAGGGCTAGAGTATGAGAGAAAATAAGAAGGGTCCCAGTAATGACTCAGTATCTTAGAAATACCTCAGAAGGATATGAGACAGATTCTCTGAAGGAGTCAAAAGCCCCACCTTAAGTTTAGAACACCCATCAAGCCAAGTAATGCAGTGAGCGAGCTGAGCGAGAAATACTGCAGTAAAACAAAAATTGAAAATGTTGGAAAGTCTATATGGGGATGACAAATTAGGTGGTGCAGAAAAGACATGATGTGTCAGACTCCCAACGAAGCCCATACGAGGCCCCTACAAGAGGGAACCGAGTTCAGGAGTGACAACACGAAGCGCAGGTCAGCTGCATATAAGGTCTTTTTTATTAAAAACACGAAGTACACACACTGGACCTCTCAGGAGCCTGGGACAGAATCAAGGGCTTTTCAATGGAGCCCACAAGACAAGCAAGCTGTGAGAGTACCAGCAAAAATGCCAAAACCTTATCTTGCCAGGACACAAGGTAATGAGGGAGGAGGCAGTTGATGATAGACAAGTGAACTGAAAAGGAAGGTGCCTATTGGGAATTAGGGGTTTATTTATCCTTTCAACAAAAAAAAAATGTGCTTTCCTCTAAATACGCCAGCTACTGGAGGTATAATGAGGGTTTCCCAAAAGCAGAGAGGCAGGTGAATGAAGGGGCCTCGAAGGGTCAGCACACTGAACAGAGCTGCCGAGATGCTAGGAGCTTGTCTTGTCTCTGGCAGGCAGGTGGATACGCTTGAAAGCAGCAGGCAAACTTCAAACTGGTTCTTTTCCTCTCCCGTCTCTCTCCTGGCTTCCCAATGAGCACACAATGCCTCACTCCCGGAGCTCCAACCACATGGCCTGCGAAGGTGTGGCAGAACATAGCCCCTCTGGTGGGGAAAGCATCGGCTGCAGAGCCCGGAGAAAGCTCATCAAGTCCTGGGCAGGCAGTTGCGCTGACCCTCGAAGTCAGCCGAGTTAACAGGCTGCCCTTTCCCCGAAGCTTACAATGTTTCTCTAAAAGGATTAATGGCCAAGCAGTGCTGTGGAAAGCAAAGTCAATGGAAGAGCACTGTGCACCAATGTTGGTATCGCTAGTGATAACCAGAGGGAAAAACAGGAATCTAGAGGTCAGGGACAAAGCAATCTGTTGGAATCAACACTCCTGAGAGGAAGGGCTAAAGAAAGTGCTGGCCTTGCTACGTCACCTACATCCACATATTATTTACCCAACGAGTTCCAGGATGAAAGACGGATAAGAATATAGCAGATGGTATTAATTTGGCCTTTGCTAAAGCATTAGATACAGCACCTCAAGAAATTGTACTTGGGAAATTAATTCAAATTGGCTTGGTTCAGCACACAATCACCGAAGGTTAAAAAGTAGCTGAAGGATGATAATCAAAAGACAGTTAAGTGACAGTCCATGCAGCGAGAGACTTGGGGTCAACACCAAAGCCATTCTTGTTTAGCGGTTCTATTCAGGGCCCAGGAAAGGAGGAAACAACTCGCTAATGAGATCTGCAGAGGACACTAAGCTGGGAGGCGGCGGAACCGCACCAACGGGGCATAAAATTACAAGGCAGAGTTCAACTGGAAAAAATAGCTCATCTATCTAGGGGAAAACAACCCTAAACTCGAATAATATTCAACAGACATGCAGGATGAGGGGAAGCAGAAGCATGTAAAAAGAGCTCTGACATGCTGTAATGTGACCGAACCAAGTAAGAATGCTAAGGGAACATGAGGAATGTGTCATGGGGGAATGGAGGGCTTTAAAGGGAAAGCAAACTAAAAGCTGATTGCCAGCAAAGGGGTGGTCTTCAAGCGAGGTCAACTCTACCACTAAAACGGGGGGAGACTGCATTCTGAACTGAAAACATTTTTTAATGGCTACAGAACCACCATTCCCATCTGGCGGGTGTTCCAGTCTTTCTCCGATCTTCATTCACCTTGCTGGGGGTTCGTATCTAGAGGATGGCACTGGGCCGCCATTCTGGGGCTAACAATATTGTTTAAAGGAAGACTCACAGGTCACGCTGGCCATTTCTCCTACTTCTTTATTAGGTCTTACTGCCTTATGGCAATGCCTCACAGGCGTGTGGAAGTGGTTAACTCCTCTCTGTTTACTCAACCTACCACACTGCAATGACCCTGAAGCCACTTTTTCCACCACCAGTCTGAGAGCAGCGGCTCAACACAATTATCTCTAGGCTGCCTACAGCTTTAACAGACAAGCATGTTGTTACATTGATTCTGCTTAAAATGAGTGCTGAAGAAGTTGTTTTCTTCCTAAAACCTCAAAGTTAAAAATTTCACTATCCTCAATACCCAGAAAACAAATAATCCAATTAAAAAATGGGCAGAGACAATGAACATTTTTTTTCCAAAGAAGACATACACATGGCCAACAGACACAAGAAAAGATGCTCAACATCACTGATCATCAGGGAAATGTAAATCAAAACTACAATGAGAAATCACCTTGCACTTGTTAGAATGGCTAAAATCAACACAAGAAACAACAGGTGTTGGTGAGGATGTGGAGAAAGGGGAACCCTCTTGCATTGTTGGTGAGAATACAAACTGGTACAATCACTCTGGAAAACAGCATGGAGGGACACCTGCTGGGTGGCTCATTTGGTTAAGCATGTGCCTTCGGCTAAGGTCATGATCCCAGGGTCCTGGGATCAAGTCCCGGACTGGGCTCCTTGCTCAGTGGGGGGGCCTGCATCTCCCTTTGCCTGCCGCTCCCCCGGCTTGTGCTCTGACAAATAAACAAATAAATAATCTTTTTTTTTTTTTTTAACATTTTTATTTATTTATTTGACAGAGAGAGACAGCGAGAGAGGGAACACAAGCAGGGGGAGTGGGAGAGGGAGAAGCAGGCCTCCCGCGGAGCAGGGAGCCCGATGCAGGGCTCGATTCCAGGACCCTGAGATCATGACCTGACCCAAAGGCAGACGCTTAATGACTGAGCCACCCAGGCACCCCAATAAATAAATAATCTTAAGAAAAGAAAAAGAAAACAGTATGGAGGTTTCCCAAAAAGTTAAAAATAGAACTACCCTATGATCTGGCAATTGCACTACTAGGTATTTACCCAAAGAATACAAATATACTAATTCGAAGGGATACATGCACCCCAATATTTGTAGCAGCATTATCTACAACAGCCAAATTATGGAAACAGCCCAAGTGTCCACTGATTGATGAATGGATAAAGTGGTGTGTACACACACAGGCAGGAATATTATTCAGCCATAAAAAAGAACAAAATCCTGCAATTTGCAACAACATGGATGGAGCTAGAGAGTATAATGCTAAGTGAAGTCAGTCAGTCAGAGAAAGACACATACCATATAATTTCACTCCGTATGTAGAATTTAAGAAACAAAACAAACGACCAAAGGGGGGGAAAAAGAGGGAGGCCAACCAAGAAATAGACTCTTTCTATAGAGAACAAACTCATGGTATCAGAGGGGAGGTGGACAGGGGAAATAGGTGATGGGGATTAAGGAGTATACCTGTTGTTGTGATGAGCACTGGGTGATGTATGCAAGTGCTGAATCACTATATTATACACATGAAACTAATATTACACTGTATGTTACCTGGAATTTAAATAAAAATTTAAAATATATTTAGAACATAATCTATGAAAAAGCTCTCACTATCTATGCATCCTCATTAGACATAGTACATGTCTACCTACTGTGTGCTTAGTCGGTAGAGCATGTGACTCCTGATCTCAGAGTCATGCGTTCAAGCCTTCCACATTGGGTGTATAGCTTATTTTTAAAAAAATTAAAAGATAAAAAAAGAAGAAGAAGAAAGTTTGTTTTGGCCTTACTTTCCAGAGCAGCTATGCAAATTATTTTCCTGTATATTTGCCTGTCACAAATATTCACTAGTGGCAGAGTGACACTGGGCCAAAAACAGGAGTCTAGCTCCCACTGTATTGCTTAGTGCTCCTGCTATGCTGGGAACTTATAACCTGTTTTTCAAGTTACCACCAGGTCACTCTGAGCCCACCCACAGACTGAGCACAGACTCACCCTCTGAATCCCACTGAAGTGTGGTCTAATTACTATCCATTTCCTAGAGTATCTAGATCATCAAATAGTACTTAACAATATGAAGCTGCATTTCCCAATATGGGTTCTTTCAGCCAGGCTGCCTTAGTGATAATATAGGCAGGGAGAGAAGGAAGAAGTGAGGAAGGATCAGGAGAAACACCAATTATGGATTATATATCATATTATTTTATGCTGGCCATTAAAGAGCCTTAATCAACCAAAGATACTGGTGTTTTCACTGAACTCTTTGTGTTCATGAATTAGGTTTTAGATAGGGTCTATTGGGAAAAACCCACAAGAAAGAATCCAAAAAGCTATAATAGTCTGACAGGCTGATTTCTTAGCTGACATTCTGTGTGACATTCTACAGATGCTCTATCCATCAGGATATGACATGGTGTTAGAGGTAAATGTCACATATCAGAGCACCGTTCTGGGCCAAAGAGCAAAAGAAGTGATCTCAATGACAAAGTCTGAGGTATAGATAACATGGGCCCAAACTCATTCCTCAAACTGTGGAGCATAACCTGGCAACTACCGAACTTCTAGAACTAAATAAGTGGCTGAGTGCGACATGCGCCTTTTCGAAACAGTGGCTGTATTTTGGTTGAGACCAAGCAGTCTGCTGAACTACCCAAGTCAGTTCACCAATAGCTCATTTTTTGCTCTTTCCTGGGAAGTCTGGGAATTACTAAACTACCAGCACCACCCAGTGACAGAAGTCTCTGTGAGTAAGACCCTAAGGAATGTCACTGGTAAGAAATAATACCAAGCAGTATGCACGTCCTTGGGGCAACCAGCCGCAGGGATGAAGGACAAGAGTAAAATGTCACAGGGCTTCTCAAATGCTCTTCCCTGCCAGCTGTCAGAAGTGGGAAACAAAAACTCATTTCGTAATAAATGTTTTCATTTCCTTTGTACATGACAAAAGGTCGAGAGGTGATAAATGGGAAGGGCTGGGGAGCAGAGGTCTCTGGAGGTAAGAACCTGAGGCAGATGTCCTGCACACAGAGGCAGAACTTCATTGTTAGTCCCAGGGAATGATAGGATGGTGGTGGTAAAAATATCTTATATTCTCACCTACGATTCATTTGGCATCTACATGAGATCATATCTAATACATGCCTATTTTCCAGACTTAAAAAAATGGAGGCCCAAGTGTACTTAATCAAGGTTACACAGCACACGCAAAGTGTGCCCCTTTTCTTTTGATGGGGGAAAAACTGGGATAAAAGCATACTACAAGCTTTTTTGGCATATTGCTTTCCATCCCCTTCTGCTCAGGGATAGGCAGTATAGTGGGAAGGAAGAACAGTGGGGCTGGGGCTGTTGGTCTCAACGTGTTCTCTTTAGAATTCTTCGTCTCACCTGGCCTCTGCAGCAAGCAGCTCGTCATAGTGAGAGGACCGCTGATCGTCATCCTGCCGGTATCTGATCACCGTGGCCAGACCTTTGCTGACAAGGGCCTCAGCAATGTTTCTGCAACAGAAAAGATAGGTCAGTGAGCACTAGAGGTGCATATGGGGCTCAGTCAACAGAAATAATAACAGTTAGCACCTGGAGGTCTTAACGCGTCCTGACACAGGAGGGAGAAGCCAAGGATTTCAAGACCAATAAGTCGCTAGGCTAGAAATCCCAATAAAAGGTGGAATAACAAAGTTCCCTAGCTCAGCATTTTTCTGGTTACTACAGTCAGATGCTGTATCAATCCATACATAAGAACTAGCAGAAAGTATCTGTAAAAAGCCCACATTAGGCAGGGCTATTTACAGAATGTTATAAACAAGCCAGTACCCTCAAGAAAAGTCTTCTCTAAAATATCAGGCACACAGATAAAAAACAAAACACATAAAAGCATGACCTAAATTTCTTAAAATCTCCTTTCTAGCCTATACTCTAGAAAAGTGCCTTGTTTCAGCTTGGCAATGTTAGAAAGATTAGTTTAACATAACCCCCCAGTGCTTCTCTGTCTTCTCAGACAGTGGCTCTTCCACCCAAAAGGGGCTTCTAGAAGGTAAGGCTATGAATGAATTTGGTGGCAGGCGGGGGGTGGGGTGGGGGGGTGGTGGTCGTGTTCCTATGGTGGAATGAAAATTCCTTATGAAGAAATGGCATGAGATGGGGGGGGGGGAATTAGGTAAAAAGTATAAAATCAGAGATGACCAGCTTTGGAGCAATACTCCAAATAAAGAGTCCTTTTAGGACTACAGAAAGAGTCAGATTAAAACCCTGCTTAAAGCAATTCTCAAATGTGTCTAATCTTCTTTTCTTCACCAGAATAAGAGGTGCCACCATAAGTGGCCTCCATATCCTCTAACTAGAGAAGAGTATGCTGGAAAGGACTCTCAGACAACAAATAAAAATTTGCATGATTCCTCCCCAAGCTGGAAAGGGACGTTTGATGTGAAGCAAAATAAGCTGCAAACTGCAAAAACAAAATTTTCAAAAATTACCTGTAGCAAGCACTGGAGGACAAGAGGCATGATACTAATGGGGGAGAGTGATGGTTATGTCTCTCTTTGTGTCTGTCATAGTTACACCAAAGGCCCTGCTCAAACCATCTGGTTAGCTGCCCTTCAGGGAGGAGGTAGGGTAAGCAATAGGCTACTGTACCATATGCTAGGATTTAGTGTTGTTAGAAATGTAGTTACCTCTTAATACACTAGTGTTCTTAGAACCTCAGACTCTGGAGATGCTGGAAGCTGGACTAACCACTCTACATGCAGGTTTAAGCCACTGAAGGGTTTTCTTCATCAAAACCCAGGAATTTACTTTTTTAAAAGAAGAAAAAAATATGTGCGGGTAGAGAAAAGAGGAAAAGATGCTATGGCTGACTCTCATTATGTGCCCCTCTGCTGCCTGTTTATCTACTGCCAGGACGATATTAATATCTCCAAACCGCCACGGAATTAGCACTTCTCAAAATCCACTCCCACAAAGAGGCTGCTTTGCTGGCCACCCTGTCTCCTGAGTCACCGCATAAGCGTGCTGGCAAACGCTGTCATTATCACAGAGCTGGGTTTGGCAGCGGGGAGAATGCCAACAGCCCCGAATCAGCAGCTGTAGGTATTGATATATGGTGAGAATTAAACTAAGGGTGTTACCAAGAAGCCCCAAAGGGCAGGAGAGCAGCCCCACCCACCAACGGGTCAGAGAGGAGACTGGGGGACAACTCCACCTGTGGCGGGGTGAGATAGGTCTTGGCGATTAGAAATGCCCAAAGAACAAAGACATATTTGTTACTGCATTTTGAACTTCTGTGCACTGACATTTTATAGTCAATACAGGGGGTTTGGAAGAGAAAGCTGGAATGACTGAGCAGGCAAGAAAAGATTCACACAAATAAGCCTCTACGTGAAAAGATAGAGAAAGCGAAGCAAAAACAGCACAAATGTTTAATGATCCACCCCTGTTAATGCTGCTCAAATCAATTCACAGAACTGAACTGAGTACCTACAAGGCCAGTAGAGAACCAAGGGCACAATCGTTCCCTTCTGTATCCTGTCAGCTAACAGACATTATTAGACAAAGCAGATAAGGCCTCAGATTCCCACTCCACAACCTGCCCACTACCAGCCTCTTCCTTCTCTCCACAGCATAGAGCATAAGCCATGTTCTCTTCACTTCTTATCCCTAATTACAGATTTCTCGTGGAGGAACAGTGGTGCTGGTGCTTAGTGAGCAGAGGAAAACCACATGAAATAATAACAGCTGTCATTACTGGGTGTTTAATAAGCCAGACATGTGAAAATAACATCACATGTATTTTCTTCTTCGTGTATATTCCCCTGTGAGGATTCATCATACCATTTTACAATTATTAATTGACTCTCTATCTTCCTTTCTAAATTATGATGTCTGCGAGGGCCAGGGCTGCATCTTTCTGCACTTAAGTGCCTAGCCCTATAATAGCTGACATAAAGTAGGCAGTACCTATTTTCTGAATGAACTTAATTTATTTAGACTTATTTTTTAAATGTGGCAAAATCACAGTACATTCCTTTAACTTTGTTTTAATACATCCTGAAAATTTTGAGATACTCTTTGGAGTATCAGAAAAACACCCAAACGTTTTGGAAATATAGCCCTGGAACATTATTATCCTAAGCAACTATTAACCAAGCTTGCCCAGCATAGAATTAAGGACAAAAGCTTTCAACATGCCTTACCAGCTTTTGTCTTTCCCCTCCCCGTTATCTAAAATTTGAATTTAAAGAGAATGAAAGGGAGAGAGAGAAAAATGGAATTAGCCTAGATCCATGGATTTGACTCTCTCATTCATTTCTTTTGGCTACTAATGAAAGGTCAGGAGACTTTCCCCTTGGCCAAAGATGGCTCAGAACTTGACACGGGTGCACTGATCAGTCGCCCAGTGGAAAAAAGAGAACATTAAATTATGTGCCATGGCATTAGGCTGCTTTAGACAAATTTATAAGTTCTGCTTTCTTGAGTGTATCAGTAATTCTACTCCAGTTGCATATGTCTGGCTCAAATGGATAATTCATAATCAGCATACAAAAAAGGACCTAACAGCCTTGGAAGTCTAACAGGAAATCATCTTTGTATCAGCTACAAACACAAAGAATTAGTGCTGGGACTGAAATGCTTCTCCAAACTAAGAAGTTTAGGTTCTGGTAAAAGCGAACCACTGCCATCAGGCATGATGAGGTGTCCCTGATACAAACAACTTAGGCCTCACATACGGGCTTTCTCAAAAGGTCTTCACATAGTTGACATCTTCCCTGTCCACTTGTTTCCCCAGCAAGCAGGTTGCAAAAAGCTCATACTTTCCCATTATAAGATACCTTCGAAATCATGGGGTAGTATACTCTGCCAACATGGTGAACAGGTATTCTATCACCATGCAGGAGAAGAGGATTCTTAAAAAGTAGGTTTTAATTATAGTAGTTTATAACTGGTCACATTTTTGCCTGCCTTCCCCACGCCTAACCCCTACCCCAAGACTGGAATAGCAACACACTGATAGGTCAGATAACTGTCTAAGATCATCTTGATTACTTAACTGGTGTGTATGTGTGTAATTCTGAAACAAACTTACAGAAAAGTTGGACGTACTGTATGTAACAAAGAACATGCCATCCTTCTTTGATCCATTTGCGAGGGAGTAACCCACCTGTTATACCCTCACCCCCAAAACCTTCAGTATGCATTTCCTGTAAACCAGGATATTTTCCTACAAAATCAAAAAATAGTGAGTAGAACCAGGATACCAATAAGGACACATTACTACCATCTAATCCACAAATTTACTACTTAAACGTTGTCAATTATTCCGATAGAATAATTAGGGGGAAAAAGGATCCATGTTTCCTTAGTCTACAACAGTTCCACAATCTTTCTTAGGCTATACCCCATGGCCTTAACACTTCTGAAGAGTACAGGCCAGTTTTTTTGGTTTGTCTGATGTTTCTTTGTGATCAGATGCAAATTATGCATCTTTGGCAGAAATATCACAGAAGTGATAGATGTATTGTTCCCTTGGCCTCCTATGAAATGTACAATTTACTGATAATGTTCACTTTGATCACTTGATTAGCATAGTTTTTCCACTGTAAAGTTACTCTTTTCCTCTTTATGATTGATAGGTATTTTTTGAGGAGACCCTTTGAATTATGTGATTTTTATCCCTCAAATTCCCAAGTTATTCATTTATTTAATTATATCAATATCATGGAATGTCATTTTATTTAAAGTCATAATCCACTACTATCATTATTTGTTGTGATACTAAAATTGTTCCCAATTTGCCCAGGAGGAGCCATGTCAAGCTGGTTTCTGTGTCCAGTGGACATGTCCCCACCCCCATCATTCCTTGAGCACTTCTTTGCTTTCTGGTATAACTACATGTTCCAGGCTTATCTTGTACGGTTTTCTGCAGCTCTGAAATTAGCCATTTATCTAAATAGCCCACATTTACATCTTTATTTCTATACGTTTATTTCTATATCAATCTATAACTACTGAAAACCATGTGCGGCAGTCATGAAAATGTGCCTCTCCGATCTCTGACTGCAGGAAGTGTAATTGACTGACAGTCCCAGCTGCTGTGCTCTGAAATCCATCACTGTTTCAGCCAAGGCTATGCTTCCCACCAGCTGCTGCTTGCCTGAGCACAGCAGATACTAAGGCAGGCCTATTGCTGAGAGATGTGGGACTCCTCTGATGGCAACTTGGGCTTGAGGACTCCTTGTTGGCTTGGTGGTAACTCTCTTAGAACTTGGAGAGCTTAGACTTTTCCAATTCAACCTTCCTTTCCTCCCACCCTTTGCCACAGAGATTAGGACTGCACTGCAGTCTGATGGCACTCCCAGCTTCTTTCAGCTCCCTTCCCATTTTCCCACCCAAGGGTTTCCCCTAGTTAATCTCTTTCATGTCTAATTCTGTCTTGGCATCAGCTTTTTAGAGAACCTGAACCAACATACCATGAGTTCACAAAGATACCCACAATCCCACTCCAACACTACAGGGTTCATTTTCATTTTCTTCCTTTCCATATTTGTACTTCCTTTCTGACAGAAACCTGGCTTCCATTATCCTTAATAGTTTATTTATAGGAAGACCTTTACTATATACACACATACACGGTCTCACTCACACATTTTGTGACTTTCATGATTTGGTCCTAACAGTAGAGCTCACTTAAAGAGAATGCATTACTTGATAAAACAGAACCTGGGTTACATGGATAAGTATTTCAAGACTGGGCAGAGAGAGTAATTCCATAACTCACACACTTGCGCACATGCCTGCACACCCCCCCCTTCATTCTCCATCTGAATAGGGATAACAGATAACTCAATGGCTCTGGCTCACATACCTTCATCTAGCTGTTTGACCTTAACATTTTCCACTTAGAAAACATCTACATTTTATCAGTCACTGAGGTGTCCATGGAGATTGCAAAAGCAGAATATTTTCCTCAGGGCAAACATACACATGGACACATTCAGAAAAATGTAAGCCTATAAAGAAATGCCTCTATACTATATTCCAGTCAAGGCAAAAGAAAGGGTTGAAAGATAATTAACAACTCAATTCATTCACAAAAGTCATATTGTCTAGATCAGAGGTTCATATCTCATATGTGTGCATGCAATCCCCACACATACGTTGTTTTCCATACAACGTCTTTACAATAACTTCAAGGCCTTGTAGTCAAATTTCATAAACCAAGCACAACATGCACCCCATGGCTAGTCACTGTGAGAACATGGATCCGACAAGACCTCAGGCATGTAGCCTGGCCCTCTGTCACCCATGACACTCAAAGACTCCAATGTCTTAAAGCCAGAAAATGGCCTTCACAGCCTTTTCACATTGGCTGTACCTTTGCCATAAAGACAGGCTTCCTCACAAGTGCTGGGATGGAGATCCCCAGCTGACAGGGTTCCAATATTGATTTCTAACATACCAGATGGCTCATCTCACTTTTCCTCGGCTATACAGGGATGTTCTACTGTGGGGCGGAACCAGAGAAGCTACAGGGTACTGATGTCTTTCTTTGCAAATAGGTAAGAGAAAAGCAACGAGAGAGGTCACCATAGGATTTGGTGAGAAGGTAGAAAGCAGCAAGGACTAGAAAGCTATTTTCTTTAGAATATTAGGTCTGCCTGTACTCATATGGTTGGCTCTGCACTCTAAAAGCTAGTGCAGAAGTGGGGAAAATGATTAATGGCTAACAGGCCCAAAAGCTAGGCTCCCTTTAGATCTTCTTTACAAGTTCACACTAAGACCTCTATTATCCATGCCCTTTGAGGCAGGAACCTGACAATTGCAGTCTTGAGACAGACTTGGTTTTTATAGGCTGACAAAATAGGCTATAAAGGGCGAGAGTGAAATTCTAGATGAGAGGCATCTACAGACAATGGGCAATGAATAGGTCTCTTTTATCATGTTACTGTTTTTCAACTAGGCCTCAAACCAGGAAAAAGTCTTATAGAGCAACAGGTAGCTTCCAAAACCCAGTTATGATGACTACTCCAAGGGGTAACACATTGCCCCTCCCACTCAGTGTCTTTTATCCTCCAATCTCCACTGACTGAGGTCTCATGAATCTGGAATAATTCCCCCCCCCCCATTTTTTTTCTTAAAACACATCCAAGAGGCACTTCCCACATAACTAAACAGCATATGTAGACAGGAGATTGTTTTAGAAGCATCAATAATTAGCAACATCTGAGGTGGCACACAACATCCTTTATAGATTTCCCTATTTTTCACTCCCCCTTTGAAATAATGGAATTCTAAAAATAACTAAAATGATTTTTTTTTTAATCTTTTAACCTTTAAAGGCTCCCTTTTTTCATTTAAAAAGTGCTATTACCAGGATGACCACCAAAGGATCTCAAGAGTGGCTAGACATTTTCCCAGAATTCATGACACAAATTGAAAACAAAGAGGAAGATTCAAATGCCTTGAAGTCCCTAGAAAGGCTCAGCCAGAGACTAGGGTAAAATGAGGGAGAAAACCAATGATTACCAAGGGCTGTATTAAGGCACCTGGAGTCTTCGGAGAGGACATCCTTGCTCCTGACTCAGAGACCCACCAACCCAGCTGTAGTTATGTGGAACATAAGACACAGCGTGACCCCCAGAGAAGCATGACCCCAGAAAGCCAGACTGAAGAATGGGCAAGTATGGAATGAGACTGATCTGAACACCCTTAGAAGCAAATTAAGCAACAAAACAAAACAAAAGCAAAACAAAGAAACCCCACTCTTCTGAACGCAACTCTCCAGTAAGTTTTAGTTCACATTTAATGAACATTCAGAAGATGTACAGGCTCTAAACACAACTGTTCTGTCGATGAGAGCATTTTCTAGAGACTGGAGTTGAGATATGAAAGTCAAGAACTCTTGGAACGACTCTGTCTTCTCTTTGTACTTTAATGAAACCTAATCATTCTTCCTCAGCAGGAGGGGGATATGGAGAGGAAGAATGAAGACTGATGGGGATGGACTTCAATTTGAAGAACTCAAAATGATACACAATTTGAATGAAACCAAAGGAGACCCATAAACTGGCAGACTGGCAGAAATGAAGAAAGGACGGAGGGAATGAGGGAGGGAGAGAAGGAGAAAGGGAAGATGGAGGGGAAAAAAAAAGAAAAAAAAATCATTCAATGAATAAATTACTGCTTTGCAGACAGATAAATCCTTAAATCCCCACAGCACACATCCATCAAAACTTCATTATTGATAATAGGCTTACTCCTGAGCACTGACAAAAGCCTCTCTAGCTTCAGAGGCCATGTCCCACTGAGCAACCGATAGTACTCTTCAGTTTAGGAAGAAAAGAAATAAAAGCAAAGATATCTGGAGACCAGGGTTTCAAAAGTGGGTGATGAAGAGATGTCACTTCATATTCAACCTGTCCAGAATAGCTAATTTTCTACTCCAAGGTGTCTCTGAGCCATATCATACCCATTCCCTTATTCCCACTCATGCGCCACATGAGGTCATACCTACTCTTGATCTCCCGAACAGAGGAGGAAAATAAGATGGAAATATACTTGGAAGCAGCAGAATTAAACATCTAACCCGCTATATAACTCTGGCTAGTGGAGAGAATAGTGCTGAAAAATATGGGTCAAAGTGATTTAGAAAAGGCAGGGGAAGAAGCATAACATCAAATAGTTATATAAAATAGTTATGCTTACTAAATAGACAATTTTATTCTGCCCCCAGGATTTCTGCAGTGCTGTAATCTTATTGCCACCTCTTACATGATAGTTTCATTTACTCAGCAATATCATGGTTACGGCTTTCTAAGACAAGGAAATCTGTGGTATTATACTCCATTTTGCCAGCTCCTCTGAGTCTCACTGAACTTACCAGTCATATCTGAGACAGTAAGGACAGTGATGACCACTGGATGAAGTAGGAGGGGCATATTAAATATAAGTGGCAATAAAACAATGCCCACCTTCAAATACCTAAGATTTTCCCCGATCTCCCTCAAAATAAGATAGAAGAGAAACAGTGAAGAAAAAAAATGTGTTTCATGACAGAAACTGCATGGACTTTCCTGAATCTCCCTTATACTATAGGACAGAGCATAGAGTATGTACCCAAAGTGACACTCCCTCTATTGGACAAGCATGCTTCTTTCCCAGGACACAAACAGATCCTTCCAAAACAACTAAGCAATTAAATACTGAATCCAGCTTGAAGAAAGTAAACTGTCTAACAAATATGTACTTCCAATCCAGCCAAGTTGGTCCCCTCAATGCTAAATATGCCATGCAGTTACATTTCCAACTATTTGCAGGACATGTGAATTCATATGATTCATCACCAAGTAAAACTCAGCATTTCAAAAATAAAACTCCCTTCCCCAGATTAAGCGTTTCTAAAACCTACTAAATCAGCTCATTCTCCTAACATCTCTAATTCTAACTGTAGGGCCATCATACTCCCAGTCACCCAGGCCTGTTGTCTCTTTTTCCACATAAAATTAGTTGTCAAAACTTTGAACTCAAATTTCCAACGTTTCTCTCATGAATGCTTTCTTTTCCTTCTCCCAGTTGTGGTTCCCACTGTCTCTCACCTCGACTGCTTACAACAGCCTCCCTAGTTTCCTTGCAATGTCAACCAATTCTAAACATGGTCAATTGAAGCCCCTTAAAGCACAGGCCTCGAGTGCGATCCTCATTCTCAAACCCACCACAATCACAGAGACCTTTTTCAATATGGAGACAATATTAAGTTATCATATATGAAATGATGATGGAGGGGAAGGAGAGAAGAAGGGGGTGGAGGGGGAAAAGGGGTGAGGGGGGAAGGAGAGAAGGGGGGAGGAGGAGGAGGAGGAGAGGGTTAGGAGAAACCAAACGGTTAGAGGGAAGGAGGGAAGACTGACCTTTTAAAGTACTATTCTACATTGGTCACAAAATCCTGAGGAATTAGGAACTCTTATCATCCCTATTTTACAGATGAGAAACGTGAAGCACCAAAAGTTTATAAAGGTCACGAGTGACAGTTACAACCAAGAAAGGCTACACAGAGACTTGGCATTTCAGTGATGAAGAGGATCTTGCTAATCACCTTACCCAAGCCCCATGCTGTAAACATCAGATGACAGAACAATTTCCTTGATTTTCACTCAAAAGATAATTTCAGATTTAAAGAACATCTACTGCAAGTTTACTATAGGACAGGTATTTAACACATTAACCTACTCCTGCTTGCGATGCACACAGTGGTATGTACAAATAGTAAACAATTCAGACTTACCACAAGCAATCCTGTTTCTATGTGGCAGAGCCATGATTAGAAGCCCATTTTTTTATTCCAATTTTGGTTTTCCTTTGGCTAAACAGTGCCACAAATAATAGGGTAATAGAATATTAAAGGTAATCTGCAACAGAGCCTCATATGCCTCTCTAAACCTAGTCCATTAATCGCTTCTCAATCTTCTGCTCAATCTCAGCCCTTTTCACTGCCAAGCAAGAGCCCTGCACTCTCCCAGTCTCTATGCTGTTGGCTATGCTGCTCATTTTGCACTCATCTTTGCACTGCTGTATCTTATTATCTCCCTTCGTATATATATCTTGTCTAACTGCCAAACACTTAGTAGGCACCCAATAAATATTTATTGGCTAGCTGACTGATTTCACTCGAGTTCCCAGGGTGTTCTGTGGGCGTTGGATGAAAACAAAGTAATAACTGAGTCATATAATTTTTGAGCAAAAAGTGCCCAAAGAGATAAACAAATCCAATAACCTCCATAGACACATGAAGACAGACCCAGAGAGAAACTGAACATTTTTAAATGGGTTGTCTAAAGAAACACAGAGACTGGCACCACCACAATGGGCATCTAAGATCCTTCAGATTCTCAGCCTATTTCCCTTTATGGTACTGCTGTCCTTTAAAAATTCTATAACATAGGGGGCACCTGGGTGGCTCAGTTGGTTGAGCATCTGACTCTTGATTTCGGCTCCGGTCATGATCTCAGAGTCCTGAGACTGAGCACTGCATTGGGCTCCACGCCGGGTGTGGAGCCTACTTAAGATTCTTTCTTTCTGTCTGCCCCTCCCTTTCTAATTAAAAAAAAAAAAAAAATTTTATAAAACAGGAGTATTTTGTGTACATGAATTATCCAAGATGCCCTTAATCCATTAAAAACTTATCAGAACATTAAAAATAATCTAGCTACCTATTATAAATTGATCATTCTATTACTGTTAGCTAAAATATATATATGAAACATTTAATTACTATAATTATTTACTTATAATAATTGTTGTCTGGGCATTTGGAGGACTTTTTTTCTGGGGGACGGGGAGAAATTATTCAAAATGTGTGATGACTTTTCTCTCAATATATATTCCAACACAAGGTAGAAATATACATTGTAGACATAAATATGCTTTCTTCACCCCCGATTTTCTCCGCTCCTCTTTCCCTTGAGAAATGAACATTTTGCAAAAGAGCAGCAAAAGGAGCATGGACAGAGGTGTGCGGTGAGAATGTCCTCAGACTTCTCTCCCCCAGGAATAGTGGAGGGCATTCACTGAATTTGTCCAGTCACTCAGGGGGCTCCTTCTCCTACCACTGTCCTAGACTCAGGAATCAATTCACTGACCCAGAAGAGGTCCTGCTACAAAAGATGATCATAGTCATTCCATTTTTTTGTCCATGGTTTTTATACACATGTTTGAAAGACAAATATTCCCATGTTAGAGAATGGATGTAAGATGCCATCCCCCTTTCAAAAGAGGGCAATATTCCACTGTTGGAGCTTTCTACCACGTAAGATGAAAATCATCAGATGCCTACCCTTGACCCCGCCCCTAGCAGCCAGTGCACGGACATGCTGACAGCGGCTCTGTCAGTTAAATGCTCCTGCCTTGGGAGTGATGCCACGGAGAAGTGGCAGTCAGAATTCATTTACAATGGTGTCTTGCCTTTGGGGCAGCACCCCATGCAGGTGGTGATGGCGTTCTAGCCACACAGCATCAAAGTAAAGACAATTTTCCTGCTTCCTGCCCCTTTGGAGGTGCCCTGATCCCCATCTATTTTCCAAGTCTGACACTCTGGCCTTAGGTCAGTTCTCTTAGCTCCTCATAACTTCCCATATCCTCCTCTTTTTTAGGACAGAGTTGTTGGTGTTCCTTACAACCAACAACATCTTAATGGATTTAACTGACATCATGAAGATGCAGTCCCAAGAGTTTAAAGAAAAAGTCCCTAAGCATGGGTTATATAGGTCAGTGGCCTCTAAACCAGGAAACCTGGGAGCCAAGGCCTAGGGTGAGAGGCAGGTGCCCTAGTAAGGCTTGCAGAAGTCTGTAGGCCCTATAAAGGCCATATAAGGTGCTCTCTTCCCAGAGTCCCACTGTATCACCCACATCTCACCCCATCACAGGTCCAGGGCTGGTGGCTGGGCAGCACTAAACTTTAACTTTTTGCTTAGGTACTTAGTGTAAGGGAGGACAACTCTATCTTGCCCTCACTACTAGCTGGGTAAGGACTTATTGGTATGATCTGTACCTGAACCCTGGATCCTCTGTGAGGTTCCCCAACCAACCTGTAACCCAACAGTTCCAGCCACTTGCTAAGGAAAAACAGAAGTGCAGGAGAAGATGAGCAGTAAAGTAAGGATGGCTTTGAGGATATTGCCATCAAGAGAATAAAAGTCAGTTTAGGAATGTCCATAAACATATTAAAGTGTGCAATATGAAAGGCGAATGAATATCTTAAAGTCATGAAAACATGTACCTATGCCTTTACAAAAATACTATTATATTCAGGTATAGGGATCAATTATAAGGCTTCTAAGGATGAATGAACAAGGTAAATGTAAAGAAGGTCTAATGTTAGTGAAAGAGATATTCTACTAGTTATTTCATTTGAGTTTCTAAACAAAAATGATGTCCCAACTACAATCATCTTAATGGAAAAAATAAATGAGAGGTGGTAAAATGCTTACCAGTTAAAACAATTTCGTATCTTTAGGAACTTAAAACATTCCATTTTAGCTTAGTTTGTTTGGTCTGTTTGCTTTCCAAAATGCACACAATAGGAAACTAACTTTCTAAAAAACACATTCATGGTGTGGCAGAGTTTTGTTTCTGTTTTTTAAAGGAGGTTCTAACATAAGGCATTATCTCACATCAACACCTTAAGAGGGCAAAGTCTTCATCTAAATTATAAAAAATGAGTGAAGAGACAGAATAACATAGTAAAACAAATGAATATGATAAAAAAAGAAATGTTAAGAATAAACGATCAGTTCTCCTTCAACCGACGAGAGAAATTACACACAGCATTTATATTTTTCTTCAATAGTGAAAGCCACTTAATGTTTCCCACTTCCTCCAGCCCTTTGTGGCCATAGAGAGCAATTATGAGCTTGTTTCAGAAAGAACTCATGGCACAGAGCAGTGATTCAGGGTAGAGGATCTCAGTTCTTACCCCAGCTCTCTGGCTGTTTAAACTCTTGTGAAGGAGCTAAGCCTGTACCAGTTTCTGTATCTATAAAATAAAGAGAGCAGATCTAAATGCTCTATAAAATGGATTAGAATATATGTGAGCTAGAACATAATTTAAAAATGAACTAGCAATTACTGATCAATAGTCATACATGTTTGATAATCTTTCTACCAGTATTTTTATATAGCACTAGCTGATAACATTCAAGGCAAAGTAGATTATGTATCATTTCAGTAAGTATATAAACACTAAGGTATGTTTATATACATTCCTGGTTATGGTTTGTAGAATACTGTGGTAGGAGGCACAGTTTCTTCCAATCCTTCTACTAGGGACTATAATAGCCCTATTCTTTCTGTGCGTACAAAAAATGATGGAAAAGGGTGGGAGGCCAGGCTGCTTGACAAATTTACTTATTCTCGACAAATATTTACTTATTCTTGACAAATATTTATTCTATTCAACTGTTTAATGTCCACTATTTCTTTAATATATAATGCATTGCCCAAATATTCTGGAGTATTAAAAAAGAGGACAGAGGGATGAGCAAATAAAAGTATATACATATATGGTATATTTTCTACCAAGGAAACTAAAGACCAATTTTGGATTCTTCACCAGCTAAGTTCCTTATACTTTGGCTAAGTACTTCTTTCAATGGCAAGAAACTGCCTTTGCTCACTAGCAGAAATGTGTTCAAAGAACTGATTCAAGAGTAGAACTGACATTTAACAGGAATTTATTACATTTCTTGAATCTCTGAGGCTCACTAGATTAGGTAGAGTAGGAGGTTTACTGATCTTATCATTGAACATAGTGAAAAAATCAAAGACTCACCCTTTACATTTACATAGTTTGTCAAGTACTATTTTGGCCTATCAAGCTTACACTTGAGTAATGTAAGTAGCAGCAACATGTCAATAAAATAATTATGAGATGTTTCCTGAGTAGTCCTATGAGACTATATAAGATTACTGCACAGTAAATATTAACAAGAGAGGTAGACTTCATTACTATAGACTATAAGGAAATTTCAGAAATACTTCATTCATTATAACTACAGAGTTTAGAGCTGAAAGGGCCTTAGTGTTCTACTCCAATTCTCTCATCTTACAGATTGTAATGTCTCTGAATCTCAGATTAGCAAACTATTTAGTGACTGACCTGGACTAGAACTCAGGTCTCAAGTCATAAAACAAGCATCCTTCCACCATGACAACCTGCCTCTAGTTTCATAAAAAGACTGGAAAAATTACTGACACACACAACTCAGACGGCTCTCAAAGGCATTATGCTAAATGAAAAAGGTCAACCTCAATGGATCACACACTGTAGGAGTCCATTTATATAATGTTCTTGAGATGACAAAATTATAGAGATGGAAAATGGATTAATGGTTGTCATGGATGTTGGGAGCGGAAAGGTGTGGTAGTAGCACAAGGGAGATCCTTCTGAAGACTGAACAGTTTTCTGTCTTGATTGTGATGGTGGGCACATGAATCTACACGTGATAAAATGGCACACACACACACCGCACCAACGCCACATTCCTGACTTTGTTTTACTATAGTTATGTAAGTTATAACCATTGGGGGGAACTGGCTAAAGGGTACATGGGATGGACTGCTGTACACTTTTGCAACTTCTGTGAATCTGTAATGACTTCAAAAGGTAAAAAAGAAAAAGTCAATAGAACTTGAGCTTACTAAAAAGAAAACAAAAGCACCAAAGACTCTAAACTCCATTCTCAATCAGAATAATCCTCATCCAGAATAATCCTTTGAAGATTAAAGTCAACAGTGAAATAAGTCAAAAAGAGAAAGACATGTATCATATGATCTCACTGATATGAGGAATTCTTAATCGCAGGAATCAAACTGAGGGTTGTTGGAGTGGGGGGTGGGGTGGGAGGGATGGGGTGACTGGGTGATAGACCAGGGTATGTGCTCTGGTAAGCGCTGTGAATTGTGCAAGACTGTTGAATCTCAGATCTGTACCTCTGAAACAAATAATGCAATATATGCTAAGAAAAAAAAAAAAGAAGAAGAAGAAGAAGAAGAAGGTAGCGGGAGGGGAAGAATGAAGCGGGGGAAATCGGAGGGGTAGACGAACCATGAGAGACGATGGACTCTGAAAAACAAACAGGGTTCTAGAGGGGAGGGGGGTGGGAGGATGGGTTAGCCTGGTGGTGGGTATTGAGGAGGGCACATTCTGCATGGAGCACTGGGTGTTGTGCACAAACAATGAATCATGGAACACTTCATCTAAAACTAATGATGTAATGTATGGGGATTAACATAAGAATAAAAAAAAAAAAGATTAAAGTCAACAAAACTTGCCATTACTCCTCTGCTCAAAACTCCACAATGGCTCCTATCTCATTCATTGTAAAAGCCAGAGACTTAGAGTGGCTTACAAGAACATACATGGTCAGCTATCCCCCTTCCTGTTCTTATTGACCTCATCTCTCACTGCCCCCACCCTTGCTCCCCCTGCTCCAGCCACAAGGCATTCTTTCTATCCAGGTACACTTGCACCACAAGACCTTTGTCCCTGCTGTTCTCTTTGCCTTCATACCACTTGCTTCTTCACTTCATTCAGGTCTTTGCTCCTGTCACCTTATCAGTGAGGCCTGAGTACCTACTGAAAATGTGCCTCCTTCTAATCTTGGAATACCTCCTCTATCCTTCCTTAGCTTTATTTTCTCTATAGCACTTCTGACCATCTACATAATTCTACATATTCTATTTTATTTGTTTGCCACCGCTGGAATATAAGTTCCCACCCAAAAGACAGATTTCTCTCTCTATAGTATTCATTACTTTATGCCCAGTACCAAGAGTACCTGGTACATCATGTACTAAAGAATTAACCTGCTGGATAGACCAGAAAGAAAAAAAAAAAATAAACCAAAGTAGCAAAGTAAAACAAACATGTTATGTTCGTGTGGCCTAAGGAAAAGGTGCAGTTTAGGGATTACATATAAACGATGCTGCATTTTGTTTAGATTTGCAATCATGAGACCAATTCTGGCTTTAATTGGGAGAAACCTGACAAAAGACATTTACCTTTAAGTCCCATTTTTCTGTGCTATCATACCAAGGGGATTGAAGTGAAGAACCTCTAGGGTCCCAGACAAAGCTAAAATTCTCAATGGGTCCATGTGAGAATGGACATGGAACATCTGCATTTCAGGTCTAACCCAGGGGAGTCTAGAAAGGAGATAAGCATGGGGAGTCATGGAAGGTATCTGGGCATTGGTTCTCTCAAAGACCCCGGATGTGGCAAAAACTGCAGTATGCACTGGGAATAAAGAAAGAGAGATCTGTGACCTAGTGCTGTCAGTGTCGTGTGCCTTACAGTAAGTAAGTGCAGGGTGCTGATGAAGCACATATACAGATGCCCAGTTAGGGTCTTGTTTGGGCAGGGTTCCTAAGGTAAAGCCTCCCTAAGGTGTAAAATGCTAAAAGTGAGTAGGAGCTATATAGGAGCAATGTATGTTCCAGACAGAGAGAGCAGAATAACTTCAAGAACAGTGAGTTTAAGCTGTTTTTGTTTTTTACAGAAATGATGGATGAAAGCCAGGGAATATTAAGTATAAACATGGAGAGTTAAGCAAGGGCCAGGTCACGGGTTTGTATTAATCCTAGAGGCTGTGGATGATTAATGAAGACTTTTAAGCAGGAGAATAACAATCAGATTTGTTATCAGAAAGCCAATTGTGGCACTAGTGTGGAAAATGGATCAGAAGGGAGTTAGGACCAGTAAGGAGACGGCATAAACCAGGCAGTGAGGAGAAAAAGGCTGGAATGAACTTAATATATACCAGCAGATAATCAGGTATGGAGAGTGAGAGAGGAGGAGAAAAAGATGACACTTTTGGATTAGCGGAACAGAAGACTGACTAAATGGTGGCACCATCAATCAAGATGTGGGATCATTCCAGGGAAGGAATAGCTTTTTAAAGGGGAGAACATGAGCTCAGTTTTAGCCATACTGAGTTTTGGTATTTAAGAAGTAAGGTGCAGTAAGTACTTGGATATATTGGTGGGGAAAGCCTGACAGAAAGAATTGGGCTAGAGACCTAGGTTTGGGAATCAGTAACATCTACCTGAAAATTGAAGCAATGGGATGAATGAGATCACCCATGGAGACTGAGGTGGGATAAGAAGACAAGATGGAAGCCTGGAAAGCACAAATATTTAAGGAGCACTCAAAAGCAGACTGAAGAGAAGTCATCGGAATTGTAGAAGGAAATCCAGTCAAGTATGCATACTAAAAGAAAAGAGAAAATTTTTCAAAAAAAAAAAAAAATGGTGGTAAGTTTTAAATACTACAGAGATCAAGTGTAAGCAAGGATTGAGAAGTGTCCTTAAGGGAAGCACTGGTCTCCTAGGTAAGCTCAGTTTCAATGATGTGGCGGGCTCAAAGCAGATGGTACAGGGATGAAGAGCAAATGGAGACAATTAAAATTTCTTTTAACTCTTTTAATTAACTTGGCTGGGAAGAGAAGACAAGAAGAAGGAAAGCAGCTACAATAAAAAGAGAAGACTGGAGGATAATTTTTAAAAGTTAGTTAAAAAGAAAAGGGATAACTGATAGCACAAAATTCCTAAGAGACCAAAAGAGAGAATTCAGAGGATGTATGTAGAAAAATTAGTCTGGAAAGTAAGAGGCTGAAATCTTCCATGGAGATGGGAAGGCAGGAAGGAGGTAAGAAAGCAAGCAGGGCAAAGACAAGTGTGGAGATGTGAGAACCAGGTTAGAGCATTTCCTAGATAAGCCTGTATTTTTTCCATAAAGCAGGAAATGAGGCTGTGTGCTGAGAATGAGGGGAGAGAAGAAGACAGTAGGGGGGCTGAACTGAATATAGTTGTGAAAATCGGAGCTAGCTCTTGAGGTAAAGTCATAGGAAAACAGCACTTACGGGGAATAGAGCCGGCAGCGGTAAGCAGGAAGAACTGGAGACGGACAGCCTGCAGTGAGGAAAGGCTTACGGAGAAGGCTACTGAATTCACTGAGGTCTGAGTTGTGGGGTACATGGAGTGGAACAATGGCCAAAGCAACAGGGAAGAAGCGATAAGGGAATTTGTTAACAAATCAACGCATCCATCAGCCCTTCCTAATTACGCTGCTTCTCCCAAGACCTCCAGAGGTGTCACCAAGGCAGGATCAAACATCCTCAGTTATCGAAGCTCCTGGTGGGAACTAAAGCTATGGATGGCTTGTCCCTGCCTCGCCCCCGACTTTCAACAGCTGTATGGCATCTTTTCTCTGAAGAAATATGCAATATGCTATTGCTTTGAGCCACATTTGCCTAACCTACTTCTAATCTTGATCTTCCTAAATTAACCAAATGGAGAGAAACCACCTCCAATTCTTCACAGATAGGAGAAAAGAGTTCTGGTAACTTAGGAAGGGCAATGGGTAAGAATAAGTAAACTCTGGAGAAATTCAAGAAAGCCAGCATATGTGCGGATGTCCTTAGAGGGACACACTAATGTAATCATCAGTAGTCTCTGTCTCTGTCTCTCTCAATGGAATTCCTGCTTGACTGCTGATCTGGGTGCAAGCTAATTCCCCCCACAGTGAACACTGCTGTTAAGATGCAGAATTCTCCACCATCTGTTACCCAGAATTAGCATAATGACAGATTATCTAATCCCTTACATTTAATTGATACAAATGGCGCTCTTACACCACCAATTCAGGCGTATCCTCATTCATATGGTCTTATCTCCACTCCATAAAAACTGGTCCTCCCACCTTGCTGGTGATGGATCTGGTCTGGAGTTTACCCTCAAACTTGCCTAAAAGTCCAGGTGCTTTACCATGAGACACTTTCCTAAAATCTTTTATTCAGGAGTGGGAATACAGCTGTTATTCCAGATGCACGGGAAAAGGGGCATGCTGAACAAAAAGAAAATCTGTCTCTAGGAGACTGGCAAAACTACTGTGTAGGTAGGGCAGTGCCTCCTTGAATTAGATCGGGTTGAAAATTTCAAAAGGAAAGACAAAAGGTTAAGTTAAGTCAGGGCTGATCTGGGGACAGTGACAAAGGGAGAAAGGCAAAAGGAAAGAAATCAGAAAATCAAATGGGTAGCAGTACAATACTAACAGGAGAGGCTCTGCTGTTTTACAGATTCAGGTGTTCTACACAGACCCAGGGTAGCATTAAACAAAAAATGGGAATCAGACACCTAGAAAATCAAGGACATGCTCATAGGACCAAATAACTAGAAGAGCACAATCAATAAGAAGTAGAATGGACAGCTGCCTGTGGCACCAGAGGAGGTGAACTGTCCTATCACCAGTGACCATACTCACCAGAGTAAGTTTTACACTGTGTAAAAAAATTTGGCTCATTTTTAATGATGCTGCAATGTGATCCTCATGTAGCACTGACCGAGGTTTTAACAAACTCACTGATGTGTTCAAAATAAACTGGGGTGCCTGGGTGGCACAGTCGGTTGAGGGGCTGACTCTTGGTTTTGGTTTAGGTCGTGATGTCACGGTTGTGAGATCAAGTCCTGCGTCAGGCTCCACACTCAGCCCGGAGTCTGCTTAAGACTCTCTCCCTCTCCCTCTGCCCAAACCGCCCCCACCCCTGACTACTAGCACACGCTTGCTCACACACTCTAATAAATGAATCTTAAAAAGTAAATTAAAAAAATTAACCGAGGAAGCACTCAGTAATACATGAGCCTCTGTAAAGACTCAAAGTAGAGAGACTTCCTCTCTTCTGAGCACTGGTGGGCAGGGGAGGCCCACACCTGACATTTACTTAGGGTACTACGCTCTAGCCACAAGACTCCATAGTACATAAATTAGCCCCTCTCTTCCAAGGACACTCACAATGCTACCAGTAAGAGTCAGGAAAGCAACCAACACTGTCATTTCTGTGGCAGCAGCAGGCAGGCAGTACAGAGAAAAGTCACATGGAAAACTGGACTTGCAGCCGGATGAATGTTACTTCATGAAGCTGTTGTGAGCAAGAAACAAGAGACTATACTTAGATTCTGCTTGGCAAATAGTAAGCATTGTGTGTTGGTGATCACTCTTGCTGGTTTTCATTATCATTGACCCTGGCCTAGTTGTGTCACTCCTCCTGGACTCAGCCACCTCGTTCATAAAATGAGGGAGGTGGGACTAGATAGCCTTACACATGTTTTCCCTACTATAAAACTTATTTTACTAGAAGAAAAAAAAATGTTCTAGGTGCAGCCATGAAAATACACATTCTCAACTCAAGCATTTTTCAGGAAGTAGCTGAAAAGGTGAGCCTGACTTCACAAGATCTGTCCAGGAGATGAAGCTATCAGAGCAGACTCCTACTTCAAATCCATCGGGCTTGGGAAGAGGTCACCCTGAGCTGATAAAGACATCGTATTCACCCCTTCGGCAGCGGAGCATGGCCTGGGAGAGCAGCCATCCGTCTGCAGCACTCCCAATCACACATGCCACTGTGGAGACAAGATTCACGGCTCCAGCGGCAATAGGCCAGTGTTATCCAATATGCATGAAATCAAAGTTTTCATCATTTCCAGTGGTCAAAGGCCAGTGAGTGATAAATCCCAGAATACCAGGATTAATGAAGGAGTCATTAAAACCCAGCATTAAATCACTTCTGTAGCCAATGCTGAGAGTGATGTCTATAATACATTACAAGGCTGATTAGAAAGAAACAAGTTCCAATTTAGAAATGAATTGCCTGATTTTTTAAAAAACTGATTGGATGGCTATCACAGCAATTTTGTTATTACAGGAGAAAGAGAGAGTGGGTAACATATAAGTTATGTCACGGATAAGAAATTGTCATCTCAAAATCAGAGGGAACAGAATTTGGGGGTGAGTAACTTCCTAAAGACAGTAAGATGGAAAAGGGAGTCCTGACACTGGACAGATTTTCTTTTTTTAAAATTTTGAGTGCAGTCTGTGTGTGTGTGTGTGTGTGTGTGTTTTGAGGGGGAGGTGCTGTTAACACTTTATGCCCAGGAAACAAGTTTAATCTAGAAAAATTCTAGAATAACCACATTCTGATTAGAGTCTGAGAGAGGATATGAGTTGATACCAATGAACTATCTTCTCATCCACAATGAGTACTGTCTTACTGTTGAACACAATCTATAAATGTGAAAAACAAAAGCCCTCAACAAATATTCTAAAGATAAAACATAGTGAAAAACATGGGACTGGCTCAGGTGGGCAAGGCTCTGACCTACCTATACCTACTCCAGTTTCCACAAGTTTCTGACTAGGAAAAACAGAGCCTCCAGAGGCTTCTACTTACTTGTTACAGTTCTATCCTGGGGCAGTGCACTAGTTAGAAAAACAAATGCCACCAAGTAGATGCTCTGGCTGAGAGAATCCCTTTACAGGCAAAGACTTTCAACCAAACCCCCTCAACACACAAAGCTCATCAGTACAGGCAAGGTAATGGAAAAATAGTTCCGATTCAAACAATCCAAACCAAAATAAGAATACTTCTTATTCTTGACTCTCCCCCTCTCTGCCAAGCTACTGTGAGACAAGACTGACATCTTTCCCTGAAAACAATTCTTGAAGGATTCTCTAAGACCAGGTGATATAATGCGAATTCTTATCTGTTATAATCGGATAATATCAAAAATATTTAACATATGGCACTGGCTACAGTTTGTCATTCTTGTATATACCAGCTGAATATAAGCCTTGTTTATAAAAATAGAAAGGTATGCAAGAAAACAGCCAGCGTCATAAATGTGGTTGTATCTAGAAGGGTATCAGGATAATACAGCAAATCACTTGAGGATATTAGTTTAGATTAAGGCTGCCAAATAATTATGCCTCAAACATCAAAACATACATCATTAATTTCAGATGCATCAATCTACACCCCAAAAAAGAAAACAATTAACTCTAGGGCTTCTTAAATATTTAACTATTGACTTGAGTCTTTACTAAACCCCACAACTAGCATTTATTGAGTCTAACAAATAGATAGATTATACTTGAATTTCTTTGGTCCCCAACAGTATTTAAAAGATAAGTTTGGGTTAGTTAGCAACAACACTACCAATAACAAAGACATTAATAATACCTTCTACTACCAAAGACTTCCTCTTAAGGAGAAGATTAAAACAACAACAACACAAACAGTTGCCAACTAGTCAAAAATCTATGAATCTGATAATTACACACAGAGGTAAAGGATTATTAGAGGTCTAAATTCGAAGCTCTTAGGGCACCTGGGTGGCTCAGTCGGTTAAGTGTGTCTGCCTTTGGCTCGGGTCATGATCCCAGGGTCTGGGGATTGAGCCCCGCAGTGGGCTCCCTGCTCGGCGGGGAGCCTGCTTCTCCCTCTCCTGCTCCCCCTGCTTGTGCCCGTGTGCTCTCTCTCTGTCAAATAAATAAATAAAATCTTTAAAAAAAAAATAAAAATAAATTTGAAGCTCTTTCCAATGTTGTACCTTGTTATCTCAGGTAAACAATTTACCTTGAGGTCTGTCAGTGGTGAATGGCAATGAGGCCACTAAGTCAATTGGCAGTGATAACTAAGAGTTAGCTAGATTGGATTCTGCCAATCCACAGCCTTCCAACTAAGTCTAGTGTTTATGATCAAATTCTGGGGAGGGAGGGCTATGTAGAAGGAAAAATTCATGGTTAGCTCTTTCACAGCCAACACCAAGAGCCCTAGGCATCTCTCGGGACAACTGGCACAGGTGCCACAAGACCGGGGCAAGAGAAAGCCCTACCGTAAGAAGAGGAAGTATGAGGTGGGACGCCCCGCTGCCAATACTAAGATTAGCCCCCGCTGCATACACACAGTCTGTGTTCGGGGAGGCAATATGAAGTACCCTGCCTTGAGGCTGGACGTGGGGAACTTCTCCTGGGGCTCTGAGTGTTGAACCCACAAAACAAGGGGTTCTGATGTCGTTTACAATGCCTCTGCCAACGAACTGGTCAGCACCGAGCCCCTGGTGAGGAACTGCATCGTGCTCACTGATGGCACCTTACCAACTGCAGCAGGAGTCCCACTAAGCACTGCCCCCTGGGCCACAAGGAGGGGGCCACGCCAGCTCCCAAGGAGGAAGAGATTTTATTTATTTATTTTATTTATTTATTTTTTTAAAGATTTTATTTATTTATTTGACAGAGACAGAGACAGCGAGAGCAGGAACACAAGCAGGGGAGTGGGAGAGGGAGGAGCAGGCCTCCCGCCGAGCAGGGAGCCCGATGCCGGGGCTCGATCCCAGGGCCCTGGAATCATGACCTGAGCCGAAGGCAGACGCTTAACCAACTGAGCCACCCAGGCGCCCGGAGGAAGAGATTTTAAACAAAAAACAATCAAGGAAAATTAAGAAATATGATGGACGGAAAAAGAACGCCAAAATTAGCCATCTTCTGGAGGAGCAGCTCCAGCAAGGCAAGCTTCGCGCACGCACGGCTTCAAGACCAGGCCAGTGTGGCTGCGCAGATGGCTACGAGCTAGAGAGCAAGGAGCCCGAGTTCTACCTGAGGAACATCAAAGCCCCGAAAGGCAAACAAATCTTCCTCCCCTCTACCTTCAGTCATGTAATAAAGGTGTATATTGTTCTGGAAAAAAAAAAAAAATCCCTGGCTAGACTTTAAAGCCAATGGGCCAACTTCTGGCTTCATGGCTACTACTTCTCTCTCCCTGAAACACACCCCTAGTTAAAGTTCTCTTTCTGAAGAACCTGAGAAGAGGTTTAAAGAAACTCCAGATTACTAAAAAGAGATACTAAGAGATGAAAGAATATTAGCAATACTGTTTGTTACTTTCTCCTTCACAAAAGGCCAGATAAAGGCCTTAGGAAAAGACGGTGGGTGAATGACTTACCAAGGTCACGCTACATGCTGGAGGCAGAGCTAGAAATAACCATTACCCCTTTAGCCCCTTCCCTGCTCTGCCATTCTGTATGTACTCTAAACAGAGCTGGTATGATAGAAATTAATGGGGGTTTATAAAAGGCTATGCTTTGGGAACAAAACTGATCCGAGAAAAAATCCATTTGTAAAGTTTCTTTTATTCTTCCTACTACCTATATCTATACTTATTTGAGAAGAGAGAAGAATGATGGTTTTGGAGCTTCCTGTTTCCTCTAGACTTCTTTTCACAGTGCTTATTAATACTGGCTGCACATTAGAATCAACCATTCAGAACACCAATGCCAGGTCCAATGCCACGTCAATAAACCCAGAATCTCTAGGGGTGAAGAACAGTATTTGAAAAGAACAAATGGGGGGGCGGGGGCACGCCTGGGTGGCTCAGTCGGTTAAGCGTCTGCCTTCAGCTCAGGCCAGATGCTGGGATGGAGCCCTGCATCAGGCTCCCTGGCTCAGCAGGGAGTCTGCTTCTCCCTCTCCCTCACCCACCCTCATCGCCATCCCACTCATGCTTGCCTCCCTCCTTGCTTGTTCTCTCAAATAAAATCCTAAAAAGAGGGGGGTGGATAAATATGGGTACCTAGATTTCAAATATGGGGCACCATTATTTTTAAGTGTCCCAGGTGGTTCTATCATACAATTTTGAGGAAAAGTACACAGACAGAAAAGTTCAACTAATATACTCTCTTTTTCCAAATTTCAAGGGCCAAGAGTGACCTAACACAACTTAAGGCCCCAGCATCATAAATGTGTTAACGAACCTGGCACTCCCTAAAGAACAAGAACCTAAGCATAGACCAATTTTTGGAACTGGTTCAGGAACAGCAAATTCATTCCTATTGGTTCAATTTAGGTCACAGGAAGACAAGTAATAGGTTGTGAGAGCAACCAGAGAGGATTCCTCAGATTCCTCATCTTTGTCTCTTCAGAACAGAACTGCCAGTTGCCATGCGGCATTTTCTAGGCAGCTGTGATGAACCCCCTCCAAAATGTAGGCATCACTTGGGGAGGGGGGAGTTCTCCGCCTCTCAGGGGAATAAGGGACAAATAAGCAAACTCGTGGCCATTATGACAAAACCAGGCCTACGTACCCAGTCTATTATTAGCCTGACATTAAACACCACTTAAAAACAAAACAAAACCACCCGCCCACACAAACACACACCCCAAGACAGAAAATTACATAATGGCATCTGGAATGATCTGCTCTGACAGTGAAAGTAGAACCAGCCAAATCGCAGAGGTCTAGTAAAGACCAAAATGGGCATGAGGTAGCCCCAGAGAGTCATTTTCAAGTCCTCTATAATCTATGCAAATGTTGAGAGACATAAACAATGCTTTGTTTAGAGGAAGAAGTTCAAAATAATACCCTAGCTTCTGGAAGGTTGTCATCCTGCTCCAAAGTCACTGCTAAGTGGCAGAGTAACTAACTCTATGTTCCTTTAGAAAACCCAATCATTTTAGAGAAATTAGAAGAAAATTATCTTGGCACAGGTCGCTTCTTAGGATGGAAGCTCAAGAGAAGTTTTGTCATATGGGTCAGAAAGAAAAAAAGGGCCCAGTAAAGAATTCCACTATCTGTCCTGTTATAGTTTACAGTCCACAACCCAGCCAGTGGGCACCACGGGAACAGGAAAGTGGTGCTCTTATGCCCCAGAATCCATTAGCAACTAGACCAAGCCCAGTGTCAGTGTGGCTGTGGTTTAGAATATGTAACTGCTTTAGACTTAACTGCTTTCAGAATCTCTGCAAGTAAAAGCTCTAGCAATGAGTCTCCACTTATAAAACTAAGTCAAAACCAACAGTCTTCTGGTGCTCAACATTTTTCTCTAAGAATTAGAAGATGTAATAGTTTTTCACTAGATGATTCTTAGCTCTAATATAAGCAACAAATGAGCCCCACAAAAAGGCTGAGGATTTTGAAATTTCTTCTTCTCTCCTACTCTTTGGGGAGGGCAGGGTTATTCTGGTCCCTGGCTTTGAAACCCAGTAAACCACTACAGAGCCTTTGTGGTCAACCCTCACTCAATGGCCTGATCTCTCCACAGCCACAGGCTCTGCTAAGGGACAAGTGAAGGAACAGTTCCAGAGGGAGGTTTTTGAGGAAGTGGTGACAAGAATAAATGCTCTGTATAGCTGCTTCTGAAAGAAAAAAAGTGATTTTGCAATCAATGCCAACATGATGGGGCGGGGAGGGGGGGGTTGATGAAGAGATGGTCTAAGAAGTACATCAGAATTCCCCTTGCTGTCAACCCAATATGTGATGGTTTATGCATCATAATTTTAACACAATAGAGGCTCACACTAAGGCAATAGTTTGCTGAGTCATAGTTGATATGTAAGCAGATATATCAGAAATCTAAAAGGCCCCATGTAAAACCCACACTGGAAACTTAATAGAAGACAGTCCCAAGTTTCCTTTACCTGTTGGGAAGTTCATGCTGTTATTAAACATCTCCAAATTCTATCATACGCATTGACTTTAAAGGTCCAACTATTTCCTCTCTCCAAGTTCCACTTGTTGTAAACATTTTTACTAATGGCACAAAAATTCACAAGAACATCACAACAGAGAGGGTCATTCAGTAAGTTTCACAAAATACAACTTCCAGGGACGCCTGGGTAGCTCAGTCAGTTAAGCAGCTGCCTTCGGCCCGGGTCATGATCCCAGGGTCCTGGGATCGAGTCCCACATCGTGCTCCTTTCTCAGCAGGGAGCCTGCTGCTCCTTCTCTCTCCCTCTGCTTGTGCTCTCTCTGTCAAATAAATAAAATCTTAAAAAACAAAAATACAACTTTCAGTAGAACACTTTGGGCGGGGGGGGAGGGGGGGGCACGTAATAGCACTTCCTAAAACACTTAAGGTTAGTAGTCCTCTGCCTTTTTAACCACTTCAGGTATGTAGATAGGCAGATCACTAACTATAGCACTATATCCAGATAGGTTGCTTGTTAGCACACCTCTTGCTTTGAAAGATATTTTTTTTAATTTATTTATTTTTTAAAGTAGGCTCCATGCCTAGTGTGGAGCCCAGTATGGGGCTTGAATGCAGGATCCTGAGATTAAGACCTGAGCAGAGATCAAGAGTCGGCCGCTTAACCGACTGAGCCACTCAGGTGCCAAGATGTTTTCAATAAATTACTTTTATTAAGGGATAAACTGTATGTGCATTAAACTTCTTGAAACATGAAAACTTACTTATGAATGCCACTTGTACCTTTATGCAAGTACTTATCAATCATTACTGTATTAACAGTATACGTTTAAGAATTAGAGGAGGGACGCCCGGGTGGCTCAGTCGGTTAAGCGTCTGCCTTCGGCTCAGGTCATGATCCCAGGGTTCTGGGATCGAGTCTCACATCCGGTTCTCTGCTCAGTGGGGGGCCTGCTTCTCCCTCTCCCTCTGCCTGCCGCTCTGCCTACCTGTGTGCTCTCTCTCTGTCAAATAAATAAATAAAATCTTAAAAAAAAAAGATTTAGAGGAAAAATGGATATAAGTTAGCCATCATGGTAATTTTTAAAAAGTGAGAAAAGAGATAAATCCAATTGAAGGGCCTGGCATGGGACAATAAAAATGGACTACTAAAGGGGCTCCTGGTGGCTCAGTTGGGTGAGTGTCTGACTTTTGATTTCAGCTCAGGTCATGATCTTGGGGTCCTGGGATTGGGCCCCACGTCAAGCTCCCCGCTCTACAGGGAGTCTGCTTGTCTCCCTCTCCTTCTGCCCCTCCCCCACCTCTCTTTCTCTCATAAATAAATCTTTAAAAAAAAAAAATGGACTACTACAAAATCCAAGCCATAATCCAATGAGGTATTTCGTTTTGTTTTTTAATTAACCTACAGGCAACTACTACTTACCAGGCATTTCCTATATCTTATTTAAGCTAATACTTAGAACATTCTGTGAGGTAGCAGTTTATCAGTGGATTAGCTTAGCCAGGAAGAATGTTAAGACTAAGAAGAGGATGAAATATAAAAACATTCAAGAAAAATCCTTAAAAAGTTTGAGTGAAAAAAAAAATAGCCAGAAGTGTGTGAGAGAGGACAAAGAAAGAAAGGACAGGGCTGGCTGGCTCAGTCAGTAGAGAATACAATTCTTGACCTCGGGGTCATGAGTTCAAGCCCCACGTTGGGTATAGGGATTATTCAAATAAATAATAAATGAACTTTTAAAAAAAGAAAAGAGAGAGAGAGAGAAAGGACAGAAGCCGCTAAATATGAAATTAACATCAATGGCAACCAGTCGAGTTCAGAGGCTTGGAGCTGATGTGAGAACTTGACTGTTAGGTCTTAGTATATATGCTGAATATTTAAATGCATTAGTACATTTAATCCTCACAACCACCTGATGAGATGTGAGATTATTATATCTAAATTACATAAGAAAAAACTAAGGCCCAAGATTGCACAGCTATCCGGTAGCAGGGCTGAGGTTTTACATCATGTCTGTTTATCTCTAAAGCCTACTTTTATCAGACACCCAATAACAATTTGCCTTAGACTTCATGGTAACACAAGGTCAAGTAGTCAATTTTCCTGTTCCCAGATTCAATTCTCAAGAAATAACCAGCACTCAAAAGGAATACCCCCCACATAAAAGCTATTATATTAGCATGATTAAACAATAGATAATTTCCCTTTATTTCCTAAACTTCTGAAAACATTACAATTTTTTTGTGATTTTATTTATTTATATTATGTTCAGTTAGCCAACATATAGTACATCATTAGTTTTTGATGTAGTGTTCAACGATTCATTAGTTGCATATATAATTTTTTTATTACTTAAAAAAAAAATCAATTCACTCAGCATGAACTGGAGCAAATCCCCTGTAAGGCAGCATCACGACTGGGAGATAACAGAATCTACAAAAACTCCATTCCTATTTACCTTACCACTTTGTACTGTGCCGGCCACAGGAATTGTAAAGAGAAAGGTGCTGAGAAATGGCATATAAAAGACACAGAATTTTTGCTTATTGGTAACCATGTCAAATGTCCCCTCTCCTTATCACATCAATTGCATTATCCAAAAGAATAAAGAAAGAATGCTTGAGGGAGGTCAGAATGGCAGACTGAGAACTTATGTCCACATGACATCCTTTATAAGGTCCCACTGAAATGACAGAAAAGACAGATATGGACAAGAATAGAGCCCTAATGGTGCTAGAGAAAAAGAAAAGTGTGTTAACAGCGTATCAGAAAGTTTGCACAAATCCTGAAAGACAGAAAGCAGATGGGATCTGATTTCAGGTGGAGAATTGGCAGTGCCTCAAGGGCCTTTATTGACAAAATACAAAGCACCACAGCGACGACGAGGCTTTGGGAACATCATTTGAGCAATTAATCAGGACCCACATTCAAAAGAGCTGGATCAACCAGCCTCATTCCTGTCCCTTTGATTCCCACAAAGTTATTAAGAGCAGAGGGTTTTGACCCTTGGCAGATATCCAAGAAATAATCTTGATCTCAGGGTCATGAGTTTAAGCCCCAAGCTGGGCTCCACACCCAGTGTGGCGCCTACTTTAAAAACAACAACAAAACAAAAACAAAAACAAAAATACAAAATGAAGAGACAGACATACACACACACACACAGAGAAAAACACACAGGGAATTAACATTTCTCTAGGGATAAAATGACGTAGGATTTCTTTTTCTGTAGGTCTTCTCACTCTATCATACTTGGTTCAACAGGAGCTTAGAACTACCATGGGGTGGAGGTGGAGGGTAAATTTTTTTGGGTTAAACTCACAAGCAAAGCTTAGAAGACAATTACTCTGACAGAGGAGTAATGTAATAAATCTTGAAATAGAAGAAAAATCTTTTACTTATTTATTTGAGAGAGAGCAAGAGAGAGAGAGAGTGCAGGGGAAGGGGTGTAGAAGGAGAGGGAGAGAATCTCAAGCACACTCGCAGCTGAGTGCAGAGCCAGATGACGGGGTGGGCTCAATCTCATGAAGCTGAGATCACGACCTGAGCCAAAATCGAAAGTCGGACACTTAACCGACGGAGCGACCCAGGTGCTCCAGAAGAAAAACTTTTAAAAGGAAGGAGTCCAAAAAAGGTAGCATTCTAACTTTATCTTTCAGAGAGGGAATTACTCTATAAAGTTAATCAAAAACAGTAATTGAACTTTATAAAGTTCACTAATAGTAAAACTTAAATAATATAACAAAATTGGGGGTTAAAGGAAGGAAATAATAGTGAAAATATTAAAAAATATTCATCTTTTACATAAGGAAGCAAATAGATACAGTTTAAAGTTAAACATTTTTAAACCAGTAGTGTTAATTTATAAAGCTATAAAGATAACTGTCCAAAAATTAAAAAGCAGACATGGCTAAGAAGTTAACATCTATGCTTCCATGGGAGCATCTGTGGGAGGCAGTGGCCCAGTCAGTGACATTAATATTGTCTCCATACTTCCTCAGGTGCAAAGAGTATCTTCAGGATGCTGTAGGCAGCTCTAAGTAAGAACACTAGGTCCAGAAAATTTGGTTCCAAGAGGCCACTTTTTTTCCTATGTTTAGCTTGAAAGTCAGATATTAGTATGTTTTAAAATGTGAAGACTTGAGAGATAGGAGGTTTGGTCTGATTGTGAAAGCCTTAAAGCTACAGAAAAACACTCAAGCCAGAAAAGCTGGGGACTGTAGGACACTTATTCCTACTGTGGCTGAGAAAAACCAAACTAGGATTCAAAAAGGATTATTCTAGAAGAAGGACTAGACCTGACTTCAAGCTTCAGTCACTTATAGAAGACTTTAGGAAAGAAGTATTCCTGCAAACTGGAACCAGAGAAAAAGGAAAAAGAAGCAGCAGAAGTCTCATCCCTTGCAAGTGTGATTGCCTGGTTTACATAAATATAATAAAAGACAAGCTCTATCTATGAAGAATCCAGAGAGACATAAAGAAAGTTCAAAAGGGGGTGCCTGGGTGGCTCAGTTGGTTAAGCGACTGCCTTCGGCTCAGGTCATGATCCTGGAGTCCCAGGATCGAGTCCCGCATCGGGCTCCCTGCTCGGCAGGGAGTCTGCTTCTCCCTCTGACCCTCCTCCCTCTCCTGCTCTCTCTCTCTCATTCTCTCTCTCAAATAAATAAATAAAATCTTAAAAAAAAAAAAAGAAAGAAAGTTCAAAAGGATGGCTTTGTGGCTGCTGGATGACTGTCATTAGAACAAAGAGGTAACTAAGATGTCCCAAGTCCAAAAGATCTTCGACAATACCTCTGGCAGCAAGGCCTCATACCTGTGTGGGCATCAAAGGAGCAGACAGCCAAAGGGCAAGGTAGGAAAGTAGTAGAGGGAAACATGGTTTCAAAACGAATGTTAGGGAAAAAAAAATCACCCCCCCTCAAAATATGACATTGTACAAAAACAGGCCATTTTCCAATTATTCCTATTCTACAGTTTCATCTCTATGTCATTCTTTCCCAAAACAGGTCCTGTCAATGGTCTCCCACCATTGTGGAATACTTCACATGAGAAACACTGGGGAAACATCTTAAGTGATAACTGCTGGATCTGTTACAGTTTTCCAGGGCTGGAGTGGTGCTAAATGTGAATGTGAGTATGTGAGGCTTAACCCTAGAGTTGTATTTTTTAGATGCCCCCTTATAAATGTGAACAAATGTTAACACCTTTCTTGCAAAAGGTGACATGCAGAAAGAGTGAGCGACCCGTTAATACATTATAATATGGGTTTGCCAAACTAGAGCTTCAAGTAATTGGAAGTCCAGCACAAGAAAGGTCACCCCGGAAAAATCTCACTCCTCAAGAAGGCTCTGACAATAAAGAAAGAAGGAGATTTTAATCACTGAAGCTAATTACACAGAAGACTAAATCACAAGAAGAGTTATTTAAGTGTCTTAAATACAATAAAAAGTAATTAACAGGAAGCGCCATCTTGACAGCTTCATGTCACAAACCAAGCCTAAAAGGCTCAGCTAATTCCCAGCCCGGGAGCCAGAGAATGAGAAACAACTCTAAGTTTGATCTTTTTATTTTTTAT
Organism: Mirounga leonina; assembly: GCF_011800145.1. NCBI lineage: Eukaryota > Metazoa > Chordata > Mammalia > Carnivora > Phocidae > Mirounga > Mirounga leonina. Next base: position 67,036,564 of record NW_023270451.1, on the reverse strand, counting down.
TTAAACTGTTTTGATTAACAGATAACAACTCTTGCCAACTCTACAGTGAAGTTAATCAAGAAAAAAATTTTAACTATTAGAGGAATGATGAACCTCGTTTTCATTGATTCTCTAGAGGGCAAGAGATAAGAAGAGAAGACTGTCACACCAGAGGTACCTCACAGAGATCCTGTGACTCAACTCCCTCCCCTACACAAAAAAGAAAAACAGAAGGACTAGACTGAACCGTATTGAGGATACAGACAATTCACACAGTTTGACATGTGAAATACACCAAAAAATCTGCTCTGATATAACTGCAAGAGACTCCATCTCATCTGCCTCCCCCTCCTTATTACCCTGTGATCAGCAGCTTGAGACATGCTTTTCCATAGCTAGAGGAGCCCAGCTGATCTCTTGGAACGGGAAAAGCCTCTAGATGCTATAAAAGCCCGTATTTTGGCGTAAGCCTACAGAGGTTGATAGGCATAATTTGGATTGGATGAGTTCTTAATTCTGCAACATTTCTACCAGCTTGAACAAAGACTGTCTTTCAGAGAGATGATGCATTACTACAGGAGCTCTCCTAAATGACCTTCCTTGACCTGACCTGTACATTCCAGGATTTCAGCTGATGCCAATCAGAATGAATGAGCGCCACTCAGACATACCTGTGCACTTCTGCCCCAACCTGTTGAGCCATTTGTTTCTGATCCCATAACTATTTATACTTGTTGTCCTTGTTATTTTTAATTATGTACTCCATTAAATATTTTATTAATAACTGAAAAAGGAGTACATAAAAAAATGTGTGTTTATGAAAACAGATGAATACTTTTAAAAGGTTTAATAAGATGAATGGCTTTCAAATGGCTACAAAATAAATGAGGGTGATGTAAATCACAAAAATCTAGGGTTTCATTAATTAGTGTTTTTAAGTACTTATTCTAAAGAGGAAGTTATGCAATTTATCAGGTTATGAAATAGTTAACCTACTCTGCCCATATATCAAAGATTTGGAAATATTTGTACATTCTTATGTTTAAAATGAAATGAAAATATTTTATTTTATTTTATTTTTTTTTTTTTTTAGATTTTTTTTATTTATTTATTTGACAGAGAGAGACACAGTGAGAGAGGGAACACAAGCGGGGGAGTGGGAGAGGGAGAAGCAGGCCTCCCGCTGAGCAGGGAGCCCGATGCGGGGCTCGATCCCAGGACCCTGGGATCGTGACCTGAGCCGAAGGCAGACGCTTAACGACTGAGCCACCCAGGCGCCCCGAAAATATTTTAGATTAAAAAAAAATCCCTTCTCTAGACAGTGTTTTTGAATAATTAAAAAAGGCTGTTAGTATACCTAAATTCTGACTATAAAGCTGAGTATTTGAACATTATTTATTCATTCAACTTTTTTATAATATTATTTGGAATGATTTGCAAAAGTACAGAAAATTCACAAGAATAAAAACAAAATCAAGGCAAAAGTAAAAGTAAAATCAAGGCAAGGAAGCTATGAGTACAAATGGAACATAAAAAGCATAAGCAGCATTAAAATGTTCTTCTTCCAGAAACAGCCTATCTTTGGCAAGGACGTCCCAATAACCAAACAAAAAAGGAAAACTATCCAATACAACTTCTCCAGTATTGATTACATAACAACAAAATCAGGGCTCAATAGAAACAAGTGTCCCAGTATTCCCTGTTAAGCTTCATAAAGGGACACTCTGCAATATAATAAACAAATAATTCAAAAATTTATTGAAACTCCTACCATATACTGAATACTAAGACTACAACAGGGAATGTGACAAAAATCCCTATCTTTAGGGAGCTTACGGTCTAGTGAGAGTTTGTCTCAAAAGTATCCGTAAATCTCAGTTATTTCTCCTGAAGGCAGCCCAGCAGTTGTTTCACAAAGTCTAGTTTAGTAGAAACAACTCTATGAAGAAACTCATAATGCATCCCAGGCACCCTGCTAGGCTGGTCTAATCAAGGAGACAATTTAGGTATCTAGAAGAATCAATACACTGGTAAATACTTTGGTAAATCATACAAAAATAGTATTTCTTATAATCCAGTTACAAGAACTGAGAGGTAGGGGCTCCTGGGTGGCTCAGATGGTTAAGCGTCTGCCTTCGGCTCAGGTCATGATCCCAGGATCCTGGGATCGAGCCCTGCATCAGGTTCCCTGCTTGGCAGGAAGCCTGCTTCTCCCTCTCCCTCTCCCACTCTCTCTGCTTGTGTTCCCTCTCTTGCTGTGTCTCTGTCAAATAAATAAAATCTTAAAAAAAAAAAAAAAAAAAGAACTGAGAGGTAGAGAAAGGTCAAGGTTATCATCCCAGGCATGAACCTGAAGTATACAGATAGTCAATGCTTTCTGTCAATTAAGACCCATCAACTTGTGTTAACCAACCAAACTGAAAAAAAGATTGATACTTTCTTATAAAGGCGGCTTGAGAATCTGACCAAAACCTTGGTTGGAACAGAGAGTCACCTAACCTTTGCAGAGAGGCATGGTAGCCTGAAGGAGTAATCTCCATCAAAGCCAAGATCAACACAGTCAGAACCTCAAGGTTTCGTGGCATGGAGCATGCCCACAACACCCTACTATGGAATTTTTAAGCTAGCTGTTTCAAATTGTCCTATAAAAAGAAAAAGCTCTGTAACACACTCAGGTTATGTAGATTTTAAGCAGTGTGAATTTACTTTAAGAATATACCTCAGTGGTAACTAAATGAAATAACCTACTCTAACGGACTGTTAAACATGGGTGGAAACCATCTACAAAAATAATAAAGATGTAGATTTTTACAGTAGTGACACTGTTGCTTGTACCAGTATATTAGATAGCAGGAACAGTTATTTACTGATATGACTCCTTGTTTGTGACAGTTAAAATTGTAATATATAGGAATACTAACTTTCCAGCTCTCCATAATAGAGTAGCATGCATCCAAGCTCCTAAGAAGTAGTGACAAAGTGATAATAATCATTATTGCGACTTATACAGACAGGAAAATGACCAAAATATGTCCTAGTCTCTCCCATGTCAAAAATATTATCTGATTTGTCAAGATTCTACTTCTAATGAAGCCTGTCACTTGTGATGGTATTAAGGTAGTGGCAACAAAAGCCTGTATTGAGTTCCTCTCCACAAAGTCTCTGTTGTGTGAACAGTAATGTTTATATAAATATAGGGAGTGATAACAGTGACCAAAAATAGTTATTGCCGAAGTGTGATAGCGAACGAGCAGAAAAGGTTCCTCTTTGGTATGAGAGCTTCTGGAAGGTACATTAGCTGCAAGATCTTCTTTCCTTTCAAAGGCACGCTGTCGCTTAGAGGTATTTCTCCTAATGGGCTCCATTGTACTTTCAATAAGACAATCCCTGTTTTGATGGGAAACCTATTCTTTCCTTCTCCTCCACTATGCCCCCTTAAAAGAGAAGAAAAATAACAGTTTGGTAACAAACAGCACTTAAGATTGTTAACTAGAAATGGAAACAACTGGGGCGCCTGGGTGGCTCAGATGGTTAGGCATCTGCCTTCAGCTCAGGTCATGATCCCAGGTCCTGGGATCAAGCCCCACATCGGGCTCCTGGCTCAGCGGGGAGCCTGCTTCTCCCTCTTCCTCTGCCTCTCCCCTGCTCATGCTCTTTCTCTGTATCTATGTGTCTCAAATGAATAAATAAAATCTTTAAAAAAAAAAAGAAATGGAAACAATGATCACATTGGTATATTTTACGCAGAGTTAAGAACTGCTACTGGGGACTGACTGACTGTTTTAATATTCATTGTGGAAGCATGGCCCAGCAGGCTGCAGGCTTCCTCCTTCCCCCGTCAGATACCTCCCTTGAAAAACTGTTCATCCACCAAGTTCCCAAGAGACTTTGGAACAGAACAGGATATGGCCAGCACAAAAGAGAAAGGCCCCATCATCTAATGAAAACATACATCTGTATAAAGAAAATGTCCAATGAACCCTTCTTCTTCCCCTGCCCTCCCTTTTTTTGGGGGGGAAGGGGGTTGTCTATAATTGAACTTCCTAAACGAATGTGCAGATAATTTTTCCACCTAATGTTGGATAGTACCTAGGGCCTGACAATAAATGGCATTATTAATAGTAATAATGTATGCTATATAGTGCCAAGCACACAGAGCCCAGTAAATCTTAAACAATAAAAGAATATGATTAGCTAATGAATGATTATAAAATGCTTTGCAAATGTAAAGTACTACACAGACATAATAATTAAGCAGCACTGTGTTAAGAGCAACAGAAAGCACATCAGGGAGAAAAGAAAGGAGAGAGGTGACTGAGGACAACTTGCAGCTCTGGCTGAGTCCCTGCTGGCCAGGACACTCACATTCCTCCAATGGTGACAGTGGCACATGTCCGCTCTGAAAAGGCAGGCACCGTCTCTGTGGCTGGGCTGGCTGGTCTAATGTAGTCCACAGTCACATTGACCTGCAAATAAAGAATCAAGGAAGTTAAGGTTGAGAGTCTGCAACACAGCTCACTAGCAGCCACATGTGCCTGCCCGGTTGTGAAAGATCACCTCGCCCAGTTTGATTTTCCGGGCCGAACACTTTTTTTTTTTTTTTTTTTTAAAGATTTTATTTATTTATCTGACAGAGAGCGAGAGCAGGAACACAAGCAGGGGGAGTGGGAGAGGGAGAAGCAGGCTTCCCGCGGAGCAGGGAGCCCAATGCGGGGCTCGATCCCAGGACCCTGGGATCATGACCTGAGCCAAAGGCAGGCGCTTAACAACTGAGCCACCCAGGCACCCCTGGCCTGAACATTTTAAAAAACAACAATTGAAAGATAGCTGAACCACAGACTGGGAGAAAATATCTGCAAAAGCCTTATCTAACAGAGGACTGCTAACCAAAATATGCAAAGAAGCCTTAAGATTCAATAGTAAGAAAATGAACAACCGATTTAAAAATGGGCTGAAGACCTAGACATCTCACCCAAGAAGACCTTCAGATGGTGACGATGTTCTCCATTGTATATCACTGGGGAAATATGAATTATAAAACTACTGAGCTACCACTACATTAGGATTGCCCAAATCTAAATGCTGACAACAAATGCTGACGTGGATGTGGAGCAGCAAGGACTCTCATTCACTGCTGGTGTGAATACAAAACAGCATAGCTACTCTGAAAGACAGTTTGGTGGTTTCTTATAAAACTAAACATATTTTACCATACGTTCCAACAATCACACGCCTGGGTATTTACCCAAATGAGTTGAAACTTATGTCTACACAAAAACCTGGATAAGCATGTTCATAGCATCTTTAATCATAACTGCCAAAATCTGGAAGGAACTAAGGTGTCCTTCAGTAGATGAACATATAAACAAACTGTGGTACATCCAGATAATGGAGTATTATTCAGCACTAAAAAGAAATGAGCTATCATGCCATAAAAAGACAGAGGAATCTTAAATGCATATTGCTAAGAGAAAGAAGCCAACCTGAAAAAAACTGACATATTGTATGGTTCCAATTATATGACATTCTGGAAAAGGCAAAATTATAAAGACAATGAGATCAGCAGTTGCTGGGGGTCAGGGGGAGGAGCGAGGGATGAAGAGGAAAAGCACAGGGGATTTTTTAGGGAAGGGAAACTATTCTGTATCATACAATAATGATGGACATGTGCCATCATACATTTCTCAAAATCCAGAGAAAGTAGAACACCGAGAGTGAACCCTATTTAACTATGGACTTTAAGTGGTGATATATCAATGAAGGTTCATCAATTATAACAAATGTACCACTCAGGTGGGGGATGGTGACAGTGGGGGAGGCTGTTCTTGTGGAGAGGTAGGGCATAAATGGGAACTCTCTATTTTCTGTTTGGTTTTGCTATGAACCTAAAACTGCTCTAAAAATTTAAAAGACTGGGGCGCCTGGGTGGGTCAGTCGTTAAGCGTCTGCCTCCGGCTCAGGTCATGATCCCAGGGTCCTGGGATCGAGTCCTGCATCAGGCTCCCTCCTCGGCAGGAGGCCTGCTTCTCCCTCTCCCACTCCGCCCTTGTGTTCCCTCTCTTGCTGTCTTTCTATCAAATAAAAAAAAAAAAATTAAAAGACTGATACCAAAAGAGAAAGACAAATGGCCAAACATTTAAGGTCCCACGGATATTACAACTTGACAGAAAAGAGGATGGCAATATTCCTGCAGGAGTCCTAGATAACATTATGTAAAGCAGTTCTTTAACCTTTTCAGACTCCCTTGAAGATCTGTTTTTTAAAATATGAAATGCCTCTACAGAAAAACTGCATGTAATTTCAGTCTACCATAACTGTTCCAGAACCAAGTTAAGAAACATCAAGGAGAACAAACAAGATGACAGTCACAAGGATGCTTGGGACAAGTATCACAGTATGTAAATAAAATGACACAGCTAACTACACACAGGACCAATACAGTTGAAGTTAGGAAATTTTGGGAAACAAAAGGATTGAATGGACTAGAAAAACTTTAAATTTCGAATGAAGAAAAGGGTATGTGTACAAATAGGTTAGGAAGCTAGGAACTTAAAATGAGAAAGTTGTCTAATCCTAATATACATTATATGGATATGGACATACTAAGCAATGATCTTTATGAAAACATTTAAGAAGAAACAAGTATGTGGTATCCATTAATAAACAAGGTAGTGTCTGTTTTTAAGGTACATGCCTGGTTTCGGCCATGGCCAAGGTTTATATATCTGCATGGAAGAAAATACACTGGATCAAGCATCCTGAAGCCATCCTCGTAGTCAGAAAGTCTATAGAATCTCGTTTTCTAAACATGTCTTTAGTTCCCCCTGATCAGCTTAAAGACAGCATATTGCATAGACATCAAGTTCAGCCACAGTGCTGGTGAGCACGATTAAAATCCTTTCAAACTGTCTGTTCCTCAAAAACTCATTTTAAAAATGAATACAGAAATTTTGAAAAGGACAGCTGCCTCAAAATTCGGATTGTCAGATCACTCACTTGAACGCTCCATCTAAATCATGGTTTAAAAGCAACAGGGAGCCCTACCAGAGAGAAAGCCAAATAAGGACTGGAGGTAAGGTAAATCTTTCTTATGAGAAGTACTGTCATAACACAACAAGACAGACAAGAAAAGAATATACAGAAGGCCCCTAAAGTCAGGTGTATATACCGGAATTATTGCTAGGTCTCATCAACTTGTCTAAAGCTAAGGAGATGGGTACCTATGAGGGATATGATCAGACTAGGGGCGGGGATGGGGTTTAAGAACTAGTCCCTCTTTCACAGAGGTTTTAATAGTTTCCCTGTATGCAGCTGGCCAGAGTTAATACAGGCCAAAGACAGGACAAGGAACGAGAGGGGCTACAAACAGAAGGATGGCTGACTCAAATCCCTTGGAGAGGAAAAGCTTGCCCCCAAGTTGTCTGCAGTGACACACCCTGGAACTCTTTATACTGGCAAGGCCCTCAACTAACTTATAGAAGCAGGAAGAGAGCCAGGAGAGCCCCTGGATATCTGTTTAAGTCATGGCAAAATCACACAGTTAATTGGCAGTGTACAGGAGCTAAACCTCAAGGGTGCCCATATCATGGAATGTAAAGGAACTCAGGGCTAAGATTAAAAAGGGCATAGCCACAGAATATGGTGGAATTGGGGGCATTTGGTGGGAAGTCAAACATTATGTGGAAGTGAGGAAAGAGGTCCACATATCTGTGTTCTCACCTGATCCACTTAACAAGCTCAAGCCCACAATTCTATTACAATGGAAACATTCATCCTTGCTTATAAATGAACTAAGTGAATCTCAAGGTTACACCTGCCAAAGCCAAGCCTCTACCTCAGCAGACAGGAGTGGGACAGCAGTTCTTCAATGCAAATACAGAGAGTAACATTAGCTCTCTATGCAGAGAGCATTAATTCATCCAGAAGGCCAAGTGAGTAATGGTGGTGGTGATGGTGGTGGCGGTGGGGGGGGAATGATAATTAACAAAAATGAACACCTGTCCATCTTCCAGTTCAGAAGGCCAGAAGGCACCGTATTCTCAAAACTGACTTCCAAGAAAATAAGTGGGAAGACCAAACAAACAAAACTTTAATCTTCAGTAACCTAAAGAATTAATAATTACATTCATCTCCCAATTACTTTCTTCCTTTATCTAGGAAAAGAACTGAAAGTAAGAGATTAAAAAAGAGCTCTTTTGGGAGGCAATATTATTAAAGTAAACCTCAAATACAAATGAGGCCCTGAGAACAGCCCACAGCCAAGACACACACCTGCAGGCAGCCATGACAAACCAAGAATTAAAGTCAATTTATAATTAGCATTTACGTCCCTCTCCTGTGGATTCTGAGATCTGTTTCTGTACCTTGAAGCTATCTCTAGATACTCATCATTGACTTGTCGATCACTTAAAAAAGAGCCACAATTTAAATAATTTCAATTAAAACTGTAAATCTTAGCAAGGTCTTTGAATAAATCATAACTTTAGTTTTGTGCTTGTGGGTTAAGTACCTACGGAATGGTAGGAGTTAAAAAGTAGCAGGTTAATGGAGACAGATTCCTCATTTATCAAGCAAAGATGCTCCTGGAATGTTTAGTATACAAGTATTTAACATGTACATAACACAAAGGGCCTGATCTCTGATCTCTCTTTACAGCAATGACCCCAAGGAGCCCTGGGCTCTTGCTTGGTTCCACTTATCTCTCACAAAAGAGTCACATCCCAACTTTGGATCTCACTTTTCCACCTGGAAAATTTAGAGCACTAGACTAGAACCTTACAGTCACTGAACTCTCGAATTCCAAGATAGCCAAATATGGTGTATTATATGGCGTTTTTCTTAGGCCTTTGTAATTCCTACCTTACCTTTACTACAGTATATTGGAACACATAGATTGGAAGCTCCAGGAGAAGGCAGGTCATGCCTTTTACTCACTAACACTGTTGTCACGGGGCCTGTACAGGAGTAGGAAGGTATATAGTAAATACCTATTGCGTGTATGGATATATGTAATCAGGAGCCCTTTCAGACATAAAATTCTAAAGGACACCTTTGAAATGAGAAGGTTCCATTTTGAGGACTACTATGTCAAGTTGTTGACCTTTCCGCTGTTTTATATGACAAAAATATATTTATTTAAAAGAGAGGGGAGAGGGGTATTTTGAAATCATGATAAAGCTTTAATCACAGCCATTCCTGTAACCGGGTAAGCAAGCAAAATACATATAATTTCCCATATTATTTGTTTCTCAAACACATTTTCAAAGAAAAAAAAAAGGGCACGGGGGCAATCTAATTTGATTCGTCCTTGGTCCATTAGATTGTAGAGTACTTCTTTCAAGGACCGTTCAGAGAAATGAAAATGAAAGCTTAAGACCAAATTTATATCACAATCTCTTATAAAGCATGGAAGCAAATTAGTTCAACAGAATAGCTTCGGGCCACACCTACAGAATTCTGAGGATCTATGGATGGATATTCTTCATCCAACTGATCTCTCAAAAAGCCAAACTACCAAAGAACTTCATAGACTTTATGGTAGTGATGATAATGAAATGACAAAATGACAAAATCTGAACCATGTATAAAGAATAAGGAAGGGAGGAAAAACAACTGCATATCCACAACATTTCCAGGTCACAGCCTGAGTTTAGTATTAATATTAACTAGGGCTGTTATGTAAGGCTATTTTGCATAATTCATATAATCCCACCCACTATTCCACATGGCCAATCATAAATTCACAAAGAGCTGTAATAAATACCCTGCCTCTGGAAATAAGCTCTTAAATGACCCCCATCGCTCTCATGACAGAATTCCCAGGTAGTTATGAAAAGCTTCTATGCACCCCAGAAAAGACAACATCGCCGTCTGGGCAAGTCCAGCTAACGCACCCGGAAGACAAAAGTAAGTAGAACAAACTATTTTACGCAGCTTAAATAAGAGCATGGACTCAAGCCACCAGGCCGCAAGGTCTGGTTCCCAGTGATTCTACGTAAGCGCTGTGTGAACTTGGATTAAGTTACCTAACTCCTCTATGCTTCAGTTTAACATGGATAACTCTGCCTATCTCACAGCTATAGGAAGAAATGCATTAATAAACACAAGGCATTTAGAACAGGGCCAGACTCAGAGTAAGCTCTATGTGTCAGTTATGTTTAGATAAACATGTACTGATTTTCTTGGAGAGCCTGGCACAAAGTTAGTGCTAAATAAGTGTATGTGAGATAAGTTAAGTACATGAATACATACATATATGCATAAATAAGATGCATGTTGACTTAAATCATTAGACTACTGAAATCATTAAGTAGAAAGACTCAATTAAATACACTTTTCTCCTTAAGGAGCCACAGCAAACAAGAATATGTACTTCATACATATTCATCCCAACTTAGAGATAAGTAGGGCTTATTTTAAAGAATGACACACTATTTAGTATTTATTTACACATTTTCTAGATTAATTTTGTAGGTACTAGTTACTGAAGATTTTATTTACCAAAGATAATTAAAGCAGAGTGTGGGGAATAATCTCAATTAATTAATAGGTTAACTATAGATATTTTAAGAGGATACTCCTTGCCTTACTAAATTAGGAAGACAATGAACAAAGAGACCAAGTCTCCATTTGTCTGGAAAAAATAGTACCTTCCATAATACTCCTCAATATTTATGTATGCTTAATCTTTCTTCCCTGCTAAAAAGCATCTTATGTACTAATTTAAAAATATATACATCTCATATTTTTCTATTTTCAAACAAATTTTAATTACCCATTCACATAGATATAGGATGAGCTTCAAAACAAACTGCTGAGGAGGCGCCTCTTGGTCCACTTCTGGGCATGCTCTCAGCTTACCTCCCAGCCAAGCTCGCTACTCAGATACAGGCACTCGTGGAGCCACTCTACCCCCACAAGAGGACATCAAACCTACCTCCTCCCAGACAGCACGGGGTCACAAAAAGACCATGAATCACAACTAAGAGCAGCTTATGTACATTCATATTTTCTAGTAGCAACATTAAAAAGGGAAAAACAGATGAAATTATTTTTAATAACATTTCCTATTTAACTAAAAATATACAAAACATCCTATCAACAAATAACCAATATGAAAAAGATACTGAGATTTTTTTTTTTTTAAAGATTTTATTTATTTATTTGACAGAGAGAGACACAGTGAGAGATGGAACACAAGCAGGGGGAGCGGGAGAGGGAGAAGCAGGCTTCCCACGGAGCAGGGAGCCCGATGTGGGGCTCGATCCCAGGACCCCGGGATCATGACCCAAGCCGAAGGCAGACGCCTAACGACTGAGCCACCCAGGCACCCCGAGATTATTTTTACTTTGATATGAAGTCACTGAAATCCGGTGTGCGTTCTGCAGGTCCAGCACATCTCCATCCGGACCATGCACCTTTCAAGTGCCTGGAAGACACATGCGGCTCTAGTCACCATACTGGACTGTGGACACCTAGACTCTCTCTTAAGGCACAAGAGTCTTAGCCTCATCCTCTATTACATGATCCTACCTATTGTGATTCTAACTTTCTCCATTTCTTCCTGGGAGCTTTTGTTATCTTCTATTTTATGAATCCCTGTAAACATTCTGAAACCAAATAGGAACAAACATGGTATGAAAAACAAAATGTTTATTCATTTTCCTTTAAAAAAATCTGTTACCTGAATAGACCAGAAAGCTTTGGAACTTTCAGTTCCTAAAAACAATTTCGGATGTGAGACTAACTTTGTACAAAGGGAAAAACCTTTAATTTATGACTATCATTGTAAAATATATTCTGTTCTGTATTTGATGAAGATACTTTTCAATCACTTCTACCATTTCAATGGCCGAGTTTTATTTATCCTTGATTTGCTGACATAATTCTAGAATTCTTTACCTTAGTGGTTGGAATTTATTCTACTAGATTGATGGTGACTAGAAATTCAGGTTAAGGAAATATCTGCTTTTGTAGTGGTGATTAATACTTCTTCTGTTCAGTATTGATTGATATTACTAGAAAAAAAATGAGCAACTGGTAGATGTGAACTATTTAATTATATAACCACAACCAAAAAGCTGAAATTTGTGTTTCATTAGGATATCGCTGAGCTCAGATCTCTCGTAAAAAATTTTTTACAGAAGGCCAAACTGGATAACCTAAGCAATTTTACAGATAATGGACAAAAAATTATACATCTACACTGCAAAGATAAGGAAACAAAAAAAACCTCCCTTCCTACCTCTCCAATCCAGCCTAGCTGTACTGTGTAACATCCCTCCCCCCCCCCTTTGAAATCACTGTAATTAGGTGCTGAGGCTGGTTGTTTATTCACATATATTTATGTTGCTCTCCCCCGTCTACAATCACCCTTCCCAACTCCCCCACAGAGTTAGAACTATTCTGAGCACATTCCAGTTTCATCAATGGAATGTTAACCTATAGTGCTTACAAACCTGTGTAAGCACAGAGGCAAGGAGCATTTTTATTTGATGTATTTCTGACAAAATGAACTCCTTACCCCCCACCACCCTGCTGGATGGGCAGATGCTTTTATCTGTTTTGAGAGGAAAGGCAGAAATCCAGCTTAACACAGGGCCTGTGGAGATGCTGAGAGTCTCTACTGACATTAAGCATCCGTTTAAGTGGACATCACTGCTTCCTGATAAGCATTCAGTTTGGTAAATATTTAATTTAAAGCATACACAGGCATGAGATCCACAAATACATGTGAAAACATTTTATATAAGGACCCATTAGAGACTGGTAAAGATTTCTAGAAGTAGTGACTTGACAACCATAACATTAAAATGGTCTCAAAATATTCCTTAGTTTATGTATGAGGTAAATAACAGCACATATACAGTTTTGAAAATACAGTTTTGACAACTGAAAATATTTCAAGTAAATCTGATGAGGATCACAGAAAAACAGAGACCACTATATGAAAATAACCTCACAGCTGCCGGTATTTTCATTAATCCTCTAGAATCTTCAGCCCTTACAAGCATGCAAATGAATGTAAAAAGTATAATCTGTGTTTGCACGAATGCTCCATCATCTTATTCATTGCTGTATCATGATATAACTCATCCCAATACCTAATTGTAATACCACAGTGTCCCTAACAAAGAATGCTGAGGCCCCACAAGTACTACTGGAAACTGTCCCCAGTGTCTCCCCCTGGTTCTTCTTATTCCTCATCAGAGCTACCATCTCCCACTGCTTTCTTCTAGAGGATGGAAGTTGCATGAGGGTCTTTTTTTCTCCCCTGTACAAGTGTCAGTCACAGGCATCTGTGTCCAAAATTTCCAAGGTCAGCAGCAGTCAGGGGAAATTAAATCATTTCGTCCAGAACTCTCCCTGGAGGAGTTCCAGCCACACAAGCAGCACAAATACACAGAGATCCTTATGCCTTTGTGTAGAACACACACAATGTCACTCAGTTTTTAAAACAACAGCAGTAATAAAACTGAAAGGCTCAGGGATATGAAGAAAGAGGATTTGCTTAATGGCATCTGAGAAGAAGAATTACTGGGGAAAAGGAGATATTATTAAGACATGGATAAAAACAAAAGGTTACATTTTCTCTGCAAATATATGCCAGTCTATGAAGAAAATGTCTCCACTCACCAATAGGACAAACAGCAGAACCTAAGCAATAAAGTGGGGGCTAACATATTCACCTTGTCAAGAGTTCCAGTGAATCCTTATTGCTCTGGGGGCTCGGTATTGCTTGGGTGAGCAGAGCCAGTATAGAAAAGCCAGGCTGCATTCACTACCGTTCCAAGCACACCCATTTCTCCAGCATGTCCGTGAGCTGGCATTCAGACAAAGGAAATACATATTGAGGCAAATTAACTAAAGGCCAAAGGTAGAATGGTGAACTGAACTAAAAGAAGTGTATTATGACCTCCAAGAAGAATTATGAAGAAAAATATAATAATTCTTAAGGAATGCCTGCCAATGGCACAAAGAAATATAGCCAAAGGATACAGCTCTTCTGTATGTATATAAATTATCCTTGGTTTTAATGCTAAGAAAAGATTCCAAGATAAACAGATGTTAACATCATAAGTCTTTCTTTCTTTAGATATACCACCCTCTCCCTGTATTTCACAGAGAAGATAGAGGCCTACTAAATGAAACCAAGTTCCTTGACCAAAGGCACAGCGTGCACAGAGCAATAACACCTAAGGTCAATGCCTGAAACTACACACAGAGACTCATCAAAGACCATCCTGCATTGCATCTGTGTCCACCTCCAAATCCAGGTCTCTTGACTTATATGCAGCCACTGTTTAAAAGAACAAAAACAAAAACAAAACAACAACAAAAAATAGTTTATATGCATATAGTCAACTCTCCAGCCCACAAATACATATTTGGAAACCAGGTGAACATAAAAATGGACGATAAACCTAGGTCAAATGCATTATTTGCATACCTAACTGCCTAAATTCATGCAGCTAACCTTTGGGCAGCTATACAGACAAGTCTTCAAGACTCTCAGTGCCCCAGTCTCCACTGCTAACTTATCACAGACATGAAGTAAAAAATTGCTGAGGTTCTTCAAAAACTTAAAAACAGAACTACTGTAAGAACCAGCAATTCTACTTCTGGATATCTTCAACTGAAGGAGTGCCTGGGTGGTGCAGTCAGTTAAGCGTTTAACTCTAGGTTTCGGCTCAGGTTGTGATCTCAGGGTTGTTGGATCAAGCCCCGTGTCTGGCTCCCCAACTCAGCATGGAGTCTGCTTAAGTTTCTCTTTCTGCCTCTCCCTCTCTCCCTCCCCCTGCTCGCACACTATCTCTGTAAAAAATAAATAAATCATTAAAAAAAAAAAAAAAGAATTAAAAGCAGGGTGTCAGATATTTGTATCTCATGTTCACAGTAGTACTACTCACAATAACCAAAAAGTGGAAGCAACCAAAAGTCCCCTGATGGATAAATGGATAAACAAAATGTGGTACATACATACAATAGGATATAGGTCGTCTTAAAAAGGAAGGACACTCTGACACATGCTATTACTTGGATGAACCCCAAGGACATTATACTAAGTGAAATAAGCCAGTCACAAAAAGAAATACTGTATGAATCCATTTAAATGGTATGTAGAGTAGTCAAGCTCAAAGAAATAAAGCAGAATGTTGGCTGATAAGGGCTAGAGAGAGGAGGGAATGGAGAGATCTTGTTAAATGGGTACACCGTTTATTTTGCGAGACAAAAAAGTTCTGGAGTTTAGTAGCGTTGAGTATATTACCATGCAACCACACAGTACACTTAAAAATGGTTGTGAGTATAAATTTTTTGTAATGTGCATTTTACCACAATTAAATATGTGTTTTTTGTTTTGTTTTGTTGTTTTGCTTAGGATTTTCTACTCACACACATTCCATTAGGCAATAACTTGGCAGCACGAGCCGGGCAAAGGTCAGACAACTCTCACCTCAGACCTAGCCAACTCCAGAATCTCAAAAGGATACTTCCATCACATTCCCAGAAAACAGATGTTTACCCAAAGGCAATAATAATGAGAAGTTATGTCCAATAACCCATTAAATAAAGGAGCAGTCTCAGACAGTCGTGGAGGACACATTATTCCACCCCTCTCAGGATATGAAATACCTTTATGTATTTTCCTGATTTCTACAAAGAAAAGCTAATTCAAGCTGCATGTCTAGGTACTACAAGTCTAACTAACGGTTACCTGCTTCACCATTTCTCAGCAGCAGTCATAGAGTAAGACAGAGTAATCGACAGCTCATTGACTTCTTATAAAATTGTCAAATAATTTTGGATGTGTTGTGTTTGGACACATTTCCTCCAGGAGGAATAGACCTCCCTTAGAGATCTGTCAAGCGTAGATGTAGATTTTGGGGGAATTTTCATTGCATCCCACTATAATTTTTCCACCTCCGTCTGGTTCTCCACTTAAATCTAATCACTACTGCCCATGCTTTTGTCTAATGAGCCTTCAATTTTCATGTGCTTCTCTAAGTGCTATTTTCCCACTGTTGGCAGACACCTAAATTGGTATAACATCTTTGGAGGTCAGACTGACAACTCTACTAACACTTATTATGTAGATGTCCTTTGACCCAGCAATTCCAATTTAAGGAATTTAGTCTATAGAAACAAAGATGTATGTGCAAGGCCTCTGTCCTTTGCATTCATGGTAGTTTAGCACAAAAGCATAATTACAAGTTGTGGTCTCTCTCCCATAGCAGCCCACAAGTTCCAAGTTGGTAGTGGCCATGGCTCTTTTTTTCCACTAGTATATTACCAGCACTTCTCAGTAAATATCCCGTAGCTGTTGAAAACAAGGGAGATCTATATACTCTGCTTTGGAAACATGGCCAAACAAAAAAGCAAATGTGCAATGGTACATACAATATAATCCTATTTGGGGAAATTCAGGACACGGATAGAAAGATAATCCGGAGGAATATACCTAACAAATTGTAGGAATATACCTACAATTACAGGGTACATTCGGTTTTTCACACCATAAATTTCTGAGATTAAAATTTGTAAGTTACATTCGGAAGAGGAAAAACAAGATTAAATTTAAGAAATGGTTAGTTGCGATAAAATATATAAAAGATAACATGTACCTTTACTAAGAGCAACAACAATAACAAACGGGCCTGCTCAAACCAGACACTTCAATGCTGAATATATATTACATCACACTAGTTCCCAGGCTGTGGCCAGTGTCACTGTTCAGTAGTGTCTGCCAACCAGTAAGAATTATGCAGGGCAGGCTAAACACTGTTAGAAGGACACGATCATGAGGGCTTCCGGGTGCCCAGTGGTGTACTGTTTCCATGGCAGGTGGGCATCACTATCTGCAAATGAACTGCCAATCTCGCTGTGAGCTGATAATGATGCTGCTGCCACCACCTGCCTGCCATATGTCTTCTCTACTTGTCACGTAACAAGGAACCGCATTTTGGCACACCGATCACTGACAAGTCTGATGCTACTGGGTTATGTTTGTTATACCTAGCCGCAGCCCTTCATATAGCTGAGGAACAGTGGATGAAAGACACAAAATATTACTCTACCAACTGACCATTCACTAAGCTCCAGTATTTTGCAGCAGGCTAACCTGTTCTTTTTTTAGTTCTAAGGCCAACAGCTACTGTCTGAAGGGCTATGCCCCATCCCTAATTCATGCCCTGATCCTGCTTCCCACTGGTAGAGCAGACAAGGAGCACAGATTTCCCACTGCAACAAACTGACTTCATTCTGTCTCCCTAAATCATCACAGGATAGCCAACAAAACCTGATGTCAACCCATGGGGTTTCCTTTTTTAGTATAATGTACTGCACAGATCAGCGAAGGCTGTGACATCAAGAGCCAAGAATTAGTGCTAATGGAACACTGTCTCATAGCAGCAAATAATCCGAAAATACTCAAATATGGTAAGATATATGTTTGGTGTACCAATAAACTGCCACCAGTCACTGCTCTACTATACCTCTAACTCACACATTCAAGTCTGTATCTAACAGAGAATCTCAAAACATAAGGCTTGCTATCTACACCTAGGCAGCAATCTAGTAACTAGTTTCCAAAAAGGAGAGCCGGAGAGTCTCAAAACCAGGTTTAGATAAAACATGGTGAACATACAAAAGTGAATGGAAGCAATCACACATGTTAACCAAATGTCTTGCATTCCCACTAAAAATGGGAACTTACAGGTGATTATCCTACAGCACTTTCCATGAATTATCAAGTCACTGCGCAAGTATGGATTTCCCTTAATGAGAGGACTCCTCATATATTTCAGAGGCCACCCCTACTATCCACTATTAAACTCACCGGGTAAAATGCCAACCAGCAATAGCATCAAGAAACTAATACCAAGTGCTTCTCATGTATCATTCAGCAGCCATTCCACCAACATGCAGATGTACCTTTTCATCTTTGAGATAAAATTTATATAAAATTCACCAGTGTAACCATTTTAAAGTATACCAATTTCGTGGGTTTTAGTATATTCACAACACTGTAAACCATCACCATTATCTAATTCCAGAACACTTTCATCACCCAAAAAGAAACTCTTTATCCATTAAACAGTCACTCCCCGTTCCCCCCTTCCCCTAGCTCCTGGGAACCATTAATCTACTATCTCCTTGCGTTTGCCTATTCTGGACATTTCACATAAATGGAAACTTAGGGTAAATGGTCTTTTGTGTCTTCTCTCACATGGTCTAACGCTTTTAATGTTCATCCAGGTTGTTCCACAAATCAGCACTTGATGTCCTTTTATGGCAGAGTATGTGTACTATGTGTGTATACCATACTTCATTTGTCCGTGAAGATACGCTTTTGAGATTGCAGCCATAATAAGAGAAAGTGCACGCGGAACTGCTTTAATAAGATCTTATTATAATAACAACAATCTTATTTTTTATAATACCATAAAGTGCCTTGAGAATCAGCTGAGAGAGCAACTGACGGCATATGCAGAAGACTTATCATTAACAAACACAAGTAAGCCCTCAGAATCAAATCGTATAAGATAACTGTTTTAATCTCTTAATTTATCCAGTTCAGAGGACCTCAACCAAATCCATCTTTTTTAAAAAGCCACTCTTTCGTAAGAAGGAAGAAATCTTTTGGTGCCTAAGTCTCAGGGGATGGTCCAAATAATCAACTAATCAAGCAGCTACTTCACAGGAATGCAAACTTCCTCACAACACGTCCTCTGGTTAGGACAAACTGCACAGCACCACTGTTTAGGATCCCCAAAATGATACAGAGTATGTAAAGATTCTTCCAAAAATTACAATCCCTATAGGCTTTTACCCTCTCACCAGCTGTGTGTGCTTCTAGTTTTTTCGCACACACTCAACTCATTTAAAATGAACTGGACTATATTTCAGGATTCAAGGACTCCTAATCTTCATTACTTAGCCTGTTTGAATACATCCTTGGTACACAGAGCGATGCATCGCTCCCTGATGTGTCACGTGTGGTAATTCTATGTGATTCTCTTCCTACCAGCTGACCTATACCTCTCCTGCCTCCACCTCTTAGAGTCCACAATGGAAAAACTAATGAGAAACTCTTCCACAGCATAGTAGTATAGGAATAAACAGAAAGACCCAATGAACTCTCCAAAATTTAGCATGGAAAGAATTTTTGTTCTTGTGCTATTAAAAAAAAAAGTCTCTCTCTGCTCATGAGATGTCATCTCAAAAACAGGACAGTTGGTTTACTCATTAGATAATTTTTTGAGTTATAAATTAATCTGTTCATTGAAAGACCAACCTAAGAAGACAGTAATGATATTTAAAATATTCTGTCAAATACAGAATTACCACACAAGTTCAGACAATTTCATGGGAAATAAGAACAAAGCCAAAACTTCTAGCAGCTCCTGACACAACCACCAAGATGACACCAGAAAATCAGCAATAGAGGTTTATTGCAATAAAACTTTATTGCAACCACTGGCCAAGATCTTCATGCAAACTATCCTAAGGAGAGACTTCTCAAACAGTCTCAAAAGAATCATCTAAAGCCCAATCATTTAAAGAGTACCTCTCAGAACAACCACTAGATACAGGAAATAGAAATCAAACTTAGTATATTAGAAAAAGAGCAAGCAAAACTGCTACATATATATGTACACACACACACGAAATCAAACGAAATAGTAACACATTAAATATATTAAAGAACAACACTGAAATTTCAGGTTAATTAAGTGCTGAAATAGAAAAGATTAGTCCATAATAAGATCCTTATTTTCACTGTAAAAGATAAACCAGTATGCATAGGTAGGTTTAGTTTAAATAAAGTGATGCATTTATAAATATAATCTGCAAAAGAAATGGTTATAACCAACAGAAGATTATAAATTGAAATGCTTTATCATAACTAATAAAGTGAGTATTCTTAGTGACTGACATCTGCTAAAATTCCTGCAAGTAAACATCAAGATAAACATAATTTAGCAATGAAATCAATAAAATATTCAATGATAAGTATGGGATTCAAAAGTCTAAAAAAAATCCCATAATTAATAAGAAACAGTGCATGTTTGAGATACTCTGATCTGGAACAAACAGGGAGAACAGAGGTGAATTAACTGGTATTGATCTAACAGGCAACTCCCAAATCTGAAAAGAATGAATATAACCAATTTTTACTAATTCCACAATTTATTAGTAATTGATCAATATCTGTAAGCAAGAGCCCCACCCCTTTCTTCATTTTTGCTTTTCTTGAACATTGGGAGAATACTTTTTTTAGCTGCTTGTAAGCGGCTGGGCTGTGGAGCAGAAGGAAGACACAGGAACAACAGTTACTCAGACAGGTTAAATAATATGTCCCCAAATTACGCAATAGTGGCCTTCTGCAATATAAAATGGCAAAGTCATACAATCTGGAATTAGGCTAGCTTACAAAGAGTAGAAATAAAGAATATATCTGTATAGTAAGTTACTTCTTTAAATGATTAAGATTTATATTTATTATATAAAGATTCATTTTTAAAATTCCAACTCTTAATTGAGCTTTTTTTTTTTTTTAAAGATTTTATTTATTTATTTGAGAGAGAGAATGAGAGACAGAGCATGAGAGGGAGGAGGGTCAGAGGGAGAAGCAGACTCCCTGCCGAGCAGAGAGCCCGATGCGGGACTCGATCCCGGGACTCCAGGATCATGACCTGAGCCGAAGACAGTCGCTTAACCAACTGAGCCACCCAGGCGCCCCTAACTGATTGAGCTTTTAAGGGATAAAGTAAAAGGAATGCCATTTAAAATCAGAATGAAAGGGACCAGAGTTATCCCATAAGGCAAACACATGACACTATACAAGAGAAAGCAAATTCAGTGGAGTTACATGAATTCTCCAAATTTAAACAGCAATTCAATGAAAGAATTACAACGAGATCCTAAGTATCAGAATAAATAAAATCTGAGAGTCCAAGAACAGGAATCCACAGTAACATGAAGCCATTTCAGTAAATTAAGCCTGTTACATGCCTAGAGAGAATGACAGTCCAGGATGGACAGTCTAGGATGTTTACTTGCAGGAATTTTAGCAGATGTCAGTCACTAAGAATACTCACTTTATTATTGTGAGTATTAGTGAGTATCAGCCCCGAAATCTCCCAAGTCTGAGTCATTTAAGACGCTACTCTTAAAATAAATGGATGATACAAAGCAGGTGGCTGACGGGTAGTTCATGAGATGGCTAAGAGACCGAGGCCTCCAGCTTCTGTTACTGACTCTGGTTCCTCTAAACCTACCCAGCTTAAGCTATCCCCACTAATCTATAATACAAGCAAAGCAAAAATAAAATTACAGAGACTATTTTGTTGCTATGTTGTTTTTAAATAATGAAGAAGATAATGGAAGGTTAAAAAATTAAGCACTAGGGATGCCTGGGTGGCTCAGTTGGTTAAGCGTCTGCCTTTGGCTCAGGTCATGATCCGGGGGTCCTGGGATCGAGTCCTGCATCGGGCTCCTTGCTCAGCGGGGAGCCTCCTTCTTCCTCTGCCTCTGCCGCTCCCCCTGCTTGTGCTCGCTCGCTCTCTCTGACAAATAAATATAAATAAAATCTTTAAAAAAAATTAAGCATTAGAACCAGGCTAAAAGAAATGTAGAAAAAAAGGAATAAAATGAAAGTTTCCCATTAGAGAATTAAAATTTCAGGAAACACAAAGTTGACTTTCTGAATGAGATGAAATGCACGTGACTGAAGGGGGAGAAAGCTAGTACACTTCTTAAATGACCAAATTCTACCTAAAAAAAAATACTCAATACCATCAATTAATAGACATGGAATGACTCTCCTAAACTTTAGATCCTCCCAGGTGTGATACTGTATGCTCAGGGAACCTATTTGATTCTATTATACAGTATAGCCTGTTTACTAAAACATAAAACCACACTACCATAGGTCTAAAAATTTAAGATGAATCAATTGGAGTAATAAATTATCATACAATCATGGAATTAAATGACAGTCACTGAAATTACTACATTAGAAGTTCATTGAAGGGCAACCCTCTTGGGGCATCCTCCCTCCTTGGGAGCTTTGTACTATCACTTTTGCTATCGCTCAATAAACCTTGCTTTGCTGCCCACAAAATAAATAAATAAATAAGTTAATTGAAGGATGTGGGGAGCTGTTTAGGTTACACAGTAAATTGAAAAAAATAAGGTCATACAGATTGATTCCAGTAGACACACATATAAGTTAAAAAAAAAAAAACCAAAATGTTTACAGTAATTTGAAATACTTTTATTTTTTCTTTATACTTTCCAAACTTATAATGAACATACACTGCTTTTATAACCAGGAAAAAGAGTAACAAAAGAAGAAAAGCAAGAGATCATAGTTAAGGTATAATCTAAGGTAACATTAGTGACATTTCTGAAAAGCAGTAAGCTGTATGTCACCAATAACAGGGGAGACTAGATTCAGTGCTATGTTCCTAACTTCTTATTTTCAAAAATAACTTAAAAATCAGTGGTAACTGTAGAATGTATTCCCCCTCCTCCACCCAAAACACAGATTAAAAAATTTGGCAAATCACAAGCTAAGATGGAAGTCAACGGGGTTATTCGCTAGAGGTTTGAAAAGCTTTCAAATTTAAGAACTAAAGGGACAGGATGATAAACCTTAGCAAGATGGTGAGAACTATCCAAAACGAAGACACTCCATTCCTCATTTTTTAAAGCAAACTTAAACAAATAAAAACGGGAATGCATGAAGAGATTTGTATGTGTGGAAACTACAAAAGAATCCATCTTTTCCTAGCAGTGGGAATGCTAGTTCTACCAGAGTAACAACAAAGCCAGATAAAGTGATTAACACAGTGAAAATGAATAAAGATGGGAATTCACATTCTCAGCTATCTAGCCAAAGGGAAAAACCCAAGTTGGTTTAGTCCTTAAAAGAAAAAGGCTTATGAAGTTTCAGATAACATGAAGGCAATCACAGAGGTGGCATCTAACACTTGTTCTGTGTCCAACGACCAAAGAGAGAAATAGATTTAATTACATTGGGGAACTTGGCTTAGATGTATATAAAAACAAAGTAAACCCTCACTACTTTCCTAAATATGAAGCTTTCTATAGCTACCTTTCTATGACAAATTCAAACTGGCAGATAATTTTTCTGGGACAACAAATGACAATAATGCTGAGGATATAAATAAAATCTGGTCATTTATTTCAATTAAAATTTAGGTTAATATGCACTTAATTGTAAAAAGGACGCCATTACAGATCAGTGGTAACATAAGTGACACTATGGAAAAATGACAGTATAATATAACACTGTATCTGTAGAACCAGTTTGCCTACATTAAAAATAAAATAAAATAAATAAAGCAGTATTTCTACTTCATTTTGTTTGCAATATACCCCATACTTAGCACCAGGGTAATTGCTTAAGTACTGACTAAGATATGAGGAACCAAAAATCACTCTATAATACAAATCATAACAAAACTCTCACCTGAAGTATATCTGGCGCAGTACTGTAAACAAACTGTACTGCCTATGGACTTAAAAACAAACCCGCTTCACAGCATTACCTCAAATTTAATGAATATCTGAATTAACTACTCTTCAACAGTCCAGCCTTTAAAAGTAAATGTGTCAAAGCTGTAAATAAATACTATTTTGAAATATTTAATTAATTGAACTTTCATTTGGGGAGCTGAGAAGCATGGTAGCAAATGTTTATTTCTAACTGATGATCAAACAGTATGATTGGATAGGTAAGTTTAGGAGGAGACACCTCAATTCTGAGCTTCAAGTTTGGGATTTTAGAAAAAAGGGGGCGGGGGAATTGCTGGATGGGGCATACTTGGCTCTTTATTTCCCTTCCTTTGGGTCACAGTAAATTAAATTCTCTCAGATCTCCTGCCAGTTCCCATAGGAACTCTATCAGGCTGTGAAAAACGTACCAGAATTCTCAGAAAAGAAGGAAAACAGGATGTTAAGAGTTCTCTCCAAGCTCTTCCTTACCCAGGCCCCACTCCTACTTTCTCTCTAAATTGGGCGACCCTAGCCAGGGCCAACTCAAGTCAGGGCCAATAAGCACTTGGAGATCAAAAAGACAATCTTCCGAAAAAGGGCAAACAACAGACTATAATCTTGTTAGACTGGTTTTGAAGGCAACAGGACCTAAGGAAAATAAAAGTGCTGGCTACTGTCCCTCCTAAGGATTCCTCTCTATTCCTCCCCTCCCCGCTAGTGCTTCCTTTTCAGTTCCCTTTCTCTATCAATCTTATCAGGACACAGAATAGAACTAAGTCATTTTATTTGTCATAGTATATACTGCTCCCTGTTCTTAATTTTCCCAAGCCCTGACTCAGTAGTTTGCTATTATTGATTGAGTTCTTACGATATGCCGAGCATTGCACTAAATGCTTAACATACATTACCTCACTTAATGCTCATGACAGGCCTGAGTTAGGTAATGCTACCCCAGAGATTCAAACCCATGTCTGTTTGGTTCCAAAGTCCATATGCTAAACCGCTACAAATAGCCAGCATTAGGATATTGATTAAACATTCACTTGATAGTAAATGATAAAAGTACCTCATGTAGAAGTCTAATGACACAGGGAAACCATCATAGTGAAGGTTACAAAACAGTAAGTACCATATAATTACTAGCTAAGTTGAAAATTATGCAAATACCCAAATACATAAAAAGAAGATTGGAATATATACACTCAAGTATTAACGGATGCTACCCCTGGGTGGTTGCTTCCTTTTGCTTTAATTTCCGCCCCCCCAAAAATTTTTTTTAGAATAGAACAATTAGTGTTGCTTTTGTGACAACATGGGCAGTAAATGTTATTTGTAATGCAACAGCAAAAACAAAATTCAGTACCAAAACCAAGATAGAAGGGACAAGATCACCAATATTAGCAGAATTCACAATTACATTTTCAAGTAGGAAAATTATGGCCACATAGAAAACTAGGATGAAATTTCACTGGAAAAGTGTAAGCTTTCCCTAAATTGTGCAGATCAACAACAGCAACCATTTAGTACTGTTAAGCATGTAAAAGTGAAATACAAACGCAAAGATACTATTTTTGGCCATACATACAAAATTTTAACTGTTTGTGTAAAAAGGGAGAAGAATATCCACCTACCCATAAACATCTGCCTATATTGGCCTAAAATACCTCTGGGAAGAATCACAAGGAAGTAGTAAAAACACTTGTTTAAGAAGAAACTGAATCAGCAAAGGACCAGGGTAGGGTAAAGGGAGCTCTCCAACCGTATACCCTTTATTATCATTTGAATTTTGAACCAAATGAAACAGATGACCTACTCAAAATAATTAAAGTAAGACGTGAATACCACACCAAAGAGAGAAAAACTTAAATCAATATTACTAGTTTTCTAGTAAATAAAAGTGTCCAAAAGATAAAAGATATGTGAACTAATTTAAATGTCTGCCTATTTTATACAATAGTCTGTCAAAAAATATCCCAGGTTTCCATATTGGCTTTCTTGCCAAGTGATTTTAAAGTGTCTATTTCAGCAAATGAAGCAACCAAAGCATGTAGTTTCTTGATTTGACTATGAAAATCTTTAGGAGAAAATAAAAAAAGAATCACTGCTTTATCCATATATGTGCTTTCTAAAAATGATATCTACATCTATTTTTTTTTAAAGTAAGGAACTTGTTAAATAAAACCACAAAAATGTTTTAAATTATGTCTTCCTGACTGTTTAAAAATTAAATTTAAGAAATCCTATAAGGAAAAGTATCTTTGCCTTGTCATGGAAATCTCATCAGTGCAGAGCGCAGTCTCTGAAGGAAGGGCGAAAAAAACGAGGACCCAAGCCATCAACCCTGCACTACTACATATCACCCTGGACACATAGGATGGGGGGACAGGGATGCTGAGATGCACTGTGGGGTCAGGGATGCTGACATGGAGTCAAGGAAGAAACAAACCTGAATGTGAATTCCAGGACGCTGTGCCATGCAAGGAAAACAGGCTTGGATGACTCTGAAGTCACCCAAGTTGTTACTCTTTTTTTAGCTGATACAATTTTCAAGCACCTCATATGGTACTTGTACTTAGGGCAGCACCAAGCTGAGGTGTCATTAGAGCACCTAGCAAGGACATCCATACCCTGGCCCATCAACTAGATAGAATCCTTCAGGGAAGGGAAATCCAGACTAAAAAAAGTAACTGACAGTTGCTTCCTCATTCATATTTTCCCTATTCCAAAATCAGTAAGAAACGACAGTTAAAGCACTCAGGGGTCTTAAATATACCACAGTATTATCTATCCTGGAAAATTCTGTGTTCATCCAAGAGGACCCAAGCCCAAGGAGAAATTGGAACCATCAAGCAAACTAAGTGGACCTTCTTCAGAGAGAAGTGAATGCTCTATCAACTTTGGTACTGAACCAAGTTTCATGCTGCTGAGAGGAAGAACAGAAACAAGAAAAAATGACATTTAGCAAATCACTTTTTTCCTCTTAAGGCCAGAAAGGTCCCAGGGATCCACTGCAACGGCCAAGTCAGACAGTATGGCAGATGGGGTGTGTGTACTGGAAAATGAGAGCTACTACAAGCTAAGAATTTTGAAGTTGTTCATGTTGAAGGTCTAATCACCTGTGAGGAAGGGGATGGAAAATGGAAGGCAGAGAGATGGAAGGGAAAAGGAAGAATAAACTGAGGGAGGAAGGAAAACAACAATGAGGGTTGAGAGAGAGAGAAGGAAAAGAAGGGGGGCTTTGTGTCTGTAAAGTGTCAATACCACTTTCACTCTCTCAATCGTAGAGAAAATAGTTAAGTCTACTTAGACCCAGTGATCCTGTTACCATTTTCCCTTTGGAAAGCTATGATTACTGACCACCAAACCAGAAAAACGGAAGAGCAGCAACACGAATCATCTTTGTCTTTCATCTTCAAAAACTTCACACATGGGGAGTTTAAACCACATGCAGCTGTTCTTCCTCATAGCTGGCAACGCCACTGGCAAGGAGAGAAACTGGTGGACAATGTGGAAGTATGGAAAAGTGCCAGGCTGCTGTCAAGGAATCAAGCATTCTGATAGATTTGGCTTCTAAAGCCATCATTTTAAAATTTAGTGAATTGATAAATAATGGAAGGAAACAAACACCGGCTCTCAAAAGGGTGAAAATCATTTGAAAACATAGGTCCTAGGAAAGGAGAAAAAGAAAAGGCCCTTGCCCCAAAGGAAACTAGACTATAACCCCAACCATAACAATTTAAACATTTCAGAGGAAAAGATATAAAAGATGCTCTGCCTACAACTCAGTAGGAGAAGCACAAGTAGGAAAAGAATGAATTCAATCTCCCAGCCTTCTCTTGAGGAGGGAGAAAACTGGTGAATAAGAGATCACTGGAGCCGCTTCACAGAGATGGTAAAGAACTGTTATAGTTCCCCCAGCAGTCTTCTAGCATTCAATGCTCTTAGTAAGTATAAAGAATCACCCAGTGGTCACACGACTCAGTTGGGTGGGGGTGTGTGTGTGTGTGTGTGTATCACACACTTACACACCTACCCTCCTCAAATCTTATCATTTTGTCTACCACAGGTATTCACATTCATTGACATTTAAAATAAACTTTTGGAAGCAAAAGATTAAACTTTCAGAAATGAACAAGTATCAGGGGGCACCTGGGTGGCTCAGTCGTTAAGCGTCTGCCTTCGGCTCAGGTCATGATCCCAGGGTCCTGGGATCGAGCCCCGCATCGGGCTCCCTGCTCTGCAGGGAGCCTGCTTCTCCCTCTCCCACTCCCCCTGCTTGTGTTCCCTCTCTCGCTGTGTCTCTCTCTGTCAAAGAAATAAAAATAAAAAATCTTTAAAGAAAAAGTATCAGGTAGGTCAATTAGTGCTAACAGGGCAAAACATCTTCACTATTAGGTTTAGGAACCAGATCTTTGGGACTGCCAGTCTACTCCCCTTTCAAAGATAAGGAAAATAAGGACTAATATTAAAGAACCCATCCAAGGTCATGGAGTTAGGACAAGATGCACTTCAGGTCTGGGGGTCCAGGCGCCCAGGGTTTTTCTGCCTTCCACCTATCCTGTGAGGTGAAGCCAGCTTCTTTACAGTGGCCCTCCCAGAGTCTCTACTAGGACAAATACACATTTGTCAGTAAATGCTGTTTGAGTCTGATTAGAGATATTAGGATGACTACTTGAGGCTTTCTGGGTTTTTTTTTTTTTTTTGGTAAGATTATCTTTTTAGAGGATGGAAAATAGATTCCTTCACATTTCACAATTTAAGAAAACAAGGAACACTGAAAGTAAGGAATTCATCCCTATTTTAAGAATATGAACATACACAATCTTCAGCTGCCGACCTTCCTCCTGCCTCTGAGGTCACAGAAATGTCTACCTCTTCACTGTAATGTGGGCTGATAAACTGTGGACAAGGCTGGAAGTCTGCATTTGAGATACTAGTTTGTATTTCCATCCTAAGGAACTTAAAACAGTTCTTTTCTGCCCCATCCAAAAGCTACTCCTAACACAGTGCTCTGCTTCCATTCCTTCCCTGTACTATCACACTGGAAGAATCATGACTGTCAAAACACCGTACCCTTTTTACAAATAAAGAAACAGAGGCTTCATGAACACTCAGACCATACACTTAAGATTACATCTCTTAGCTGCTGAGATTCAGCCAGAAAACTAAAGAACTTCTCCATCTGCATGTGGTACCATTTCACCAAAACTTATTCACCTAATTTCTAATCAGTGCTCATTTCTGTGATTTTCTTCCTCCCTTGCTTCCATTCCTTATTTTCTCTTCCCTTCCAACTTTTTTGTTTTAATAAATAAATAAAGCAGGGCCAGAGGTTTAGAGGTGGTAGAAACCTTGCCTAGTGGGGCTCAGTCAAATGCTAGAACTGGTCTTCTCCTTTCTCAGCACTCCAGCATGCATCAAAGTCAAGCCTGCCAGGCTCGGAGGAGCTGGGCTCAGCAGCAACTTGCCAGGCTAAAAGGTACCCCATACACTGCAGAAATGGCAAAGTGGAGCAAGTCAGCGACTTACCTCCAATTCATTCGGACTATTACTGGAGAATAGGGATATTATGAACCCCAAGTGAGGGGGGATGGGAACAGCAGGGAGTAGACGGGGCCTTCAAGTTTCTGTCATTTAGAGCTTTAAAATAATGGAGATTCAAGTCAAAAAACATGAATTACGCATACTAAATCCCTCTGTCAGATCATTTCAAAAGAGAACAAATGAGAGATGCTGCACATTTTCGATTATGGAGTAAAGACACAGAAAGAGCCGCAGACCAGACCTCTGGCGCTAGGGAAGGACTGCTCAGGCAGCCGCAAGAAGACTTCAAAGAGCAACCTGACAGTGAGGGCTGAACTGCACAATGCATGGAGCATACTCCCACCGATCCGGTGGAGAGGTGAGTTCATAGTCATAATCCATATACAGGAACCCAAGAGAAAAACATATTTATTCTATGTATTTTTAATGCCTTCATTTATGTCTCAGACAATGCTATGCCTAAAGATTCACTGGTCAGGCTCAAAGTCTTTATCAGTATGAGGAAATTAAAGAAAGCAGGTGACAAGGAAACCAGCTCCAAAGCTTAGAACTACAGGGTGAGCTTTCTATATCCCTTCTCTATATCTAGATATCCCCAATCTTTCTTAAGACCTTCTAGGTACCATTTACAAATCCCATCTCTTCTGTGAAGACTTAATGGGGATCGAACCCGATTCCTGACATTAGGGACCAAGAGCTGAAGAAAAGACCAGCTCTTTGCCCTGTAAGGTTGGGGGAGGTCGGTCGGAACTGGGTATTGCTCCTGAAGAAGTGGGCACAAAAGTATACTAGGAGGACAGAGAACCCAGACTTCACATGGGGAGCCAGGAATCCAGGACAGTGGTTACGATTCTTACAGAAAAACAAGTGTGAAGGCAAGAAGCTTTGAAAAGGCTGGGCCGTGTCTATGGAATGGGGAGAAGTTTGTTGTGACACATTATATAAACAGTAAAGTAGGAAGTAAGACTGGAAATGAAAGCAAGATCCTTAAAGGACATTATGATATTTTATCAACAATTGTCTTTCCTTTGATTTTATGGTCATTGAAGAAATGAGATACTTTTCTGCAGGCATCTGGGGATCCCCAGAGTTTGTGAAAGGAACAGAAGTACTCAGGTAGAAAGCAATCTGACAGCAATGTCAAAGACTGCAAAGACCAGAAGGAGGAGACCAACCACCTAAGGTGGAGTTGCAGTAATTCAACTGAGATATACGAGCAAACAGACTAAAAGTCAAGGGAAGAATTGTGAAAAGGAAGATCTGAAAGAGCTAACTGTGGCAGAATCAGGCAAACTTAGGATGAGGATAAGGAGACTGTGGACACTAAAGTTCAGGACAGTGGGCAGGGGAGACATTATTTAAGATCAACTACAAAGGTAGCCACGGCAGTCTGTGGGCAGGAAGAAAAATCATATGGAAGCCACGAGCTACATTTTGGACATAAGAGATGTCACCTATTTACTGGAATCTGTATTTGAGTACCCAGTGGTCAGCAGCTGGAAACAGATCTGTAGGAAGAGAAAGAAGTTACGAGTGGAAGTATTTGTAAGAGTCAGCAGTATATGTGCAGCTGAAGCCGGTAAGTGCACAAGGTCACACGGGAGGTGAGACCACTCCTGTTTCTGAAAGACAACTATGATCTGTACAATCCACATTACTATTAATCCAACATTGCCAAGAGACACATTTCTGTTATCTCACCAGTTATTCAAATCTGTTCCTATTCAACTTTACACATTTTGATGTAATCTTGCCTGAGTTAGATTATAAGCAACTTGTGACACAGATGACATTTCATTCACCTTTACTTCACCTCCATAAAGGTACCTAATAACTGTATGTGCCTTTTCTAAAATATCAATTCCACGAGAACAGGTGTTTGTAAGGCCCCATCCCCAATGCCTAGAACAAGGTATGGCACAAAGTAGTTGCTCAAAAAATATCTGCTAAATGAATAAAAATGAACTGATTTCACTAGGCTACCACCTCTGGTCTTCTTAACATATCAAGTGATTAGGCATGCCAAAGCTTTAGGGACTGAATCCTCGAAGAGAATAAATCTACTTGAGCTTTGTCTTCACAAGAAGACTACCTGCTCACCTGCCCAGCACAGCCCAGCCCAAACAAACACTTGTTGAAACCAGAAGAGGAGAAAAGGCAAAACTGCAAGGAAAATACCTTGCTCAAAAAGGCCTGATTGAAGACAAAACCTGAGATTCCTACAGTTACCAAAAGAAATGCATGCATAGCTCTGCAGGCAAAATGTTAGACATGGTGCTCCAGAAAACAGACTCGTAATTATTCTTAATGTTCTATTCATCACCCTTGAATGGGATGAGAATGGTTCATCAAAAGCTATTGCCAGGAATGATTCCATCCCAGAGGATGCCATATTTCAAACTGCTGCTAATTATTGAAGTAGAAGTGATCGAGGCCCTGACTATGGCAGCCTTTTTAAGTGGACAGCAGCATTCATACCCCAAGGAAGAGAAATAGGACAAGTGTGAAGGTGAGCCTACAGACAAAACTAGAAACACACTCAAGTCTAATCAATTACTCTATAGCAATTGTCAGCTGGCCTGGAGATGACAATGCATAAAGCCATGATAAGTAATGACAAAAGAATGAACACAAATAGAAAAAGCAAGACAAGACAGGCAGGGGACCAGGGCTGAAAGAACATCACACATTCAAACCCTTTCCAATGGATCAGTTTTGCAGAGGAGTTCGTTACCAAAGTACAAACCCAGAATCAAGAACTCTAACCAAGAGCCAAATGGCCAGATACATGAAGAAGCTAACCTACTTTCCTACTTTATCACTTTCCTAGGGCTGCAGTAACAAAAGCCCACAAACTGGTTGGCTTAAAACAACAAAAATTCATTCTCACAGTTCTGGATATTTCAGGTTTGAAATTAAGTCGTTGACATGCTCCCTCTGAAGGCTGCGGGGAAGAATCTCTCCTTGCCTCTTCCTAGCTTCTGGTGGCTCCTGCCATCCTTGGCATTCCTTGACTTGCAACTGCGTCACTTCAATCTCTACCTCCATTGTCACATGGACTTCTGATGAGGGCACCAGTCATTGGGTGTAGGGCCCAACCGACCCAATCTAGTATCATCTCATTTTAACTTAAATTATATCTGCAAAGACCCTAATCCCAAATAAGATCATATTCGGAGGTTCCAAATGGGCACAAATTCTGGGGGGTGACTATTCAGCCCACTACACCTATCATCATGAAAACACCAGGAAAGACTGCCCAAGCCAGCCATCCCCAAGAGACAGAATTGCAGCACTTCAGAAATACCTGAAAATTTGCTAAAGAAAAGAAAACTAGCAAATGAAAGCAAGAAGGCAGTTCCAGGTATCAATAAAAGAACTTGTTTCAGATAAGAGCAAAAAACTTCACTCAGATTTTAAACACACTAAAACAAGGAGCTTACAACTACATGGCCCCAATTATGAAGATGTAGCCCTAAAACACCATTTCTATCCCCCAGCTGTGAAGAGTCGACGAACTTCCACCTTAGAGCCAACAAACACTTTTGTATACTACCTTCTTGTACATGCACAGGTTGTTCATACCCTCGGAAAAGAAATACACAAGCAACCAGAAGTATTAGCCTAACTCTCTGACCATTAAAAAAAAAAAAAAAAAAAAAAAAGCAGAGGTCACACAGAAAGAAACCCTGGAAAGTCGGTGCTTAAAAATGTAACTCGCCAATTCTAAATGATGTGTTATTTTGCAAACATATAAGATTTTTGTTTAAGTTTTTTTTCTTATTAGAAACGTTATATGTACTATCTCTGTAGAGATCCTTTTAAGAAGAAACTATTGGAGAAAAAAATATTGAGAAAAGATAGCAAGAGTCGAGTTTCCTTTCCAACTGAACACATCTGCACCCCGTGTCACCTGACACTTTTCTACAACATAAGATATTCTGTACACTATCATAGAGCTCAAGTGCAAAATAATCCATTCTCTGTAAACCAGGAGGTATAAGAAGTTTGAAGATTTGCAATTCAGCACATTTTGTAAGGTTTTTGGCACATAAGGGTTATTTTTAAAGAGGGAAAAAAAGCCTGTCCTCTCCCTACCCCCAAACACAGCTGAGCTGATTCAGCACAAATCTCCCCCTAAAATAAAATCCTTGTTTGCAGAGAATAAGCATGGAAAGTTCCAGCCCCAAGGACGACATTTCAGAAACCTAGCTGAAAAGATCAGGAGTGGGTGGCTTAAGAGAGACCGACCACAAATCATGTTCTAAACGTAAGAACTATCACCAGAAAACTGTGAGCAACTTGGGAGTCCAGGGAAGAAAGTCTTTAATAATAAGCAATGTAATATACGAGTATAACCCAGAGATATGAGAATCTCGAGGATTCTGGTAGCTAGTGAATCATTTCCCACAGGTGAGCATACAGAAATTCCCAGGAATGCAGTTGAAGGTTTTAGTTTCTTCATTTAACTTAGAGATGCTTTCTGAAGAGGATATTACAATATACATCATACAAATACTACACTTCACCAAGGAGCAATGTACTCAGCTCAACACCCTGATGGCCCCTAAGGCGCAGAGGTACTTTTCACAATCTGCAGATAAAACATTCAAGAGCTCATTACCAAAAAGAGCATTGAGGTGGCAGCAGGTAGAAAGCTACCTTGCCCAGAACAGCAAAATTTCCAGAAACAGACAACTCTACAGTTTTGTTAATTACCTTCACCATACAAGGGAACTAATGAGTCCAGGATCATTCCCCAAACCCACAGGATAAAGGGCATCTAGATGACTCCTGGTCTCCAGTGCATACTGATACACTGCCTTCATGTCTAAGTGGGAGAAGTCTTACTAGAAAAAAGCATGGTCAGAAATTACGAGTCATTCAAAACATCTCTTGATTTGGTGAGCATCTACAGTCATTTCTTCAAAAACCGTACAGCCACGTTGACGGTAACAGCTGGCACACAGAAGGCAAGGACACGCAACCTTGTATAAACCTGTCAATTTAAATCACAATGCATTCCCAACCTTAGGGCCTGTTCTGATCATTAATGTAAGGGACTTTTCCATAGCGTGAGTGAATCAAATTAATATGAAGTGGGAAATGTGGAGATGACAAAGGGAATGTTTATAAAAACCAAACTAAAACACATCAGAGGTAATTAAGAACAAAGATCCCCAGACTGCCAGCTTTGCGCTTAACACAGCTGATTAAGAACACACTGCAAAAGACAGAACTTACAAGCGTTTTGAAGGAAAAGGACAGCCCTGTTAAATAGCCAGCAAGGAGTGAAGGAGTTCCTTCTCAAGAAAGCGCCAGGCCCTTGAAGAGCTTTCACAGGCTGAGTGAAAAACCGCTTCTGCTAAGGAATGTCACTCCAAGTGCCTTCGAAGATCTGTCCTTGCACAAGGAAATGAGCAGTGAGTGTGCTCCTCAATCTCTCCCTGGCTCTGGGCCAAGACAAAAAAGCAACCTGACCTTTCCCTTCTCCCAGATGCTCCCAACTCACACCTATACCAAGAGATCGAAAAGGAAATCAAGCTTCAACACTGGCTTAGCAATGTTCCCCATGACCTCACAACTGTCTGTGTAACTAGCAGAAGAACATGCAGTCTGACACAGGTTTCTCTGAAGAACAATTTGATGAAACATCACTTCACGGGGACATCTCAAAGACTAATGCGATCATGTCTAGAGAGCTGAAGGCATTCCGAGGGCTGATCTATGGTGCTCTTGCCACCTGCTGATATCTGTAGACCAAGATGATATAGCGAAAGAGAATCAACTTCTTGTAGCACGTAAGGTATGTGTTATATACAAGAACTGACATTATCCCAAAAGGGACCGTGGCCCAGGCTATCTATGTTATTCAATACACACAACATGGAAGTGGGTCTTTCTAGACAGCCTTTAATTTAGCAACTAAATGCACAGACGCCTGGATAAAACAATTTCTATGAGCTTCCATTTCTTTACCTGTAAAAATAGCAATACCTGCATACATCTTGGGATGGAGGTGAAAATTAAGTAAAATTAAATAAAAGTGAAAATATTCAGGGCTTACCACGAAGAGACAATTCAACAAATGACAGCCCTGACCCTGTTACACTCAAATGAGCATTATATAAAATGTCTTAAGAAGTCTGTCTAGTTCACAGTACAAATTGGAATGGCATGAAAATCATACAGAGGTGTTCACCAAATCGCAAATGAGCCACATCTTCTATAGTTGGCATCCCAAAGAAACAAGGCTATTAACAGTAGCTGGGTCGCCAACCAGTTCTTAAAGCACATTAACCCAGAATAGAGGGAAGATCATTTACATATAATATCAACCATTTCCAGATTGACTTTAGAGTCCGGAATGAAGAGACAATCTCATGCTACTTCTTCCATATCTGGCTAACCCCAGGCAAATCAGGTAGGGCCTATTTCTAGCTCCCTTAATATATTCTTATCTGGGTCCACACGGCCTTCATCCCAATGCTCCCATTTTCCCCTGAAGTTAATTAATTTAGAAGAAATTTATTGAGCACCTACTGTGCATCATAAACTGTATATGCGGAACCCTGGGGTGGGGAGCAAAACAGATGTGGGCCCCAGTTGGCCTAATAAAATGAATCTGACGAGAGATATTAACACAAGATACATTAAGATGTGAAAAATTATGTACAAATTATCAGAAGGGGGCTTGTTTGGGGACAACTTGCCCCAGGAAGTCACGTTTAAATTGAATATGAAGGATAACTGTAAGACAAATAAGGGGAAAGAAGGACAAAGAGAGTATCCCAAAGAGAAGAAACTGCAAGTGCAAAAGCCCTGAGGTGACAGCATAATGCATTTCAGAAACCTAAAGAAAGCCAGAAAGGTGGCCAGGAAGTGGATGGGAGAAGGGGTAAGGGCTTCTTTCTGGGAAGTAGGCTGGAACCAGATTATGCTGGACCTTGTAGGCCACAGGAAGCAATGGGAAGCCAAAAGTGTGTCACTGGTGAAGCTCCCTTTAGCTGCAGGTGCAGAACAGACTGGAGCAGGAAAAAATGGCTGTAGGCTCCAGGAGTCTCGGTGAGGGGCATCTGACACAAGGCTGCAGCAGCACAATGGAAGGAACAGGAAACACACACATCTACACAGCAGGAGTTGGTGAGGGGTTGGGGTAGGGGGGTAAAGGAAGTGCGGGGTGTCAAAGATATCTGTGACAGCAACAGAAAGGCGTGATTTCCAGGACACTGGACGAGTCTAGAGTTTCTCACAGAATACCACAAGTTCGGACTTAATGAATCTTGGTGCAAAGATCATTTCCACCTACCCCAAAGAGCTCCATGCCTTCAAAGTACAAACTTCAGGAAAGAAAGGTTTCCAAAAGAGAAGAACCATCTAATGCAATATGAATTTGAAATAACTGCCAGTATTATTTATAGCCCAATAACTTCCCAACTGTCTGCATTTATCAAGAAAAACGCTCAATTTTAAGTGCCTAAAAAAGAGTCAGCCTAGTTCACAGAACACGTTTTAATGGCATGAAAGCCAAAGTTGGCTGTTAGTTTACAAATGAGTTTCATCTCCAAATCTGCTTATTCAACAAATACCGGCAAAAACATTGAGGGAGCAAAGACATATTTTTGGGCCGAGGATTGTGGAGATAGGAGAAGCGTGGATGGAGCATATAGTGCCAGGCCTGAGGCTTCTCTGCACTCTTGCTTCTTGCAATCCCATCTCTTCCACTCGTCCATTTTTGACCCCTCAATTGTCCAAGCAAGTTCCAAGTCCGAACACAATAGTTCCCATGGTGATGGAAATTGTACAATTAAGGGACAGGAGTTACAGTGATTCATAGGTCATTTGTAAATGCTGTCTTACATGGATTTAAAATACTCTTGAGATTCTACTTTAGAGATTCTATGAGACAGCTGGAGAAAATTCCCAGCGCAGATCCCAGTTATTATCACCTTCTTCCACTGAGAACAAAATGATTTAGGCACACAAACTCTTCCTGTCGATGGGCTGGCCTTCTCTAAGCATTAAGAAAAATATATATATACACAGGAAGACATTGCTCCCGCTACTAGAAGAGGACTATCGCCCTGGTTATTTTAGGACATCAACCTCACCACCTTATACACACCTAGGATGTCATGCCACAAAACTAAAAGACGTATGAAAGTTACCATGGATTCCATTTCTCCACTGCGTTAGGGCCATGAAGAACCCCAGAAGAAATTAGCGAGACAGTTCTTCACCAGACATTCTCCTTAGTCAAGATTTTAGTGAAAGCACAGATGGCAGATGGTAAACAGAGGATGGGGAGGGAATTCTACCAGGCAGTATGGCAATTCAGACAGCTTCTGAAACACTTCCAACATACACACGTATTCTTGCACGTCTCCCTCAGAGAACACACACACACAAACATACATTTTACACACACTTTACACATACACAGACTGCACAAGGAGACACTAGTTTTGTGGAAGCTGGAAACTTGATGCCACATCTAACCAAATACCACTCAAATCTGTGCAATGGGATGATGTCAGTCAAATAGTTGCACATTGATTCACATCTCTTGACCTCAGAGCCAATTTTAAAAAAAAGTAACTGTTAGATTCCATAAAAAAAAAAAAAAAAAGCAGCACTATTAAACAAGACAACACAACTTACCTGACTGGCATCTGGAAAAACATGAAAGGTTAATATCATCCTAGATTCTTATAAAAATCCCATGAGAAAGGGAAGGCAAATACTATTCCTAGTTCACAAGGCTCAGAGAGGTGCATGGTTACTTTAATTAAGGCACTTAGCCAGAATTGAATCTTGGGAGTGAATCAAAGTGAATTTCCATAACCGAAATGGAGACCATTGAATCTAACAAAGCATCTTACCAGTTTACCTTCAATCTTATTTCTCTACATTCTAGAAACTCCTCAAAACTGTCATATTATAGACTCTCTGGGATGGTCAAATAATAGTCTGGGCAGAGAAGATGATTTACCTCCATTATCTTGCTTAAGCTGTGACAGGCTGCCCTAATCAGCTTTCGTGCACAGAGGCACACAGGCACACATGCTCCCTCTCCGTGCCTCTTAATCACCATGTGCCATGCTGAACAGCTGCAGAGGTCTGAAGGGAATTGGCAGAAATGTGCAATGATGTGCTAGCCACCCCCCTGAGGCAGCAACTGCCCTGCCTGCTCCCAGACTCGAGAGAAAACATGGGTGTTCGCTGTCGCAACTGATGGACCCAGAAGACAGGCAAGTGGTTTCAGGTGGTGAGTCAGGAAAAGCAGTTTGCATCAGGAATGTTCCAGCCCAGCAGAGCTGAGCAGCATCCTACTCCCCGTGCAGGGATACAGTATTCATCATTTATACAATGTCACCGTGGGGGACAAACTTGGGCTCAGCACAAATTGAATCCAATCAACTCTTATGCAGAAGAACCAGTAAACAAGGCTTCTCCCACCAAGAAGGAACCTAATTGCTTAAGAATTGCCACCATATCTGACACATGAGATCAGTCCTTCTATCCTGAGAGAGATGGTCTTTATAGAGGGCTGGCACATACCGTTTGAGAGCAGAACCCTTGGCTAACCTTCTGGGACCACTCAGCATCGGCTGCAATAAGCTGTGATCTACGCTCC
The DNA here is from genome assembly GCF_011800145.1 of Mirounga leonina. Classification (NCBI taxonomy): domain Eukaryota; kingdom Metazoa; phylum Chordata; class Mammalia; order Carnivora; family Phocidae; genus Mirounga; species Mirounga leonina. The sequence goes on along the minus strand of NW_023270451.1, from coordinate 66,997,878 downwards.
CAGGGATGAAGCAGAATCAGGTGAGGGCAACATTCAAAGAAGCCAGGTGGGTACCATACCACATGGCGCGCAGACAGCTGCGTAGGAATCAAATAAGTGCTGCCCCCCACCTCAGGTTAATTTTGGATGGATTTCCATAGAAATCCACACTCTTGAGGAATTCCTTGTTTGCTTCTATGCTATTGTTTATGAGCCAGCAAATGAGCGATAGGATATAAAATTGGTGAAATAGAGATGTCGACATTAGATCAGATAACAGGAGATCTAGAAATTGAAAGAGGCTTAAAGGCATCATTCGCACTACACTTCATGAATGAATACAGCGTTCTTCAAGTTTTATACAATGACAAATGAGTCTATTCTCTGAAGGAACCTGAGGAGATTAACTCTCATTTTAGGGACTCCAGCTTAGTTTCTCTACTTCAAAATTAGCAAATTCATCCCATGCCAACTTTAAAAATCTCTTTGCTATAATTTATATTTCTAGTGACTATGGTATATAATAAAACTGTTATGTTTATGATAGACTACTTTGGCGTTAGTTCAAAAGCCAGAGCCTTATGAAACCTGTCACATCATTAAAAATCTGCATTTAGGTAAAGAATGCTAATGTGGCATTAATGTGTGTTAAGGGCAGATATACAGCAGAACGGCCTTATCTTTCTCAAGACATGAGAAAAATCAGACCCAAAACATGGTATCTTCCCAGAAGAACCCTCACCGAAGCAAAGTACGGAAAAGACAAATCACAGTCCCTCCCTGAACAGATTTCCTTCAACCACCATCAAAGGAACTACGCCACTCATTTCCTTTGTTCATCAAGGACACAGACACCTGCCCAGAATATTTAGGGTGGGGAGGTCAGGGAAAATAGGGAATGCTCAGAGGCTCACTCTCAGCCTCCCAAAAAGGCAAGTTCTGTAGCTGGCCACAGAATATATGCTCTAAGAACACAAGGAAATGCACTCTTAGGGCCTCTGGGCTGTTGCACCAGACCAGAAAGTCACTTTGCTGCACCACGAGCTCCCCAGGAACTACTAGGAAACCACACAATCCTCCCCCAGTAAGGCTGCCCTAGCACCTGCAGTAGAAGCTACAGGAAGGATGACAAACTGAACAAGTGGAGGTGGCTTATGCACCACAGCGCATTTCAGTAAGCATGCTCCCGTTCCAGGAGAGCCCCTCTTCTCAACAGCCAATCTATTCCTCAGGAGTAAGGGAGGCAGAAAAAACCGGCAACCTTCCTTCAATAGCATATCCCACAGCACCGACTTTTAATGGAGGTGGCTGAAGAGATACAAGGGAGCCAAGTAAATGAAGCTCGGGGCAATATGCAATTATTGAAACTGGAATTGAGCCTGGACCCTGGAAAGAACATGCTGTGAGAGCTTTGGCAATCACACTGTGGTCAGGGCCCCAATTTTAAATCTCTCCCACGGGATACCACGTCCTGAGACACAGGCACGCCCCTCTTCGTATCAAAGTAATTCCGCTTGACTTGGCAGAGGGGCGTCATCTGTTGGTCTCTGGGATTCCATCACAAGGGCCCAGCTTAAAATGATCCCCAACCATTTGCAAATATGTTTCTGTCTCATTTACCTTTTTCCCAATAAGCTTCTTTCGAAGAAATTCCCGGGCTTCAAACATGTAGGGAATGTCATATAGGGGACGTAGTTTCTTGTTCTTATCCTAAAAGAAAAACAAAATATCACATCAGAAATGAGAAACAAACATCAAAAAACCCACAAATGAACACAGCCAATAAAACAAAAATACTAGAATACACCTGAAATATGCTACCTCCCAGTATCACAAATATTAACTAAGTGCCAATACACATAACAGATATTTGGATGAAATGCTTTACAGGGAATGAGATCATCTTTTTCACATGACAGACTCAAAAATAAGTAATGAAATGTTTGTAATTATCCAAACTGGAAACAAGCAAATGTTCATCAATGAGGAAAAGACCTATATAGACTGTTGTATAGAAGAAGCTAAGTATTAGGGCCCTTTAAATATTTATAGATACACTATGAATCTAGTTCTATTATTCTGTAAGCCATTATTAAGGACCTACCAACTCTTAGCCCCACACAAAGCTCTGTGTAAATATATGTTATAATCCTGGATTCAAAATTCTTACAAACTAACAGAGTAATACAAGAAAAGCTGTGACATGGCAACAGATGTGAAATGGCAACACAAAGCAGTTTTGAGTAAGTGCTAAATTGTGTGATATAGACTAGGGACTAAGTGCTATCAGAGTTCAGGGAAGTGGAAAGAAAGAAGTAATCAGGAAATGTTTCACTGACAGGGTGACATGGTTTCATTGACTTAATATGAGTTTACAGGATAAGAAAAAACTAGAAAGAAAATAGAATTGAAAAAACAGAACAAGCTAAAGGAGGCAGGAATAAATAGTATTTCAACACAACATGTACACATATAAAAATCAACATACACAATTCTTGCGTTATCTCATAGGTCCCAGACTTCTCCCCAAAGAGGTTACTGTTCTAAGCAATATAACTATGAGAATATGGGAGAAGGTTCTAGAGGAACTTGACAAAGAGGGAATGGATAGGAACTAAAGTGATCTGAGAAGCATTAAGAGAGGCGCCTGGGTGGCTCAGTCGGTTAAGCGTCTGCCTTTGGCTCAGGTCATGATCCCAAGGTCCTGGGATCGAGCCCTGCATCGGGGCTCCCTGCTCAGCTGGAGGTCTGTTCCTCCCTCTTCCTCTGCCCCTCTCCCTCTCTCTCTCTCTCTCTAATAAATAAAATCTTGGAAGGAAGGAAGGAAGGAAGGAAGGAAGGAAGGAAGGAAGGAAGGAAGGAAGGAAGGAACAGAATGGATAGAGGGGATAATAGAAGAAGAATCCAATATTCTAACTCATGATGACATGCGTATGAAGTTAAGAGAAGTCTGTCTTTTAAGGGGGGTGTCGAGGGCGGGAGGATGTTACAAGAAATAGGGAGATGTTGGCTAGATTGCTAGGTCTGATTAATGTCAGACCTAAGTAATGTCTCTCCCCTGCTGAGCCCTTAAGTTCCACAAGAACAGAGATCCTGTCCATTTCTGTTATTCTGTGACCCTGGAAACAAGTAGAGTGCCTCCCACTCATAGTACATGCTAAATAATAGTTGGATGAACTAACTACAAAAGAAATATGCAAAATTACATATACACAGAAATCAAGTATGCTAGAAGAATAGGACTACATGTATAGATTTCAGAATGCCTAGGACCCAGATCATATGAGGGAAAATTTCACAAATAAAGAAGAAAATCAAGGACTAACTAATCCAGGTGTGCTTACCCATCCTGTGGCTCACCTGGCCTCACCTCCTTATAATCCACTCTATACTGAAAGAGGTATTCAAGTTATTTTCTCAAATAGCCAACTACTCCTAAATAAAGAACCTTTATCATTTAAATACCCCATGTTTAAACTAATCCTAATGACAGTACTGAGGTCAAGGGAACTGAAATAGGTGTTTCCTCCTATACCCTAACCAAGCCTTGGTGCCCAGAACACATCATTAAACAATTCATTGACATCACCAAGAAAAATCTCTATGAGAATGCGGAGAATTGAGTTTGAGCTCCACAGTCATGCCTTCTAGTTCCTCTGGTTAAAACAACAGTAACAACAAGGTGGCAGCAGCATTCCAGCACTCAGTGCTCTCTTCTTGGAGGTTAGAGGCAAGTTCAGAAATGGAAGGCGAGCTCCTTTTCCTTCTTGGATGTGTGGGACTCCACAAGCTCTCAATGGGAACAACATGGATTGCCACACTTGAATCAAATTCCTGGGGTGTCACGATCACTGTCTAGTAAGTGAGGGATGGCCCTAAACATGTAGTTTTTTTGCAGGAAAAAAAAAAAAGAAGAGGAAAACAGGATACGTGAGGGTTGCTGGGGTAGAGGGAGTTCTGCATAACCCAAGGGCACAATATACAGGATTATGGATATTTTATAAACATTCAGACAGCCAAATCAAAATAGTGAGTCACTCCTGAGGAGCTAAGTATAATATATAAGCCGTAAAATAGAGTTTATGATGACAGTCAATGATACAGTAAGAATGCTTGCTAGACAGAAAATTCTAGGTGCCAATAATGAACAGGATTTTTAATAAAGACAAAATCAACGGTTATCAGAATCAGCCCTCAGGAATAAAGAAGTGCCAATGTTTATATTCACAATGCAATGGAGGACAATCTATTTACAGAGAGTAGCTGTGTAATTGCACAAGCCTAAGTGAACAACATTATAAAGAGAGAAGTGAACAAAATATTGACATTTACCTTGCAAAGCCTCATGATTTATCACAGGACCTGAATGTGTGAACCTTACCTTACTTATTCTGAAACACCACAGAGATCACAAGGCAGTATGAGTTGACTGGACTCTGAAACAATGAGTGAAAGCTAAGAAATAATAGTTTTAACAAATATTCAAATGAAGATCACGAGATGAGTTACACCTAAGTGAGTGAAAATGACTGAAAAAGAAAGACACTCAACAGAATTGGTCCAAGCCAAAATGCCCTCAGAAGAATGAAAGAAAATAATCCCAATAAAAAACCGGGCAACTTCAGAGTCTGATTATATGTCTCTCATGAAGCTAGGAAAGAACTAATAGCACAAGCAGAAAACAAGGTATCACAAGTGAAAACAGAATGATCTTGTTACTCTAACCCTTTAGAGCTAGTAGCTATTGACATCGGCAAACATCTTACAAGAGAGATATTTTAAGTCCCGAGGAAACCACAAAATAAAAGCAATTCCTCCAAATTACCAGGTACATAAAAGCCTTTGAAATCTCTAAGAGGCAACTGAGGTATGGAATGTATTCTGAGAAAACAGGATTTTAGCGGAATCTTACCTGCGAAAAAGGACTATCTAGTTTAGATTCTAATTTACAGAGAAATATTTTTAAAAAAATAAAAATAGAAGAGAATGCTTGCTTTATCTGGTGGGCAGATAATACAAAAACCAATACGTGCTGTAATCACTGTTCATCCTGAGAAATGACGTTGTATGTAGGCCCTGCAATGACTCACACATTAGAGAGATAACTTCAATTATCTGTACCTCTCAGTGGTTTGGAGAGGGAGGCCCAACACCCACATCTCAGCATCTAAAGACCCACTTGGCATTTTTACAGGAATTTATATTTGGCTGGTTGCCAAAATGGGGTTGCTGTTCAATGCTCACTTGGAGGGAATGTCAAGGCCTTATAGTCACCCCTAGTTTTGAGTCTCAACCTCAGGCCAAATTTTATCTAGCTCCTCCTGTAGCAAAAAAAGATATAGTAAAAAAAGAAATCTAATGCCCTAGAGATACTGCAGGATTTCTTAAACAAGGCTTGAAACAAACCACGGGGGCAAAAAAAAAAAGCCTAATAAATGTGGTTCCACTAAAATTAAAGCCGTTCTTTACTGAAAAGACTTCATGAACAAAGCTGACAGGCCAAAGTACAAACATTTAGTAGCTGATGACTGAAACAGATCTGGAAAAAGCAGAGGAGGATGAGGGAGCTGGCGCGTAGGGCCACGGCTGTCATGTGGTCAGGGTAGGCCTTATGCGGCAGGTTAGAGTTTAACAAAGACTTAAGGAAGGTATGGGATAGAGCCATCTGGAGGACAAGGACAGTGGCCAATGCAAAGACCCTGTGTTAGGAGCATGCCTGGTGGGTTCAAGAAGCAGCGAAGACACCACTGTAGCTACAACAGTGTGCACAAGGGGAGAGAAAGAGGAGATGAAGACACAGGTCTGACTTAATATTTGAAAAAATTACTTTGGCCACTTTGTTGGTTAACAGGCGCCATGACAAGGAAAGGGTAGAGAGCACAGGGAGACCAAAGAGGAGATTATGACAGTAATCTGGGCAGAAAGTGGTGGTAGATTACATCAAGGAGGTAGCAGCGAGGGAGGTAAGAAGTGGTCAGAATCCGGAAATATTCTGACAGACAGATGGCATGAGAGGTGTGGAAGAAAGGGAGGAGCCAAGGATGACTGCAAGGATTTTTATCTGAGCAAAAGGACACAGGGGTGGGGTCATCAGAGGAGATGGCCAGGAGCTGAGTTCCAGGCATGCTTGGCAGACAAGGGGGGAGCTGGGAGGAAGGCTCTGCGCTGGTGGTACACATTCGTTAGGTGCGGGCGTGCGGGCGGTGTGAAAGCTAGGCGTCTGAAATGGACTGAGGACTGGGCCTTAAGGCATTCTAACATTCAAAAGCGATAAGAGAAGGAATCTGCCAAAGGAGAATGAGAAGGAGCACTCAGTGAGCTGAGTAGGAGGAAATTACCAGAGCATCAGGCCCTGGAAGCCAAGGCAAGAAAGTGAATTGAGAAGGAAGAAATGACCAACGGGGTCAAGTGCAGCAAGGCAGGGGAGAGCAGGACAACGATTTGCATGGTGGATGAGCTAAGTGAAGGTCGTTAGTAAGTGGACAAGGAGAGTTCTGGGGGAGCAGCAGGGGCAGAGGCTGTCGGGAACCAGGAATGGGAAGTGAAGCCCTGGAAACAGCAAGCACATGCAATGCTTCCGAAAGCTGTGCCACGAAGGAGTATGGAGGGATTATGTGGCTGCTGGCAGAGGAAGCAGGGTGAAGACAGAGCGCTTCTGTTTTCCATCACAGAGGAGAGAAATGATAGGCGCTGGTCCAGTGGAGAGAAAACAAGTGACAATGTAGAAGAGAGGACAGGACTTCCAAGCCAATGTCCTTGAACAGGCAAGACAGGAGTAGCTTGACCCAGAAGCACATAATTCATCATCAGGTATGAGCACTCAGCTGTCAGGTAGGCAGATGTGGTGTAAGAGTCACTGGAAGTTCTGATTAGATTTGCTCTGCAAAGAAAGGAAGAGCTCTAGCAAATCAGTAAGAAAAAAGAGAAATGATCCAACAAGAGAATTGGCAAAAGGGATAAACAGACATTTCACTAAAGAACTCCAAATGGACGTTAAGCATAGGAAAAAGTAATTTTTAATCAATAATCAAGCAAATGTAAATTGAGATACTATAGGACATCCACTATATTGGCCAAAACCTTTAAAGTGAGAATGTGGGGAAATGGGAGTGCCCTCTAACCACAGATGGGGAGTAAAACATGGCTCAACTACTGCGGCATCTTGACACAGTGCTACTTGTCATCATTTGCTTAAATCCCTATTAATTAGGAAAGTCTACTTAGAGGTACGTATGTACCCTAAAAAAATCTTATAAAATCACATTAATGTTTCTGGTACAACCCTAGAGTAGAATACTACAGAGCAGTTAAGCTGAATTAGAGCAACCCAAATGAACAAATTTGAAAAAATATTGAGCAGAATAAACAAGTTGTAGAATTATTTGGTAAAATCCCACACAGAGACTAAAAACACACACATGCAACATTATTCATAGAGCTATATAAGCAGCAAAAGTATAAAAATGCAAAGAAATGAAAGACAATGGGTATTGATGTGGGATGGGTAGTGGGAAAAAGAGAAAAGGAGCAGGGGGAAAGAAATGGGTTTGAGGAGGAGTACATGAGACTTCCAGCTTTCTCTGTGAGGTTTTCTGTCTTTGAAAGAGAAAAAGAGGAGCTCAAAAACATGCGGTATATACCAAGGCTGAAAAAGGAATGCCTGTTATCTTATTCTATAATGTTGGAATGTTTTTAAAGCGAAAAACTTTCAGGGATAGGAAACCCCAAACCTTGTTTGGTCAACATTTTCCCTTTGCTCACAATATTTTACTGCAGAGGAATAAAATATGAAACAATGGGTCATTCTTTTCCTCATAAAAAATGCATTAAATTCCATTTTTTCCCTCCAAAAAAACCCCAAAACCCAATGTTCATAGATGTACCCTTCCATGAGGCAGAACAGAATAATTTAACTACAAATGTGCTCTCAAATAACCAGGGTCAAAAGCAAGTTTGATTTTTATTTTTAATAGGAGACTTGAACTATAATATTAATTAAAGTAGCCAAGCAGAATTGTACTCTATGAAGATCTTAAAACTGACTGTTGAACTAAAATAAGAACAGACATGATCAGATTAAAATGGATAAAATTTCCAACAGTAAATAATGGACCAGTCCCAGTTGCCCGGCCACACACGCCATTTTAATAAACAAAGGCTGCTATTTCCATTTGAATTATAGACTGAACATAGGAACATAACCACATGCCCCGGGCATATTTACAATCAAGAACCTATCAATTCCTTTGACAGCCAGGAAACAGAATCCACAGGGATATCCACTATTTTATGGTGCTTAGCACATACAGTAGCATATTTTTAATAAAGGTGGTCATCTAACTAGAAAGCTATAGTCAGCACCTGGGGAAAGGTTCAAAATTGTAACTGCCTTGGCCAAGTGGAAGTCGGTTTGTGCCACTCTATCTAAAGGAACATACACAGTAAGTGCATATATCCAAACATTTCCCCAGGAGTTGTTTCACAGAAAAAAGATGCTTATTTCCCAATTAGCTTCATTTCATTCTTCCAATCAAAGTATCTCTCAAAGGTAAACTGAGTCTATTAAAGAGACATGATCTGTGTAAGTTCCAAATTCACAATGCAATACATTTCATACATATCTCCAGGAAGCAAAAAGGGAATGGTAAACAATAGAAACTTAAATCAAATTGTGGGGGTGGGGGGTGGGAGGGGGAGAGATTATAAAAATTCACAGGTATAAGACTGGAAGGGACTAGCTAGTCTTCCAACCCCATGATTATGCCCCTGAAGTGTTTCATTGCTTCTATAGGTCCTTCAAATTTCTCAATTTTTCTGACAACCATATTTGATCTTGCTGATCCCATGTTTAAGGATCTAATAACATATATGAAAAACACTCCAATTTAAGGTTTAATAATCAATGCTATTATTAATGATGAGGTTCAAGCTGAAGGAGTCTGAGAGAACAGGAGAAACAGGAAGGTCATTTTGACCTTATCGCTACCATTCTCCCCTCCAACAGGTCATAAAACCTCAGGGGAGAGATGCCCTTCCTATATCTGGAGGAAGGAAAAGAACATCCTTATTCTCAAAGAAAAGATAACACTGCAAAGAATCCAAACCAACAGGCCTTGACACTTCCCTCATACTCTTTGACCTATCATATTTCTACCCAGCAGTCCATTCTTCATTGACCTAACATAAAAACACTCAGGTCTGTTTCTTAGAGTCTTTACTTTCTTATGAAAGCTCCCATGTCATATAAAACTTATATTAAATAAATCTGCAGGTTTTTCTCCTGTTAATCTGTCCTTGTCAGTTTAATTTTTGGACCCATGCAGGGACCCTATGGGGGAAGGAAAACTTTCCTCCCCCCTACAGTAACAACCCTATCACCCCTACAACAACAACCCTATCAAGCAGGCTGAATGCTGACAGCAATGCTACCTGAATTGTGGTGGTAAGGATTAGGATTCCAATTTTACAGCAAGGAAGGGAAACGTTCCTAGCTCATGTAACAGGTAATAGGAGAGCTGGGATTCTGGACCCAGCTATCTCAGAGGCCTACGCTCATGGCTGGTGGGTGGGACACTATACTCTGGACCTGCTACTTCCAAAAAGCAATCATCGCCTGTCAATGGTTGTCACATTTTGGTGTGCCTAAGAATCACTGGGGAGCTTGTAAACATGCAGACTGCCAGGCCCACATCAGATATTGTGATTCAGTAAGTCTGGTGTGTGATTTCCATAATTCCGTATTTTTAGTAAGTAGCAAGAAGGTCTGTGGACCACATCTTGAAAAATGATGCTGTATATATTGAGGGCCTAGCCCCACTTAAAACAATGGCAAGAAAAGGGAGGTTAAAGGTTTTAAGAGTCAGAAAGCAATAATGAAGTGCTTCATGTCAAATGGTTAAACAAAAATTAACAAGTAAATAACGGGGGAATTCAAGTGTATCTCTATATATGCAGCTGGAGGTGACTCAATATACATACTCCTTAAACTTCGACATAGATAAGACAACTTAAAACATTCTAGTAATAATGGTGACAAAACAAGATTTTTCAAATATTCCTCAAGTCCAACTATAAGAAGACCGAATGTGGAATCCAAGAATCAAGAGAGAAAACCAACGCACCTATGGGCAGGGAACAGCAAAAGTAGGCATATCCTCTCTCCTGTCTGCCCCTGTCCTCAGACACACAGTGGTCTAGACCTAGACTAGCCACAGTGAAAACAGAAAAGAGGAAGTGACAATTCCCCCAAACAACCCAGTTACAACCTGGCAAGGTGCCAGGAAAACAGCTTCATGGTGTCCAAAGAGGTAAAGAAGCAGAGCAGATTTAGGCAGCCTTATGTCCTTGAAGGGACTCACCCGTCATCTGCAGTGCACAGCATATGATTATGTTCCACAGGAACTTGCACATCCCAAAATTAAAGTACCATTTTCAAGACCATCATGAAAGGGGAAAAAAATGTCTCTGGAGACTGCTCTTCTACTCAATTACATTAGCCAACTATGAGCATTTTCAGAAGTACTTGCTATTTATTGCTCAGATGCAGTAAGGCTGGGGGTGGGGGGGGTGGGCAAGAGGTCAAATATCAGGTCTTTTTCCCCCAAGTCCCTGTCAAGGCTGTAAGAATAAATACTTTAAAGGCTCTCAGGGCTCCAAAACCATTATCCAAGCAGCAGATCATATGGGGTCCCTTCACTTAGCTGCAAATACTTCTGCAGGCAGGAGGAGGGAGTGAAATCAAAGAGCGGCACTAGCCCTCACAGACGTCAAGGCTAAAGAATGCCACAGCTCACAAGTAGGAAGCTGTGCGATCCACAGCAACGCTGCTCCCGGGCCCACGAAGAAAATGGAAAATAAAAGAGACTCTGGAGTCCTGCCCCATCGTCTTCTCCCTGCATAGGGACGGCTTTCAACACGTAAAAGGGCAAAATCTTTTCCCCTCACTCACCAACTGCTCTGAAAATAGTCTGCTCCAAGGGGGAACTAAGTCTGGGGCACCTTTCCTAGAGGAATAGTGAGGATTCTGCTGATAAGACAGGGATAATGAGACAGAAAGGGCACTGGATCCTTGAAGAGAACAAAGCTCAAGTTCACTACTCCTGAAGTCACAGACGAAAGAACTGTCCTGGACCTTGAAATCAAACACTCCTCAAGCATGTGATGGCAACAGATGATCAAGAATTAAGTGCGCAGCTTGCTGCTGATCAAGAGAGTAAGAGCCTAGGCTCTAAACAATGTTTCTGGCACCAGCAGCTCCTGGCTGCTCACGTACCTCAGTTTCCTCCTAAGAATCAGCAATTTAAAGAATTACCTGGCATTACACAAGTGAAAAGTGAAGCAGGCAAAATTATTTCAAAACCCTGTAAAAATCCTAAGAGGGCTAGATGTATTAGTACAAATTAAGGCAACTCCAAGTTCACATTCAAGGAACATTTCAGGTAATATAAACTCCACGGGAAAACCAAATCTACACTTGCAGTGTTACAAAGAAGCAAAGCTACTTAGCTGAGTTTTACAACATCTAACATGGATGTTAACAAGAGCTAAAATGTCAAGAGACAGAAGAGATAAGCCAAAGTTACAGCACTAATCACCTTCTGCCTTGTATTACTGTAATTTAATTACTCCATATAGGTCTTATCTTCCCCACCAGACCACAAAAGGGAGGATCACTGTGAGAGAAAAAAAAGATCTTTATATTGCCCGGAAAGTGCCTAGCATAGTGCCAGAGTCCTAGAAAATTCAACATACTGAGAGAATACAATGAGGAAGACAAAAAGTCCTACCTAAAAGATTTATTTTTTTAAACTCAAACTGTACTTGTGATTTTAAGAATAAATGGAACTGGTTAATAAATATTAAAGTGAATTTAAAGAGGGGTGAGGGGAGACAATATTGCTGTAGGTTCATACCATTGTTAGCAGATTCATTGAATGAAGGCCCCTCATACAACACTACTTGAAGGTGAACTATTTCTAATGTCTCTACCTTCCGGCTAGTATTGCCAAGTAAGATGCTATACTACACAAATGATATTACTGAATAATGATTAAAAAGATTCCAGGCTAGATACTATCTCACTGTACCAAACTATAAAATCGAGGCTCTCTGTAAGCAATGATGCAAAAGTCTAATACTCTAACTGCAGTGTGTAATGTCAGAAAAAACAAGTGTACAAAATTCAAATAATCGGTCTGTTCTCTTTTGACCTGGCTGAGAATTTAAAGCAATCTTCTGTTCTCTCTGCAAGTTTGACATAATGAATTCTATTACTTAAAATCTTTGAAGGAAAAAAAATACTCTTGATCATTAGCTAATGGTTACCAGAAGTCCTTACAAGAGCACATAATACCACTCAGAATTTAAGTAAAGCTGAATTGATATTTTTAAAATATCAAGTGTGACAGTTCAACACTAAAATAAATGATCCTAAACTACAATATAAAAGCAGATTTCCTAATGTGGAATCAAAGTAACAGTCCTCCCTCCCCCAACTCATAAATTTGAGCTTAAACTTAAGCCTAGACCAAGGGCATGTGCTGGGGTGATGTTTCTGGTGGCTAATATGGAAGAAAAGAGAAGGCCGGGGAAGACTGCAGGGCCCTTCCTCTGTTCTGGAGACTGATCTGCAACAATCCTAGCAGGTGCAACGTGATGCTGAATGACGCACGCACTCTTCGTGTGCTGTCCGAATGAGCAAACAGGGCTAGGAAGAAATAGAAAATAATGAGTGACTCTAGTAGGACCTCTTTCTACCAAGCTCGTAGTTCTGAAGATTGATTGCAAACATGAATCAATATTAACATGGGAAACTCCTTCATTGGAAAGAACACAAAAAGTCTGTGAATAAGAAACCAGAGTTTAAAAGCGGAAGGGAAAATGGAGCAGGGAGAAAGCATCTTCAAGGACAAAAGCAGGCCTGGAGGTCTGCGAGGTAATGGAAACCAGCAGGGACTGGTTTATCACAACTGGCTCTTCCCTTCTGGAACTGCTTTCCTTTTCACTGGAAGCTTATAATTAACCAGTTGGCCCCAAATCATGTTTTCTAGTAATGGAGAAATCTTCTCCCACATTTCTTACCCTTCATCCCCAGGCTAAAAATGGAGAGCCAATGCCCTCAGAAGAGACAACCCCGTTACTTAAAGTACAGGCTACATGCCAGATGAAACCCATCCAGCACAGTAATGTGCCACACACAAGCCCTCCCACAGTCCTAGAAGAGGAAGAAGGAAAAGGAGGAAAAGAAAATAAATCTCTTACAATAGGAAACCAATTTTCTCTGTAATAGACCGCAGGATCAGGGAAAGCCCATTCAGAAGACAATTTTTTGTTAGAGAAATGTTTCTTTGTGAATGCCTTTCCTTCTTCACCATATTAAAAAATAATTATTAAAGCTTCTTCCTAGAACAACACAGAAGAGAAAACAATGCTGGATAGGACACCATTATTTAGCTGATGCCAGTGGAACCTTCAATTGAGCCAGATTTCCAGGCAAATTTGTGCAATAAATTGTGATGCATTTCAAAAACCAAGACTGAATTATGTAAGTGCACGGCTTAAGGTCTCCCTTTAGACACTGAGCTTCTGCCTTGCCAGTTGCATTACTCCAAGGTCTAAATCAGGCTGCCATGTCTAGTGCCACATATTTTATCCACCAAATTCAAAGTACTCTCAGTCTGGGTTTAATTCACTAAAACGAGGCCTGTGCCTTCAGGACAGGTTATCCTTCTAGCCCTACAGAACAAAGAGGACGCTCTTTTACTCTATAGTCTACCTGTCATCAATCAGAAACGACAACATTCATCAGCCACTACCACCATGGAGAAACATGGACGAATCAAGTTCCCAGAACCGTGAACAGCATGGACATTCAGGTCTGGCGCCCAGCTGGCAAGGCAATTCTTTCTAGACACATTATGCCTTGCCCTACCACAGGAAGAGACCTTGACAAGGTTGAATCCAGACTTGCTAGAAGTTGCTCCAGGAAAGAGACCGTCCTTTCACCCAACCTGGAATAAACACAGTCAGGAAGGGGTTGAGGTTATTCTGTACCCGTCATTTGCACCTAATGCACAAGCATTCTAGTGACCAGATCCCCGGAAGAGTCGGGTGAGGGCAGGAGGGCCTGAGTAGGGAGCCTCCCACTCTGAGCTCTGCAACAGTGGTTATCATCCATGGCTGTGTCGTCGGGCTGAGACTGGTGCCTTGGTCAAGGAGAATGCAGTTTAAGTTCCGGTTTTACGTAATGTCACTCTGCATTCCCTGCTGCTTCTAGCCAAAAACAAAACTTGAACTGTGCCTATTTAACAACATTTTTATGTCCATCACACCACCATCCCATTGTGACAACCACACGCTTACTGTTCCGACTGCCGGCCTTCTGACTTACTCACTCCCTAACAGAAAGGGATGGCTCCACTCTCAGTTTCTCCAACACGCTATTAAAAAAGCAAAACAAACCTCCCAGACCATGTGAATACCTACTGTGTGCTTGGTACTCTAAAAACTATTTCTAATCCCCACAGCAACCAATTAGGCTGGAATGCCTAGCTTTGCTCAGTAAGTTAGACACCCAGAGGAAAAACGTGCTCAAGGTAACACATGTCAGAGCAGAAGATCCCAACAAAGATCTGTCTGGCCCTGGCACCCATACTAGTTTCCCTCTTGCATCTGCCTCAATGCTACGGAGGCGGCAAGGACGGACCAATTACCCCCAGGCTTTTCGCTCCCATCTGGCTCCACACCCAGTCCCCCCCAGACCTGAAAAGGTCAATTAATTTCAGCATGCACCGCATGCCCACCCGAAGCCACCGGCTCCTGGGAAGCCCAGTGAGATTAAGGAAGCGGGACACAGTATTTGTGCCAGTTATGAAGCTATTGTCACTCAGTTTCAAACCTAACCTTTTTTAAATTCCACTTTGTGATGCCGAGATGGGAAAACTGCCAAGCACGTTTCTGCTTTGCCAGCTGGTTCCCTGTTAGGCTCTGCCAATAGGGGATGTTAGCAGGAGAATGGACAGGAAGAAGGAACAAACTCTTTCCTATTCCTGTCAGCTTCTCCAGAGCTACACTTCTTCCTCTCAGCAATGGCAGTTTGTTCCAGGAGCAGTAACTGATTCCAGCTTACAGTTTTCCCAACACTCCCAGAAGTCGTCTCATCACACCTCCTCAGATTCTCCAGAACCAATCAACCGGCAGGCCCCCCTGGCAGGTCTGGGTCCCAGCTCCGTGGTGTTTCTTCTTCAAGCTTAGATACACAAACATCAGCTCAACAGAGGTCTGTGTCCCCCTTCCAATGGGTCCATCCTCCAAATTTCTAAGTTTTCATATTCCACCTCTTATTTGTCCTCCCAACACCACAGGTGGTAGGTAGCTGTATCTTGTAATGAACACGTCTACATGAACCTTAGGGTTCTCTTTTTGCCTTTTTAGTATTCCCAAGCCTGATTAATAATTTCTTATATTAAGTTGCATCTGTTAAAATAACTGGTATGGTTTCTGTCTCCTACAACAGTGGCCAAAAGCCTCCTTGCTATGTAACTGGACAAAGAAACATGCAACCACCAGATAGGTCAATACTCTTGATAACCAACACTCTCCTCCTCAGAGAATACTACCTCTTAGCTGTTCCAGACTATGGCACCTGACCAGGACCCCTATAACAGGACCATGTAAGACGTAAAAATGTGCATAAAAGACTCAAGAAAAATGGAACGAGTGCACATGAAAAGTTTCCACAGTTAAAACAGAGGATGGAGTGGGGCTCCAGGTTGGCCCAGTTGGTTAAGCGTCCGACTCTTGATTTCAGCTCAGGTCATGATCTCAGGGTCACGAGATCGAGCTCTATACTTAGCATAAAGTCTGCTTGAGATTCTTTCTCTCCCTCTGACCCTTCCCCTGCTCACACTCTATAAATAAATAATGTTAAAAAAAAAAAAAAAGGTGATGGAGAGAAATGCTTGAAAGATTTAACTGGTAACACAAGTACCACACTAGAGTAAAGAGATTTCCAAGCCAGTATGTCCCTAATCCATGAAGTCAACAAGACATAAAATTTAAACAATGAGAAGAATGTATCCTAAACTTTTTCTACCTGATACATTGTTAAACGCTCTCTTGGATAGTGAATCATTTTGTGATCTTAAAAAGCTCAACCATAACAAGGCTACATTCATGGTTTCATAAGCTGGGATCACCGTAAAGACGGAAAGTAAAAACCTTACATGTTTCAACGTGGATACTACCATAAAGAGGAACAGAAATAAAATGAGGATTAGTAGGGATGGCCAAACTCATAGGCATAGAACACTAACAACATGTCATTTTTCTACTACAGCAAGATGGAAAAGTAACACCAGATTTGATATTATATATCTCATCATAAAAGGTTACTGAATGGATTCTAGAAACTTCTCTTATGTCATCAGTCAAAAAAAGGGGGGGGGGCTGGGTGGCTCAGTGGTTGGGCGTCTGCCTTCGGCTCAGGTCCATGATCCCACGTCCTGAGATCAAGCCCAGCATTGGGCTCCCTGTTCGGCAGGAAGCCTGCTTCTTCTCCCACTCCCCCTGCTTGTGTTCCCATTCTCACTTTCTCTCTGTCAAATAAATAAATAAAATCTTTTTCAAAAAATTTAAAAAGTGGAGCTCAGTGGTTACCAGGGACCTGAGGGGAAGGGGAAAAACATGTTTAATGGGTATAGAGCTTCAGTTCTACAAGATAAATCTCTGGAGATCTGTCTCCCAACAACATGAATATACTTAACACTTCTGACTTGCACACTTAAAAAATAAGGAAACTGGTAAATTTTAAGTTAGGAGGGTTTTTTTTTTAAACCACCAAAAAATGTAGAGCTCATTCAAGATAACAGTCTGATTTCTATAATCTGGGAGAAGCATCAGCATGCTATCAAATTCCAAGTTAACATGCGAATTCTCAGATATGATTCCAGATCTCTGGTTGACAGCACAAAAAAAAAGAGATTACTTAGTCACTATTTATGGATATGATCATGCTAGTCCAATTCTGATCCCAACAACTATATTCCAAACTGTTTCCTTCCTGAACAAGAACAAGAACCACAACGGAATCTTCTACTCCTCTTTTTATGTTATATCCTATGTCTGGATGTGACTGCTATCTCAGCAGTAGAGACTCTGCTTACTAAAATGACAAAAATTCTGTAAGACCATGCTCAAATGCCATCCACCCTCGCCAGCAAACCTTCTCAGAGCTCTCTAACCAAATGTCCTTTCTCTTCTAGTGGCATATCTCACCCAAGTCAGTATTTAGACAGACTTCTTATATCCCATAGGTGATTAGAAGCTATTCCAGGCTAAAAACAGTATCATACTCACCTTTTTAACCCAACTGTGCTTATTTAATCCTCAGAACAATTCAACAGAGTAAGCAAATGAGGCTCAGTGTAATTTAGACCCTAGGTTCCACCAGGAGAAAATAGCAGGGGCAAAAGTTGAACTCTGATTCCATAATCCATAGCTACTAGATTCTACTACAAGGCATTTTAGGACCCTTTGTGCACCTCCAACAGCTTAGGGAAGGAGAAAAAGAGCCATTTTCCTTCTTTCAATCATTAAGCATTTTGTCCTACAAGAGTAGAGTTGGTGTGCAAAAAGAAGAGAGAAATCAGTTAGCCTGAGCATTCCCTACAAAGCACTACCTCACCCGGGGCGGGGGGGGGGGCTGTGTGTGTGCAAGGTGACCTCCTCATCCAGAACTCCAGCTCAGCCTCACCACTTGATGACAAGAATGCTGGGTGGCTCCTAACAAATGTTGCTGAATGTGAGAAAACTACCCAGGGTCACTGCTAATGAGAAGCCAGAACATCTTGCCACTTAGCTACAGAATGTTCAGCTAATAAATCTTACAGATTTGAACAAAACCCAAGACCAGGAGGTTACAGGAAAACAAAACAAAACAAAAAATTCAGAAACACCAGCTTAAACATCCGTTATCACCTCCCTCCATACTTCCAAAAAATTAGGTATAACCCATATAGTTATCAGTCCTAATCAGAAATAAAAGGCTGTAAGTAAAAATAAAACCAAAAAAACACCTCTAATATTTCCTTCTGAACAGTTTAATTGTAATATATGGTCACTTATACTCCCGAGGAAATTCCTCTTTTTACCTTGACTTAGCTTTATTGATCTAATTTTAATCAAGGACAAGTGTACAGCAAAGGATGAAGGGTCAGCAACCCAAATGAAATGGAGAAACAAGAGATAAACACTCTAGCTCAGCAAATGGGTCAGCTTGATAATGGGCCCCAAAGAACTATCATGGCCACATAACAAGGCATTGGGGAAAATCAAACTGTATACTTTTTGTTGTTGTTTTTAATTGCAGGACACTGTATTTCCTTAAGGGCAGAAACGGTCTTTTGTAGGATGGAGTGCTGCCCCCCCAGCACAAATGAACCACAATGTTTAGGTTATAATTGAGTATGGAAACAATACCATCATGTAGGACATTCACTAGCATAGTGAGAACTGGAAAACACCCTTGTTTTAGCTGTAAAATATTTTGTATATTTGTCTCACACAAATTACGAATGTAGATTTAATCAAATAGATGAAGGCTCAAGTTTATGCACATATAATTTATGAATTTTTTAAAAAGGTTTGCCAATCGATTTGGGTGTAACTAAGGGTTGTGTTTAAGCTTCTTACTTGAATTAATATACTGACAATTCATAGAACTATAAATCTACCATTAAAAGCAAACCACCACGAGCTGTTTCTTGGCAGCAATGTAGCTCACAGAGCCCAGCAGAGAGGGCTGGAGAGAGAAACAAAGGGAGGGACTGCCTGAGCCATTAAGAAGTCATTCTGCATTAAACTACATTTTAAAAAACATCATATGCCACTCGCTAGAGAAAATAGTCCAGCTCTTAAGGAAAAAATCCAAAGAAAAACTTGATATACACAGCATAAAATTACAGGATTGCAAATAGGTACAACGTGCTATAAAAACAAAGATGGAAGTACCTAAAATCTTGAGAAGGTCAGATAGCTAAAATACCCTCTCCTCAGGAATCGTAACTCAAGAAGAATGACCAGTTTCTGTAAGTTGTGCAAAAGTAGGGCCCATTTGGGAAATAAGAAGTGGGCAGCACAAACTCTAAGGGAAATTAAAAAGGAAAGAGGTAGGACAATCAGAGCATGAATAATCCAATGGAGAGTTTTAAGAAGATATGACAACACACAGTCAAGATAAAAACTGAAATATGCCCACTAGATGTGGCAATGACTTCAGCAGGAGTAGTTTCAGTCAGACTTTAGGGGGTTTAATAAAAGTAGATGGCTAGTGTACACTAATCTTTCAAGAAAGAGTGGTAGCTAAGCAGTATTGATGCCAAAGGAGAATGCTAGATTTTGTTCTAAACATAAGTAAGTAAGGGACGCCTGGGTGGCTCAGTTGTTAAGCGTCTGCCTTTGGGTCAGGTCATGATCCCCAGGGTCCTGGGATCGAACCCCGCATCAGGCTCCCTGCTCAGCGGGAGGCCTGCTTCTCCCTCTCCCACTCCCCCTGCTTGTGTTCCCTCTCTATCAAAAAATAAATTCTTTAAAAAATAAATTAAATAAAAATAAGTAAATAAGTGAAAATCTATATTGAATGATTCAGTAAATTAAAGGTAGGAGAATAAACAAAAGGATGACATAATTCTTGTCATATCAATTTAGAAAGACTTGAATATGAAGGATTCATAAATATTCTACTTCCTGACCTGCTAATTACAAACTGTATGATTTGAGAACTATGTATTTATTTCCAGGAGGGACTTACACTTATTCATCTCTGTAGCCCCCAGCACCTAGTGTTGGGTCTAACATATGGTACACGCTCAATTAATGTTTGCTGAATAAAATTATTTAATCTCTCTGGGCTTCAATTTCCTCCTCTGGAAAACAAAAAAAAAGGTGCCTGGATCTAAATAATGTTCCTTCTAGCTATAAATGCCCATCAGTCTGTAACTGCTACATTAAAATGGGTCAATTCCCTATGACTCCTTGAAAATAATCCATGTTGTAACCTTCACATTTAAGCAAGGGTATGAGAACAAAGTCACACCCATTCATCTAATAATGGGATTATATGTTAATCCTGAGATGGTCCTTTGAGGTGAAAATATCTTCATCACAGAAGGAAACAGAAGACAGACCTCTTCAGAAAATGTTCTGATGAGTGTTAACTTTTTTGCCATTCCTCCCTCCTCCAACATAATTGTCAGTCTGCACAGATATGGGCACTACTTTGCAACTTTAAAAATGTAAAGGAAACATAGTCCTTTACCTCCCCACACTGGTCCCTCAAATCTACTCAACCTGTTCCAGAACTTCTATTCAACCTGCAAAAGCAGAATATAAGTGTAAAATAATAGGACCCTATCTACATGGATTTTGAACAGATGGGACAGACTTTAATCAGACTTAATCCAAAGGAAATATTTAAATTGTAGGTTTTAACAATAAAGTTTTTACCTGGGATTATTTTCAAAGAACACAGATTGAATCCCCAAATGGTGGTGTGTTCAAACTTGGTAAATCACATCACTTTGTCCTGTCTATTTTCTATACTGATCCACAAACATTTACTTGATCAATCCAAACTGAAATCAAGCAGCACAGTTTAAAATTTACAGCAGGGAAAAAAAAAAAATCCCAAGTTAACGGGGGGGAAAAATGTTACAATGATTATTTGTGTTATAAAAAGATTCTTCTCTCTACATAGAAACTTTAAAAATCATTTCTTTACAAAGGTATTTTCCCACTGCTTCTAAAGCATAAATTGATTTACCAATAGTCATTTTTATTTGCAGCCTTCCAGGAACATTACACTGAGGAGCTATACACCACCTTCCCTCTTTCTGCTACCAATGCCTTTAAACTATGTCTTCATAAATTTAACAAATTATCATTATTTAATTTAGCAACAGTAAAGTTAAATTGTTCAAGAGGAAAGAGGATACAAGGGATTAAGAAAACAATGATGGCTTTGCTTCTGTTTCATCCCATTTTTTTCAACAGCTTTCAGTCTTCAATGATAAGAGATATTGTTCCTCCCCATTCTACACTGAGGTTATAACTTAAGAATTATGAGTGGCAAGGGCAGAGGAGTAAGTAGAAAGTGTTCCAGTGAGCAGATGGATGCATGGCAATGATGGGAGGCTTACGCTGTGTGCCACAAGAACCCCCACAAGGATTTGGTGGAGAAACTCTAAGCAAATATGCAAATATGGGCCTATCATAAAGGGGCTTCTTATTCAAACAACCCATATGGGTTATGTATAGGATATCACATCCATCAAATCACTCCAAAATTCCCTGTAGTTTAACTCATGTGCTCACACTTTTCTAAGAAAAAAAGAAACAAGCAGCTAAGAAACCTACAGCAAAGGATAAAGTAAAGCCAAAAACAGATCAAAGGAAAAGCAAAAAGGAAAGAGTACTAGCCTTTGAACTGAGGGGGCTGTTATCCACAAATCTAAACTTCATGCTGTAACTCCTGTGCAAAGTCCTAGTGCCACAAACCAGCAGGATATACGGTTAACAAAGGGTGGAAAGAAAAATCATTCCAAATGAGGTTTTAAGTGAGTCATGCTCAGTAACCCAGAGGATTTCATTTACTTATCTAACTCAAAAATGTATTTTATCCAAGGAGCCATTAAGATGACACCGCATATGCCTAAAATACAGTAATCAATTTTAAAATGAAACTCAAGACAAAATGTATAGGTATGACACAAAATATCCTTTAGAGCTGTAGATGTGCCAAATGTAGCTTCAAAATTTTAAGGTGGAACGTGGTGAAACCTTTGGTCTTCAAGTACAATCACAGAAGGCAAACATTAGAGAAAGAAAAAACAAACTGATGTCAACACATCACAAAAAAAATTGGTATGCTCCAGGCTTCAAGAAGCGTCCTGAAAATGTCCCTCGCATTTTTTAGACACCTTTCCTAATGCAAGTAGATGTGAAGGTAGAAACCAAAGTGGTTTTCTTTTCTTCAGTACATGCTTAGAAAGCAGAAAGGCACAGGGAGGTCCTGAAACTAAATAAACATGCTGCGTAGCTTGGGTTATTAAGGCAGCCAGATCTTCTGCAATCTCAGTACAACTTAAATTCAATGTTCTGTGCCAACAGTCAGATAATAGAAAAATTTAAGTATCCAATACATATTGTACTTAAACACTATACTGTCCGCCACCATTAAATACCATTTTGCTAGTCTGTAAAACTGATATTTCATATCTAGGGAGTGTACAATGGGTAACTCTGGGAAAGCATTCAAGGCTTTGGACACATATTTGAGGTTCTGCAAATAAACATTAAAAATCAATTCAACAGCAAGAATGTTAACTAAATTTCATGACTATCAAACATCTCGCAATTATAATCACCCAGAAAGATCATGAGTTGTTAAATTACTTTTACGCTAAAAGGCTTATTATTAGGTGGCTGAGTTCCCCAGTGGCCACCATGGATGGTATTTCTTAAAGAATGTCATCTCACTACTAATAAACTTGTACAAAGAATTTTCTTTCTTTCTTTCCTCTTTGAATAGCATGCATCAGAATCCACAAAATGAATCATTATCACTTCTGTCTTTGTATAAATCAGGAATCAACTCCAAGTAATAATTAAACAATCTTGGAGGAGGGTTTCATGTCTCCCCCTTTTTCTATGTGTTGTTCATCTTCCAATTAATTTCTACTTTTACTAACCCTCCACTCCCTTCCACTGGTCAATTAAATTGCCTTTCTTTAGGTCAGCCCCCTTTTCATGATTACTAGGTTTCTTCTGTTCTTTCCGCTCTCACACTGCTCACGGCTTTCTCTAAAACTATCCTCTTCCAATATTCTCCATTTCAGTAAACAGAACCTTTTAATTTTTTTGTGCCTCATTCACATCCTCACATCTCTGGCCTTTCTGCCAATTTCACTGTGTAAATAAGAGGTTCAAAAACACAAGTCTGTGAACTAGGACCAGCCTATAGGAAAGATTTCCCCCGTTTTCACCAAATCAATAAAGTGGGGAGGAACAATGTGCTGTTTCTGGGCTTGAACAACTTTATTGTAAACTACTCCAGATTACAGGCCTATTATTCTTAAATTATAAGTTGTTGGGTCTTTTTTATTCTTCAAGATTTTATTTTTAAGTTATCTCTACACCCAACATGGGGCTCGAACTTACAACCCCAAGCTCAAGGGTCACACACTCTATCAACTGAGCCAGCCAAGCACACCCCCCCCCCTTTTTTTTTAACTTTTGGGGAATTAGTTGTTTGTGCTAAGAAGTAATGATGTTGGAGGTAGGTGAGGCACTTTCCTCCAGGCACTTTTCCAGAGGCAGGGATGAGATAAGCAGTAGGAAAGACAGAGAGTGGAAAAAGGAAGCAATGCAGGACAGGGAGCCAAGGGACAGATCATCGGGGGCCTAGTATTGTTTACCAGGCAGAGATGTTAACCTGTGGAATATAGAAACAAGAAAATTTGGGGGGAAGAAGAATGATGGGGTCTGAACTTCACAAAGACCAAATGAGCAACAGTGTGGAACAACAGATTAGAGAGGGTAATATGTGAAACAGGGAATCAAAACGCTTGTGCCACATGTGAAACAAAGCATGAGGCTTCAACAGTGGGGGAGGAAGAGTTCTGAAATTATATTCTGAAGTTTAAATCCATTAGAACATACCAAGTGCCTGGGTCACCACAATATAACCCACATGTGGGAATTCAACATAAGTCAGTACTACCTTTCTGTTTGCTTTGCCTTTTTTTTTTTTTAGATTTTATTTATTTATTTGACAGAGAGAAAGAGGGAACACAAGCAGGAGGAGTGGGAGAGGGAGAAGCAGGCCTCCCGCTGAGCAGGGAGCCCAATGTGGGGCTCGATCCCAGGACCCTGGGATCACGACCTAAGCCGAAGGCAGATGTCCAACGACTGAACCACCCAGGCACCCCTGCTTTGCTTTCTTTACACCTAGGAATATCCATCTAGATACAGCTGCATTAAGCCATAAATATCTATTAAGAAACCAAAGACTGGTTTAACATGTTTCTTACCAGTACACCAAAAAATGTCAAAATAAGATAACTGGTGTATGTTCCCACCTTAATGAACACTAGTTATCCAAACTCTATTGTATTTTACAACATGACTAAAGTCACAACCACAAACCAGAGAAAATTTAAGAAGTCTTCAAGGGAGAGCACAGAAAGATCCAGGTACAGTAGGTGCTCAGTAAATACGTGATGACTGAAGAGAAAGTTCTCTCATGAATTGTCACATGTAGTGGAAGAATAACGAACGGCTGAAGTCCAAGTACAGCTGCGACAAGAGTCCCCAGGAACACGCAACTACGCTTGGCCTATCCCTTTAGTTTTGGCAACCTTAATTATCAAGGTGTTAAGAGCACCCAGTATCTGTCATAGTAAGTACAGGCATATAAAAGCTAAAACTGGAAGGAACTCCATCATAAGACCAAATGGCTTGTGCTGTAGCACAAAGCTGCTGTTAGGTTGGTTACCACAAATATTCATCAGGGAAAGCGGAAATCACAGCATACTGTTAACCACTGTCTGCTGACCAGTATCTTGCCCATCACTGGGAACAGGAAGCCTGTTCCTTTGGACAAAAATTGCTCATATCTAATAAGGCTTTGAAGATCTAAAATGGCTGAAGTAGATAGAGTAAAGATATTAAGGTGGTTAGGTTACAGCTGTCAGACCTCACTTCTATAATAGCAGGCACATGTGGTTCAACGTCTGCTGGGAAGAGTCACCACAGCTCTACATATTCAAATGAAAAGGGGTGCCACACTGGAAAGTGACTCATGCATGCCTCAGAAGATAAAGTGGTAACTACCCTTTAGAGGACATACAACCAGAATGGATTTCCCTCCACAGTATCGTACAAGCAGATGCTTACCCCAAGTCCCCACCCTCCTGCAATATCTTTGTTGAATTAAAGAGGAAATGACTGCCCATGTACACTACTACACCACCCCCAACAGAACTCTTTCCTATTTAGCAAAATAGGAAAATCTAAAGTCAAGAAGAAAAAAATAATGCCTCATCTGCTGGACAATTCTAGTCCTTGACATTTCTATGGCAAATAAATGCAGAGCAGTTGAAAAAACTCAGTCCAGGCCCATGAACATGGTCACTGACATGCCTCAGAGGTGGGGCAGAAACTTCCCCTCCAGCTACACATGATGGTCAGAAGTTCCAGAGTGCACAACCCACAACCACACAGAGAAGTCTACGGGCCTGGTTTACAGAGGAGCCGTGGTCCATGTGGGGTTTTAGTTACTTTTTCTAATTTTCATACAACCTTAAAGACCTAACAGGCTGATTGAGTTATGACTCTCTTGCCAAATTAAAAAACATTACTTTGTACAGTAGGCAATTAAGTTCTATTTTCAGCAAACTAACAACCCAGAGGATGGTAACCTATGACAGAAGGAGGTTTAAATAGAAAAATAAGCTCTCCAAGCTGTTTAAAGTGTCTTAACCTCAAAGGAATTGCACATCTCATCTGAATTCCAGTATCTTATCAGAGTTCCTGGCAAAAAGCATGCAGGTTAATGTCAGAACGTAGGACCCCAGTATTGTTTTTTCAAATTCATATACACATACCACAGGAAACACTATTCTGCTTAAGATCTTTTTAAATTAACTTCCCTTTCCCCCCTGGAAAACAAATCAGACCTCAATGGTAATCATCCTCAACAACCACAAAGGAGGTCAGTGTGTTTAAATTAATCTCCCTGGCCTGAGAGAGGCAATCAAAAAACAATAGGAAATCAGACAGGTAAATAAGGTATTGGACTAAGAAGAGTTTCTGAGGATCCTGACAGGCAGGGCAGGAAACTACTCTCTGCCTTCATCTATAGAAGATGCGCAGCTCTGAGTAGGGTTGCAGATAACCACAGCTAGACACCTAAAGATATCTTAAAAAGATAACCCCCCCCCCCCAAAAAATCACAAAGATACCTTCAAAAAAAAAAACTGGTCAGGACTTAGATAACTAGTATATAAAACCCAGGCAAATTTTATGGGAACTTGTCTTAAGTAGAAAAAGGGAATCTGGTCTAGGTTCTGCAAATAATTCCCTAATTTCAGTACCTTGGGGGTTTCTCCTATATGAAATTATTGTGAATAATCCAGGCAATTATTCTCATGTATTTGAGATTACAAATCTGAATATGCTTTGAAATATTTTCATTATTATTGGAATGACATTTCATTATGATTGCTTTTACTTTAATGATTAATAACAGAAGAGAAAGCTCTATCAAATACATAAGCATCTGGCTAATTTGCTCTAAGGCTAGCTAAAAGTCATTCCTGGGATTGAAAAGTAGGACTTATAAATCAAACCAGGATATAAGGTTCAGATCTTGACTTCTATTCCAAATGAAAATTCAAGAGCAAAAAAAGTTTCCTCCTTCCCTTCTTAATTCCTAAGAGGCCAAAAACACTGCATTATCTTTGCCCCAGCAGCTTGGCATAACTGGTGTTAGGAAATTCAGAATCACAGGCAGTAAACCAGTTTCCATTTTTCTTGTTGAATGCTATAATTCAATTACATTGGTTAGTATAACGAACAAGGAAAAAAAAACCACTGTAGTCACAAGGTGGAGGCAAGAACCAGCTACCTACAATGAACAAATGTATGAAAGGACAGGTGCAAATGAATACCATTCATGTCCGTTGTTCCCATAGTGAAATCAATCAGTCTCATCATGTTCATGAATTTATAAACCACAGAGTCACAAGGTCTGGGGGCTGAATGGAAACTTCGAAGTTTACATCTAGCCTCCTATCACTGTCAAATCCCCTCCACACCATTCCTACCATATAGTTTATTCAGCCCTGTATAAATGCCTTCAATGAAAGGAAAACCCTAACTTCCTGCAGCAGCGCACCTTCTTACTGAACAAGTTGCGTAGAAAGTTGTTTTTTTTCATAGTAAACTTAAATATGTTTCCCTGTAACTAGTCCTAGGTTTTACTCTTTGATGCCCAACAGAACAAACTTAGTAAACTTTCTTACTTGACTAGGCAACAGAAGAGTTTCTCTGCAGCGCAGCCTAACAAAGAGTCATAAAACCTGAGTTCTCTGTAATGCAGTCAGATTCTAAATGCTGCCAGAATCATAAAAGAATTCGCTTTTCCTCCACAAAGCGGCTTAGGCTACTAAATCCCACTGCACTGTGAAACCCATTCTTCATGAAGCAGACAGTCTGTTGCTCTGATCTAAATGACCACGCTGGCCAAAAAGGATCTAAAATTAAGGATTTCTTCTTCTCATTGTCTACTCTGTCAGTTAAAGCACTGAAACAATTCTAGCAAAAGAGATAAGAAAGACTAATGGTGTCATTATGATTAGTGAGTTAAACCCTAAACAGAACACCAGGATCGGCTTTCGTTATGTCAAGAAGAAAAATTACAAAGAAGAGGCAGGTGATTTTAAGTACAAATGTGAGATGTCAAAGAAAACAAATACGACAATGCTGAAATTACTTCCATTGGGATTCATATTGTTGCCCTGAACAAGTTAACCTCACTGAGCCTCAAATGACAGTTGTAACACTAGCAGACTGGACCCTGTGCACATTAGAAGACTGGCAGTTTTGATACCACATTATCCCAATTTGTAAAAAGGACTTCTGACTCTATCCTACTGCTTCCTCTGAAGAATATAATCCCACTCACCATAAAATGAAACCATCTTCTAATTGTTTCACGTGTTGGCAAGATTTCACAAGTAGAAGTTACCACACTTTAGTCAGTGTGATCTGGGAGTGATTATAAAATATATAAAATATATGAGAAACCAAAACTACCACAAAATGATTCAGCCCCTTTACTGGGGATTTTCAAGTAACCAGCAGCAATTCCTGAACTTGTTCTTGCTTCAAGGCAGGAACAGACGTCTTCATCCACTAAATAAAGCAAGTGTTCATGACCTACAAGGACCATGCTGCATATGCTGAGGATACAAGCATGAATCAAACATAAAATCTACCTTCAAAGGAGCTAAAAGTCTAGTAATAGAGATGAGGTATGTACCTACAATGCAAAATAGAAAATGGTACCATAAAACAAGACAGGTTTATGTTTATGGATAAAATGCTATGGCAGCTCAGGATGAGCGATTAATTCTGACAAAGAATTTGAGGAAGCTTTATGCAGATGGTCCTATCTGAATATTGACAAGGGGGTAAACTTGTATACCAATAAGGGGAAAGAGTATTCCAGGCTGGAGACAGATTAGGAAAAGTATAAAGAAAGCATGAAGCATGTATGGAAAAACACAATCCAGTTGGTCAGAGTTATGTGAGACCACTGCTCAATGGATACACCAAGGCCACTAGGGCTAGGTCGAATCTGCCGCAAGTAGGACTGTCCCATCTGGCACTTTTAGCCCCCGCCCACTAAAAATGTCCCCCAGTGACATACACAAAAAACTGTCCATACATACTTCCAACTTCTCAGTAAAAACTACTCTAAAAACAACAGTATATAAAGAATATTATAACAAGTAAGTTTGGAAGCTTAGGCCACATCATGGGACCTTAGAAGTTTGGCCCTTTTCTCTAAGAAAGTTTAGGATAAGGAGAGTGGTAGAATCAGAGGCATATTTCAGGAAGATTAATCTAGCACCATATATAGAACTGGATTAGAAGAGGGACAACTGGAGGTAAGGAGGCCAGTCAGGAGGCCATTATACTGGTAGAGGGAGATATAATTAGGACCAGAACTACTCAGAGGGTGTTCTGTTCAACAGCACACTGTCCAAACCAATTTTAAATGACTCCAACAACCACGTATCCCTAGCTTTCATGATTTACTCTAGCGTAGTATGTCACTACCATTCATGTCCAAGAAAGAACAGATTTCTTTACGTGCAGCAATAATCCCCCCCACAGTGCAAAGCTGAGCTAAGGGTTTTTTGCATAGAAAATGTGGTATGCAAGTATGCAGGTCGGTACCTTGCCTTATTACATATGGACTAATTAGGAAGCACATTATTTGTTAAGGTGTTAGCATAACAAATCAACTTAAAATGACACTTGAGAATAGGCCATTCAAAATACAAGCCAAGATGATTAGTATAAGTCTTTCAGCATGGAAAAAAAAACCCATTCGACCTAAGGGAAGCAGGCAGCCGCTCTAAGTTAGGTGAGGTGGCCGTGCAATAAATGAAAAGCCAGAAGCTGCTTTTAGGCACTTTCTTATTTAGGGATCCAAAGCGAGTCAGAGCTACTAAATAAGCTTGATTGACAAAAGTAATTATTAGATAACTACATAATATCTGAATGCCTAATATGCACAGGCTCTCTGTATGACCCGCTTAATATTCCAAAGACTAAGATTTCAACAATATGACTTGACAAAGGAGGAAGCTCAAATATATTAAATAACTCATCCAAGGTTAGTCACTACTCAGTCACAGAAATAGACTTGAAACCTAGGTCAGTTGGACTACAAACTGTCCTCTTTCTACATATAGCACCCAATTCAGAAATTAATGTTAACAATGACAAGGCAAGTGACTGGAAGACACACGTAAATGGGACTGGCAAGAGGGTAGACAAACATGACCAGTTAGGGTCAAGAAACTCTTCGTGGAAGGTAGGGGGCAGAACTTAACATCAAGTACAAACTTCGGAGAAAGCCCGACAGAGCCACGAGGCTGAGCAAGGCTGAGCAACAGCAACTGCAAGGAATGAGGACACCTGCTTTTAGCAAGGTCTTTAGGGGGACACATAATAAACCCCCCAACAAGGGGTCTTTCTCCTCTCCCTTATAAAATGTACGAGGGTTCATTATGTGCTCTGCTATAGTAAAAAATTTCTATGCTAGAGTGTAAAAATCTCCGTCAACTGATTTTCTTTTGTAAGCTGACAAATACATTGAACTTTCCCTTTCAACACCCTAAAATACACTCCACTCCACAGTATACAACAACTTATAGTAGTAAAATTCACTATTTGTGAACAAGGATAAAAAGGGCCCTAATGGCTAAAAATTAGGAGGTGGGTGTGAAGACTACGGAGGAAAGGTATCACAAGTCTGTGGATGGGAGCAGAAGAGGAATGTACCTTCCCTAAATCCACAGATCGCAGAGGATAAAAGGTCATCACATTCTTAAAACTAAACTGTCCCTGAGCAGAAAGTTCTGTTTTGAGTTGGGAGTTGAATGGAGCCTGGTTTTGCATAAGCACCAGCCTGGAAGAGTAGACACTACCCCGACATACACATTCCTGTGGCTTGGCCATAAATACCCTGAACTGTTGGTTTTAAGAAATACCCACTGTTTCATACTACCCCCTGCACTTGGATGTCTAAACAGCATGGTAACTGGAACTGTACATACACACAAAGTCTCTTTCCTTAATTTCTTCACTATACCCACTTATACAGGTAATACCATTCTGACACATTTTACTTAATACTTACACTTACAGGCCTTTGCTACACTATCCCCAGGGAAGGTCTGAAGAGTAGAAAGAGAAGAATTATTTCCTGGGTAAGAGGAGTATTTTATTAAAATATTCTTGTTGTGCCCAGGAAACTGCATACTGCATGGTCTGGCCTCCAGGATACAAAACTTCAAACACATTCATCTTCTAATTTAAAGCATCACTGCCCCACATATTTCCCATCTTCTTAAAACAACAACAAATCACTGAATCTTAAATGAAACAAGATAAACATAAACTTTAGTTTTAATAGATAATCAAAGTTGGCACATAAAAATCATGAGGAAAACTGGCAGATTCTTTTACTAAAGCAATGTCAAATGCTATGCCGTGCATTAAAGGTCAACCCAAACAAATGAATTACTCAGATTCCACTGGGCCTTGCCCTAGAACAACAGGACAAGAGCCAATGAAATGAAGATGGTATGCTAGTTTGGCCACAAGATCAAAGGGTCGATATAAATTCATGTGCTCATTAGAAAGCGGAGTTAGAAGTACCTGTTCATTATACAGCCAGTAAGTTTCTATTATGGAGACCAGTACATTTCTATTAAGATTATAAAACTTATAATCCTAACAATGTTCAGTTTCCTGGGATAAAATAGTTCCAGTTTCAAAGAAAAAGGGAACCAGACCAGGCAAATTCTGTACAGCTCCATTCAAGCTTCAGAGCGCACTGACAGCACCTTGTTCCTGCTCCACGGTCGGTACACCGCGTCTTACCTGCTTAGTCACGAAAACTGTGCTTTGTGCCTGTGAACCTTCTTGACTGTGTTGGACCCCGAACTGCTTTGTGATTCCATACTGCAGTTACAGACTCAAAATGAAGTATAATGTCAGAATTAATTTTCCTTCCTTCAAATTTTACCAGCTAACACTTTTTAGCAGAATTATCTTGGGAAAGTTTACTAAACTACCTGTGCCTCAGTCTGCTCACCTGTAACTGGTATGCATAAATCCTTTCAACCACATATTGTTATTAGGATTAAATCTATAATATATGTCAAGTACTCAGAAGCAGTACCTGGAACCTTGGGAGCCATCAAAAAAATATTTGTTACTGCCATTCAAACCTAGGCCGCTTGAGAGTTCGAAGTAGCAGCTAGCAACTTGAGGAAATACGCACACATACTCTACATACATGTATTCACAACACTCAGGGATTCCAACCACACCTCATGTGCTCTCCAGGGTCCATATTAAAGCCAATTTTCATTTTCAGAAATGATTAAACTTCTGCACTAAAAACAACACAAGTGTTTCATCACTAGGGAGTTCTTGAAGTTCAGCAGGCTTCCAGAATATCTGTATGACTGTTTCAGAGAAGCAATTTGTTGAATGAAAAACCAGGGTTTCAACAAGCAGTTTTAAAGGGATGGTCTGAGCTGGGCTGGAATGAACCTGGGATGCCAGTCACTTCTGGATCAAGAGAGTTGGTTTCTAACAAGAACTTTGCTTGTTTCAACCGGCACTGCAATAAACTTCCAATTGTATCACAAAATTAACCTTTAAAGCAAGTAAGTAAATGGGGCACAGGAGGGAGAAAGATTTAAGAAAGATTTAAACCCAGCTATGGGAAGACAATACATTTAGGACATAAAATGATCAATGCTCTAAAACAACAACAAAAAATAGTTTTATAAAATGAAATGTATTGAAATAAAATATCCCAATATAGAAAAATAACCATATAGTAAACCCATCTGAAAGCCACACTAGAAAGATACGAACATACAATCAATAAAATGATTATTCTCCTTTAAAAGTAATCAAAGGAGATAAATGGTATACACATAGGGAAATAAATGTGGTAAAACACATGTAAAATGCACATCTTTACTAGCAATATTATATGCAAATGAAAATAATTCTAAGGTCCTGTTAATCTGAGAAATCTAACAAAAACAGTGACAAAACCAAACCAAATTATATGTAGAAAAGTATTTATGGGGTGCAGTCTGAAAATTAGCTTGTATATCCTTTGGCCTATTAACCCACTTTGAGAATATAGTTCTAAAATAAATAATCCTAAATAGGGCAAAAACGTATATGTTTAGTACTATTAAGAAAAACTGAAATCTGGAACAAGGGAATAATTAGAAAACAGGATATTAGCATAATGGAATATATATGTGTGTGCATGAAATTTAAAGTGCCTTAGTTAAAAAAAAAAAAAAATGTGGGACTTCCATTTCCAACCAAGATAGAACAAGGATCGAATCTTCCCTCCTGCTTAAAATAGACAAAAATACAACATTATTTAAGGTTTTTTAAATTTATTTATTCATTTGAGAGAGAGTGAGAGAGAAAGTGCAAGAGCACGAGCAGGGGGTAGAGTGAGAGGGAGAGGGAGAAGCAGACTCCCCGCTGAGCAGGGAGTCCGATGTGGGGCTCTATCCTAGGACCACGACCTGAGCCAAAGGAAGATGCTTACAGATCGAGGCACCCAGGTGCCCTACAACAACATTTTGAAATATGGTTTCTAATATGCTACATAACAGGGAACAAAGGACAGCAATCCCTAAGACACAGGACACAAATGAGCCCTAGGGAGGCTTACTACCTAGAGGTTTTAGTGGGAACAGACAAGGGTCTGGGGAAACCAAGATAGCTGGGGTTCACGGCACACATGAAGAGAAGAGAGCAGCACAGACTGTGAACTGCTGAGATCCTCACAGAGTCCCCCTTATACATAGTACTGATTAGCACAGGAGTGTGCAGAAAATACCAAACACCTGAGGCCAGGGAAGGAACCATAGAAAAGCATTAGAAAGATGATGATCCAACCATCCCACTCCAGGCTATTTACCCATGAGGTGAGAAAATATATATCCAAAGTAAATATATATCCAAATGTTTATAGAAACTTTCCACGTAAATAGCCAAAAACTGGAAGCAAGCAGAAACAACCCAAATCGCCACCAACAGGCAAAATCATGGTATAGCCCTACAATGGAATACTACTTAGCAATAAAAAGGAATGAAGTACTGATACACACCACAACATGGATGAATCTGTAATTATGCTGAGTGAAAGAAGGCAGATTAAAAAAAGAGGAGATACTGTATGATTCCATTTTAAATACAAACTATGGTAACAGAACGCGATCAGTGACTGGAGGGTGTATGGGAAAAGATACAAAGGGGCATAAGAAAACTTGGGGAGAACGAGTATGTTCACTATCTTAATTATAGTGATTTGATGGGTATACATGTTTCTCAAAAAATTTACTGAACTGTTTTAAATATGTGCAGTTTTCCTGCATATCCATTATGTCCCAATAAAGCTGTTTATAAAAATAGAAAAAAAGTGGCTACATGAACAATTATAACTATCAGAAGACAAAGTAACATATATACAAGTCACAAACATCAGAAGTTTAGAGTGATCTACATGAAGTTTGTTAAGGTCTTTTGAATTTTTACTTAATTACCTTTTTAAAAAAATTATGCCCAGAGTTAATTTAATTTAAATGGCCATTCTTATTTTCCAGAAACAAGAGCTGGGAGACAATTTGCCCCTGATCATATGAAAAGGTCACAGGAGAGAAACAGATACCACACAACTCACAAGACGCCAAAGTCTGTTCTACATTCATCACTCTCAACTAAATTTCACCAGTGCCAACACTTAGAATGACAAGATGCTTGGAAACGAGACAGACACTTTGGAAGTACTACAAACAGAGAAGCTAGAAAAACGTTTCCTAATTTCATTAGGGCAGCCAGGGTGCTCCCAAAGGTGAAGCATGAAGGGACATCTTGTCCACAGGAGGGACAATAATGTTTAGAAATTAGCCCCCACTCACAATTTCCACAAATGTCAGTTCTTTTAAAGACCAACTGAAGCATCTCAAAGCAACATTTTGAAATTCCGAATAAGCAAGCCTTGCCATACCTGATGTTCACTTAAAAAACCATGTGTGTGATTTTAGAAGAAGAAGAAAAAAAGAAAGAAAGTCATTCTTACTTACGAGATGTAAGATGTAAAATGTAAAAAAAAAAAAAAAAAGGTGGCAGGGAGCACCCTCCGGTATCAAAGTCCTAGGGCTACTACCGTAAGAAATTACCAAAATCTGGTGGCTTAAAACATGAATTTAATTCTCTCAAGGTCGAGAGCCCAAATTCCGAAATCAAAGTAGAGGCAGCAGGGCCAAGCTCCCTCTGAGGACTCGAGGGAAGAATCCTTCCTTCCCTCCTCCAGCTTCTGGTGGGTGCCAGCAGTGCTTGGCTTCCAGCCATATCACCCCCATCTCCACTGCTGTCGTCACATGGCCTTCTCCCATCTGTGTGTGGCCAATTTTCTTCTGAGAACTTCAGGTTTGGGGCCCAGCCTGATCTGGTATGACCTCATCTTGACTCAATTACAACTGCAAAGACCCTATTTCCAAATAATGTCCTATCCACAGATACTCAGTATTAGAACTTCATCATTGGTAGAGGACAAATCAACACACGACAGAGGGGGAAAGTTCTCTTCAAGGAGGCAGTAACAAGGGAAAATAAAATTTTAGTTAATGTAGCAAGAAATATTTTCCAAAGTACACACTTGTGGCCATCTCATTTTGAATCAAAAGAACTTCAATATGGCTAACGAATGCAAAAATCTGCTTCCTTTTCGTTTTTTTCTACTTCTCAAATTATGTGTGCAACAAACATTCCTGACCCTTATTCCATCCATTCTCTAACTAATAACAATTTTCATTCTCAAATATATTGCTTAAATTTTAGGGGCTAGGAATCTACAAATCTTCCTCAATTTATAACAGGGTTATATCCTGATAAAGCCATCATAAACTGAAAATATTATAGGACAAAAATGCATTTAATATATCTAACCTACGGAATATCATACTTAAGCCTAGCCTACCTTAAACATGCTCAGAACGCTCATGTAAATTTAGCAAATACTGTGCTGAAAGTAAAAACCAGAATGTTGTATGTGTATCGGTCCTTTACCCTCGTGATCAAGTGGCTGGCTGAGAGGTAGGTGCAGCTCGCTGCCCAGCACCACCAGAGAGATTAAATTAGAGCATATCACTAGCCTGGGAAAAGATCAAAATTCAAAATTCAAAGTACAGTTTCTACTGGATGAGTATCAATTTTGCATCATCATAAAGCAGAATTTTTTTTTAAGTCCAGCCATCGTAAGTCAGGGACCATATGTACTTTCACAACCAGAAAGGGGGGGGAAAACAGTTTCATCTGGATCAGAAGTAAATTTGCTTCTACAGGAGTATTAGTCTTGTCCTTCTGAGCTATTATTATTATATCGGTGTTTAATGATCTTTAACATGTTTACATACATACTCATTTACACATATGCATAACACTATTGGTGGAATGTACTCTTACATTCTTACAGGGCTAAAAGTAAAGGATTTCACCACGGCTCAAACATTCTTCTCTTCCTCGCAATGTCTAATGTGTACCAATCAAATAAGCTTAGCATTAATACAGAACACACTAAAAAATAATTGATTTCTATCCTCTAGATTTTCAAATATAAAAGACGATCTGTTAAATAGTGAAATACTTATTAACTGAAATTAAGTGATTAAACCCCTTATATATCACTAAGGAATAAACTGAAGACTAAGATAGAAGAGTCACCAGATACTCAACCTCTCAGATGCACAGATGAGAGAGGGTTCATTCTGCTATCAATGCAAATGTATCAAATAAAGGTCTTTAGTTCATAGGATTTGCTTCCCAGACACTGCCTGGAGATGTCTGTCTAGTAAATTAACTTGGTAACTAAAACAATGGGAACTATACATTTCATTATTTTTAGGCAGCCTGTAAACAACAGTCTCAAAATGGACCTCTAACATACCCTCTTATATGTGTCAGCATCATGGTGGCACAGATGAGAAACTGGGTGATTTTTTTTTTTGATGATTCGTAATAATGCATAAAATATGGTTAATGTTTTAGGAGTGGATCCAGATCTGGTATAAGCAGATACCAGATCTAACACAGTCTATTTCTTCCAATCCTAAAAATTACCATCCATAAGCAGGGTAGGGGTCAAAAACATGACATAGTTGTTGTTGTTTGTTTGTTTAAGTTTTATAGATACAAAACACAAAGACATCTCTTTAGAACTAAGGGCACAAATCCCACTATCTATGGTAAAAGTACTACAAGCACAGGAAAATATTCTTACAGAGTAGGTGAGGAAATACTAAACCTTTGTTCATGTGGAAAAGGACCATTCATTAGAAGAACTTAAATCTAATTTTGACTTGTAAGAAAAGACATCTTCGCCTAGTCTCCTCCAGGTCTTTGTCTCTCTAAGATTCAAGGACAAAGCTACTGCTCTTGATCTTGGTAAACAGCATTAAATCCAAATAAACTATCGCTGATATATATGCTCCACTCCCCTCCTTTAATGTCCATCTGCACTGATTATATTTATGAAGACTACGCTTCTGGTGCATTTATATTAGACAGCATCTTTTCCATTACCTACAATTCCCAAATGTCACAAAAACTCTGAAATATTACAAAAATTATCCAGTGGGCAGGAAAACACCAATGACAAAGTGAGTAACACAACTTTCTTTTTAAGTAAATAGGCCAGAACCAAAAGAACTCAGGTATTCCAAATCTACTAAGCAATTTACCAAGTCAACAGAAATAGAGATCACAGTGGCAGTTAGAACCGAGTAATGATGAACGCAACTATCATATTTAATCAAATCTAAAATTCCACTTATTGTAAGACAAACTACTATTTTATGAGCCATTAGAAGCTGTCAGTTACCACAGTAAGTTTCATTCTGAAATCTGATATGTTAAAATGTGGAGGCTGGGTAGGGATATATCTTTTAAGAATTAAAGAAATGCAGTATATTTCCAATAAGGTCAAGAAGGCAGGATTATTTCATAAATGCAAAGCTTTACTTTTCATATATCACAGTTAAAAAATCTTATTGGCAAGTTTACTTTATAGCTATTCCCACCCCTTATGTTCATTATGCATCATTTATATCAAGTATAATTACTCTCCCAGCAAGTGGACCTCAAATAGTTAAAACTCTATGTGCCAACCAGATGGAAACACAAGAAGATAGAAGATACCTAGCTAGGTATCTTACAGCTTGGCCAAACATCATCCAAATCACTTACACCAATCTAGGGAAAATAAACTTAAATTTAGTCCTTTGGGAAACCAAAAGTATGTAGATGCCGAGAATTAGTCCGTGGCCCCAAGCTGATCATTTTCTTTGCATTAACTCAGAGTGAATAATGATCAGAAGGCAATTGGCAGAGACACACAGCCCCCAGCTCTGTTTGATGTATGATCCCGTGACAACACGATTACCAAGAACCATTTCTCTTGCACCAAAATACTGAATCCAGATGTCAACCTGGTGCCAGGAAAAGATGCTGCACAGTGACAGCTGTTTCATGCCTCTACCCTGAATAGCTGCATTCTGACCAGACCCACGCTTCAACCAATGAAACAGCAGGGCATTCATAAAGAAAAAGCATTACAAGAAGTCTGGCCACCAAAATTTAAAATTAGCACATACGCTTGGTTTTTTTTTTTTTTTTTTTAATTGGTTTAAGTCATAATAAATAAGGAGCAGTTTTGCAGAAAGATGATAAAGGGACTACTGCATTTTATGTAATTAAGCAATAAGCGTATAGAAGCAATTAAGTGTATAGCATGAAATAGCAATAAGCATTTAGCACAACACAAATTACTCAACACATTCATTTCACCACACTTTTTTTAATTGAAAAAACTGGTGACCTAGATAAAGCACTGAATTGAAAAATCAAGAGAATTTAAACGTTTAGTAAGATGCAGGTTTAGTAAGATGTAGTTGTTCCAAGTACAACCTTTGATACAGGCCTGGATTCTGTTCCCAAGGGTTCCACTTTCCAGTGGTTTGACCTTGCGCAAGTTAACCTGACTTTTCTTCCCAAGCCTCAGTTTCCTCACATGCAAAATGAAGGTAATAAAACCTTCACCTCATAGGGCTTTGGCTTTGTATAGAATTAGATAGTTCAGAAAACCTTTTACCAATTATCTGGCACGGGGGAGGGGGGAATACAAAATGGTACATGCTATTTATCATTAGTACCAGTTATAGCACAATGAAGCTATGAACTTCCCAACCCCCATACCTCTTTCTTGCTCTGAATTTCACCGGTTTGTTGCTTTTGTGCCTTTTCTAAAACACTTTTATTCTACCTTGCATTGTCTTTATTTGTATTTTATCTTAGACTCACCCACCTACCACCCCCATCTACATTCAGGAACATCTTTGTACCCCCTCAAAAATGAATATGGCACTGAAAAATACTTAAGCTCTTTAAAGCAGCTAAGGAGAGGTGCCTGGGTGGCTCGGTTGTTAAGCGTCTGCCTTCGGCTCAGGTCATGATCCCAGGGTCCTGGGATCGAGCCCCGTATCAGGCTCCCTGCTCAGCGGGAAACCTGCTCCTCCCTCTCCCACTCCCCCTGCTTGTGTTCCCTCTCTCGCTGTGTCTCTGTCAAATAAATAAAATCTTTAAAAAAAAAAAATAATAAAGCGGCTAAGGAAATATCTGGGCAACGAAGCACGAATGAACAGCAGTCTGCAGGTTTAAGACCTGGTATTCACTGCCTGGCATCCTGCACTCTGGTGAAGGTGAGTGGAACAAAGCTGGAAGGCTGGGCAGGCCAGAGGCAGCAAGAAATCCCAAAGCATTTTCCATTTCCTTCCATTCAGAAGGATGCTGCTCCATAAGTGCTTCCACTCAAGAATGACACTAATGTGCTTCTGTGGAATTCTGCCAGTCTGACCCATAAATATCCTTATCAGGAAGAGTCAAAAACTATTTCATTCATTACAGGCTGAGAGTTTAAAAAGCAAGAGAGGATTAAGCAACACACACTCCACCAGTGGGCTACAAAAGGGCACTGTTGCAGTTAATACAGCCGCCTCTGTAATGCAAAGGGAATAGAAAAAATACAAAAAGATACATACATATGGAATTCCATATTAAATATACACACATACATATATAGAAAGTCTGCCGACATTACACCAGAAAAAGAAAGGACATTTTGAATAACCCCATTCAAGAATAAGATACATGGAATAGACCTGGACAAGGAATAGAAGCTGGTCAGAACATATCTAACAAATGAGATACCAGGGAGGGGCTGCGAGAAAAATTGGACATGTTGCTAGAGAGAAACCAAAACAGCCCTCAGAATTCAGCAATAATGCAATACCCTGTGTAGAAAGTCACCCAGTAATGGCACAAAAAATCCAACAGAGCTAGGCAAACACATTTCTATCCTACCCTGAGCAAACAGCATACACCTGCCTGACCTGTGGCCAGACAGCCCAGGCTTCTGATTACTCACCATCCAGAGAAAGCAGAGTTGAGTTGTTTAGCGCTGGCACTTCTTAAAAACACTCCACCTAATGTCTTTGGGCCTCTTGAAACAAGCCCACGGCCTCCCTCTCGACCACTTTAACTGTCGGTCTACGGCTCACACAATTTCACCAGTAGTGTCAAGACCTTATGTGTCCCCATTTCACTCTCTTAATACCTAACATGAATCTTACGGGATTTACTTCTCCAGGGGGCAATTCCTTATGAATTCCAGAAGTGCAATGAAGAAAAAGAATTTGCCATATATTTTATACATTTATATCCTGTTGGCTGTCTATCCATTCCCTCCCAACTCCACTCAGAGAAAAAACTTGA
The DNA here is from genome assembly GCF_011800145.1 of Mirounga leonina. Classification (NCBI taxonomy): domain Eukaryota; kingdom Metazoa; phylum Chordata; class Mammalia; order Carnivora; family Phocidae; genus Mirounga; species Mirounga leonina. Next base: position 66,957,666 of record NW_023270451.1, on the reverse strand, counting down.
TTTTAAACTGTTCCTGGTCCCAATGTTATCTAACCATCCTAAAGCCCTTCTGTTTGTGCAAAATGACAATAAAGGAATTTTTCATGGGTGATTTTTACTATACATAATTTTTATCTCATACTCTGACCTTAGATTCCAGTTCCCAATAGGATACAACTCTACTGTGATTTGTCATTCTGATATTTAAATTTAAAAACCACAACTCCCTTATATTTAATTGGCTACAGAGAATATGAACATCATCTATTCAAGTTTGAAACCAGAGAAAAATGGCTCTTCCAACCACAGGAATACTCACACAAAGTCAAGACTACTCACCTGCAAATCTTAAGTCAATTTTATCATTTCATTAAAAAATACTCCTCAAATATCAAGATTAGAGAAAATCTCTTTGTTCTGTAATAGGCCCCGCACAGATTCCATTCAGGTATCTTACAATTATGGCCTGTCTGTGTAGCTAAGAGATTGTGGACTGTACATCAAGAGGTCCGCAAAATCCAGGCACCCCATCAAAAAAAAGCAAGTAAGCAAACAAGAAAAAGGAAAAAAATATTATGAATCTAAACAACAAAGTAAAGTAGGAGACCAGTCTGAGTCACAGAGCATACCCAGGACAGTTATTTCCTTTCTAAGGCCTTTGAAATCCTGTCCTACTAGAGAGGCACGCTCCGCCTCACAAGTTTGTTATAAAAGAAAGTGATACAAAACAAACACCTAGGTCCTTGGAAATGAACAGTGAACAAGGTAGAAAAATGACAGTGAAAGGACACACTTTTAATAAAATCAGAGAGAACCCAAACGTTGAGGAAAGATGGGAGGGTGACAGGCTATAAATGAGGTGCTGAGAGATAAACAGGGCAAGCCATCTCTGACAACTAATCTAGCTCAATACATGTCCCAGATTATGCTACAGTATATTCATTTCTTCAACAGTTTTACCTGAATATCCTCTTCCATGTTCCTCCCTGGGGCTATGTATGGAAAAAAGGGTCCAGAGACTAACAAACACTAGAAATTAGGTCTCAGATAGAGCCTAGTCTGCAATTAATCCCATAACTGTGTTATTCTGTCCTTCCCCTAATTTACACATCAAAACCAATTCTAGGTCTCTAAATTTCAGGTTTTGAAGGCAATTCCAGACATAAACACTGATAAACCATATATGTATTTTACTCTGACCTAGGATATGCTCAGATTATAGAATTAAAGAAAATAAACATTAACTCCTGTTGATTTCTTAGAATGAGGGAGAAATGCCACTGTCTTTATGCCACTACCATTCAGAAATTGTGTCTCAATCTCCAGCACTGATCACCAAACATAGCTATTGGATTTGCTAAAATCCTTAGAATCTCAGTTATTAGATCGTCATTAGCAAAGTCCAATTACAGAGAGAAAACCAAGCTATTTTAGCTGAACATTCATACCAATGGGGAAAAAAAAGAGCCTTCTTAATCACTTTCATTATCAAAACAGACTCCCTGCTGGAGCCTTTTAATTGGAAGTCTACCCCATTTTAAAGACATTTGCATTTTATCAAACTATATTGACAGGGTTAATAGAAATCGCTTCTAGCTTCACATCTCCCAAATATGTGATGACATCTGTAGTGATCCACTGAACAAAACCAGGAAGACCAGGCTAGGAAGCTGGGCCCCTAGCACACAAGCATCTGGTTGGAAATCTCACCACACCGGGACCAGCTTTCCCCTCTTCATCTCTGCTATGTTAAAAGGGGAAAGGAGTAGTGAGAAAGGAATACAGCATCACACCTAGTTTCTCTCTATAAAATGTCCCAAAGATCACGGGATGTCATTTACTAACAAGTGAACAAAAATCAGAAACAGTATGTGAGATGAATAGATTTGCATGCCAGACATTCTGTACCCAAGATATAGGTCTCTCTCTTCCTGTTTTTCTAACATACACTCTCTAAACGTGTAGCGTGCCACAATGTTATTGCCATGAGCTATATTTTGTTATTTATAGAGGCTATACAACTACACAGCACTTTACAAACCATAGAACATAGGCACTAGAGCCTGGAGGAACTCAGACTGAATTAGAAATGGACAGAGTGGAGAGGAAAACAGGAAAATATTTACTTGCACCGAATTCTTGGCAAGAATAATTCTGGGAGGCAGTAAGAAAGTGACTAATTAATAAGGAGTGATCTGTAGGAGAATTTACACAAACCAAAATCAACCCATCAGTAATCCAAAGCCTTAACTCTTGAAGGTAAAGAACTGATATCAAAGCAATTCTATGACAATTTCCACCTTTGGCATTAAACATGAATTATGGTTTTCTAATCACATGATGACAAGTTCATCCAAGTAATACTAAAATGTGAATACTGAATAAACACCCAAATGCTTTAAAAAAGGAAGGAAAGAAAAACAGGTTTAAAAAAAAAAATGATCTTACGGTCTGGAAGAGCTGCAAACCTTAAGTATATGAAGTTTAGCCCTTACAAGTGATAGTTACACAATTCTCATCAAGTCAGAGAGCCATCTCCTTTATCCTCCTAGATAAACAAAAGATTTGAGCTTCCAAAACATCTACAAGGTACGTTATTTCCAAGAGACACCAAATTAACACATAAGAAATTCCACTGACAAAAACACAAAAATTGTGTTCCCAGACATTCACAATGACCCCACCAACTCAATGAGCCACATCTCAGAAAGATCTCAGTCTCAAAATGGTTAAGTATTAGCTTGGTCCTTAATTTAGTTCTCTCTGTACTTACTAGAGATTCAGCACAATGGACAGATAGATGTTGTTAGTATGGAGTTTTATCAATTAAAAAAGACCCGATGTCACAGAGTTTTGTGATTTACTATTATTTCCATTTTGCTGAGAGATTAGAAGACTTTCTCAAATATACAGTAGGTGTCTGAGAAAGACATAAGCCAGGACATCAGAATACCAATCCCAAGTACTTTCTTGATGACCTCTATTTTAACATAATTACCACAACAGTCAAAAACAGCCAGTGGCTCAGTTGGTTGGGTGTGTGCCTTCGGCTCAGGTGACGATCTCAGGGTGCTGGGATCAAGCCCCGCATGGGGCTCCCTGCTCAGTGGAGAGTCTGCTTCTCCCTCTGCCCTTCCCCCAACTTGCACACTAGCGCTCTCTCTCTCTCTCTCTCAAATAAATAAATAAAATCTTAAAAAAAAATTTTAATTAAAAATTTTTAAAAACCAGCCAGGTTATTTTTTCTAAATGCAAACCTAAGTGCTCAGCAGTTGACTTAATAGGTAGTAGAAAACATCTGGGGAATCCCTCATCCTCTGAGCTCACTGAAGGTATACACGACAATAAGTTTCCTGGTGCTACTTTTCTGTAATACAAACTACTCGATGTGTTCTCTCAATGTGTTCTCAGATATCATTTGTAGTCAGTATTGAAAAGAATCACCTAAATGATTTTGATGGTCTTTTCATAAATTTCTCTTTAGTTTCCCAAAGACCATGTTGCCAATTCATTGCGAAATCAGGCTTTAATCTCCTCTCATTCATCACCAGTGACACCAGCCCCCTTCTCTATTCAAGGCGGAAACCATCTGCAATAGTTCTGCCCGATTTCCCCAGGAATTTTAGCTTCAACTGCCTGGTTTCTGAACCCTCAGCAATGGGAGCAATTTACCTCAATCGACTTCACCAGTCACTGCTGCAATTTAGCTAAGACATTTCCCAGGGGCCCATTAGAAAAGGTTCCAATTTGAAAAACTCACATCTGATCCTACAAGCCAGTCCTAGAAACATCATTTGGTACCAAGTTACAAATTATTCTTTTTCTGATCTAAAATCTTTCACTTTGACATACAAATGCATAAAAGGAAATGACAGGATTTCTGGAAATTAGCTCAAATATACAAACATAAAAAGACACTCCGATAAAAATCTCAGCCTGCTACATGCATGTAGGGTTGGTTTTGTTAATCTGACTACACTAAGCAAACTGAAGATGGCGGCCCAGGGCAGAGGAAGCCTTCTGCGGCAACTACAATGCAGCAAAATCAGAAACCTAATGAGGATGTGGAGTTCCTTCCAGAGTTAAGGACCATGAAAAGCCAAATCGCCCTAATCAAGTACCTCACACATGCACACACTGCACCTACTAAATGGAGCTAACCAAAAGAAATGTGAAAGTACCCATTATGTAGGAATGGGTAAAGGATGGGAGAGTGCTCCTCTAGCAAAAGAGATGAAACACTTTAATACGAACAGGTAAGAAGTCAGTTGCAACCTTTGCAACGGATTACTGTTGCAAAAGCCATAATATTCAGATTGGAATTAAGTTCTACCCCATAGTTATATCAGTATTTGAAATTACACTTTTTTTTATTATGTTATGTTAATCACCATACATTACATCATTAGTTTTTGATGTAGTGTTCCATGATTCATTGCTTGCGTATAACACCCAGTGCTCCATGCAGAACATGCCCTCCCTAATACCCATCACCAGGCTAACCCATCCCCCCACCCCCCTCCCCTCTAGAACCGTCAGTTTGTTTTTCAGAGTCCATAGTTTCTCATGGTTTGTCTCCCCCTCTGGTTTCCCCCCTTCATTCTTCCCCTCCTGCTATTTTCTTCTTATTTTTTTTTTTTAACATATAATGTATTATTTGTTTCGGAGGTACAGGTCTGTGATTCAACAGTCTTACACAATTCACAGCACGCACCATAGCACATACCCTCCCCAATGTCTATCACCCAGACATCCCACCCCATCCCTCCCACCCCCCACCACTCCAGCAACCCTTAGTCTGTTTCCTGAGATTAAGAATTCCTCATATTAGTGAGGTCATCTGATACATGTCTTTCTCTGATTGACTTATTTCACTCAGCATAATACCCTTCAGGTCCATCCACGACGTTGCAAATGGCTTAATAGGCCCTGACAATATTTTAGTAGCTCTTCTAGAATACTAGTGCTTTTGAAACAGAAAAAGTGTTACCACCTAAAATAACGTTACCAAAAATTAGGTTAGTAAATAGAAGAGCCTCAGTTGGGATTTTTGTCCCTAACTTTTTCTTTAATGAAAAAGAGCATCTGCTATCAAATGTCAAATGGCAGTAAGTCAGTGACCAATATCAAGTCATTATTACTAGCATATTACATTAATTACTATTAATAGAATGCATATTTTGGTACACACATATGCTTGATTTTATATAACTTATGTATAATATATTTTCTACCTGGAGAATTATCCTGAATTAAAACAACAGCATTAAATATTTCCATAGACCATGAGTTGTAGGAGTTTTGCCACATGAACATGTTTGGGAACCAGTGCTTTATTTATAAAAGTTAATGGTGGCAGAGTCCCAAATGTTCAGAAAAACAGCTTGTGTTAGATATTAAACAAGGGACCAACAGGATGTACAATTCCAGGCAGAGTATTTCTGTTACCTGACACTGGGGGTCGGCCAACAATTCCAGGGATTTTTCTTCCCTAGGTGTAATTAGAGAGCATATTCACTCTTTCAGGTGACTACTTTCATCTAAGTTTCAACTGTAAGTGAACAACGTAAGTGGACTGTCAGAAGATACTGATTTATAAATGGTACCTTTTCTTTATCAACATTACCAGCCACAATCTATAGCCACACATACTTGAAGTCAAAAGCTTTCTACAAGGTTCAGGTAGTACATTCAGTGTGACTGACAATGTCACTTGGGAAATATCTACAGCTGTGTCAGTGCAGTTCTCAAATGTAAACCAAAGACCCCCGGCTCCTCTCTTTTCTTCCCTTTCCAACTACTTATGTGTGTGAAGCTAAAATTTCTTCAAAAGTTTCAACCAAAATAATACATCAAAACAGAGAAAATACAGAAGCAGATAAGATTCCAGCTGTCTTCTATTAAGCCATACATTAAGCAGATTTGCAAAATAAAAGTAATGTCACTCTTCAGTTTTGGGGGGAAAATAGGTCTCATAAAAACTTATGTTAACATAATAGGCTTATGACTGTTATTTTTAATGAATTACTTTTAAATGTCTCCATTTTCATTTCCCAAACACTATGTTATCAATAGATATAATCAATCCATATGAACAAAAGCTCTTTGGGTCCTCAATAAATTTAATATACAAGAGTCCTCAAATAAAAAAAATTAAGAACCACTGTTTTGGAGGAACTCAAAAGATGTATTATAGTTACCCACAGCATGAGAGAGGCCCAATGCAAGAAAGCCTTAATGTGACACTTCCTCATCAAAATTCATCTTTGAAATATGAGAGTCAGTTATATAGACAAATCCAGTAAAAAGAAAACCTTAAAGGAAATTAAAATTAAAAAACAAAAAAATCACTCCGCTTTTTATCCAAACAGAGCTATTTAACCGTGCTCTAAAAACAGTTCCCTTTAAGTCCTACTCCATGCTAATATTTTTGTACAATTATAATTGTAATACAAATAGAATGATCTGCCTTTTTGATCACTTAACATTGTACCTAATAATCTTCCCAGAAGACACATAATCTATCATTTTCATAGATAGAGAATTGCAACGCACAGCTATATACAAATGTAAATGTTCAGCAAACTGTACACTTAAGGTTTCTACACTATGCTAAAAAAAATAATTCAACTGACGAAAATCTTAATGGACCATTGATATTCCAGAATTTACTTAACCTAGTCCTTATTTCTGGCTCTTTAGACTACTACTTTTTCTGAGAGATCATGCTACAGTGAACATCAGATACCAGGATTGACTCTTCCTTTAAATCCTTTCCTTAAACAGAGCTTTATGAGGGTGACTACTCTGATAAAAATTATGTACTTTTTATAAAGCCACCCACAATTTTAGTCAGTTTGACGGCTTGGTCCCAACAAAGGACAGGATGCTACTGCATATCCCATTTCTTTCTCAATTATTCCTTAAAAATAAAGAGGATTTTACAAACCTGAAACAGCCATGAGTTCAACTTAGAATTTACTTAAGAATATCTAGCCTTCTACAGATGAAAGTCAGCATGATGTGTCAAGCCTAACCTGGGACTCAGTCATAGCTGTGAACGTAAAGTCACAGGGCAAAGTCTTCTCTCCGCTGGACTTAAGCTGCCTGGTAAACTGAGGTTATTGTTATGAGCTAAACTGTGTCTCCCCCAAATTCATATGCTAAACTTCAAAGTGTGACTGCATTTTGTGACAGGACCTTTTAAGAGGTGATTAGGTTAAAATGAGGTCAGTAGGGTGGGCACTTAATGATGTGACTGGTGTCCTTCTAAGAAGAGATTAGGACAGAGAGACACCAGGGTTGCACATGTACAGAGGGATGACCGTGTGAAAAGTAATCGAGCAGGCAGCCACCTGGAAGCCAAGGACAGGCGCCCCAGAAGAACCCAAATTCAACAACTTTGAGAAAATAAATTTCTGTGCTTTAAGCTGCTTAGTCTGTGCTATGTTGTCACTGCAGCCCTAGCAAACTACTGGTTACCAATATGACCCCTGAGGACATATCCCTGCTCTTCCCAGTCAACTCCAAACGTTCCTTTTACAGATAAAGAAACCAACTCTTTGTGGTTTTCACCTGTGACTGCAAAGCAAAGGGAAGATCAAGGAAGAATAGATCTCATCACACCAAAGCTCTTTCCATCATATTACAAGAATAATTACAAATCAGAGTCCTAGATATTTCTGAGATCAATACCAATGACCAACAATCTAATCTTAAATCAATTAATTTCTGGGACACACTCTTCTTTTTTTTTTTAAAGATTTTTATTTATTTTTTTGACAGAGAGAGGCACAGCGAGAGAGGGAACACAAGCAGGGGGAGTGGGAGAGGGAGAAGCAGGCTTCCCACTGAGCAGGGAGCCCGATGTGGGGCTCGAACCCAGGACCCTGGGATCATGACCTGAGCCGAAGGCAGACGCTTAACAACTGAGCCACCCAGGCGCCCCTGGGACACAACTCTTGAGGAGGCTCAAAATCAGCCAGTAGTTTTGAACAACAATGTGTTTAGCTGCAAAGTTTTGGAAAATACTGTACCAGTCATTCCTGCTATACAAAAGATGTGCCTTCAAAGAAAAACAATCAGGATAATTTAAAGACACAAGGGCTCTGAATGAATGAGAGGAAGAACTTGCTTCTGGCAGGGAGATGAAGCTAATTTTAACAGCTTTCAAGGAAAACTGGGTATTGGGAATGAGGTCAAATGACCAGTAATACCAGATAGATGTTCACTCTGAACCACGGATAAAGAAATTTAATGAAAACTAGAACTTTTGGGTTCTCAAAGCTGACAACTTACAGAAAAGGATGGAAGAGACTGGTGAGTGTTACAGAACAGTTTAAGTAGGACTATGTGTTTATTTTAAATATCTAGGTCTCTGTAAATCTTCTATCCTTGGCATATTAAGTATTTCTTTGTTTAGCTTTCCACTCTTAGTTGAAACTTTCTCAGCTAATCAAGGAGGTAAAGTACCCCAACATACCAGATGAGATGATGGCACAGCTTATTCACCTTGAAATTCACCAGAAATAACCCACAAAACTGCAACTGGTCGAATGATAACCATGGACAGCATTAGTTATTAACCACTCAAGTCTAGGGATTTGCTTTATATAGGAATTCACGTGTAAATGGTAACAGCACTTTCCTCCCTCAAAACCTTCACCCCTCACAAAAAAAGAAATTTGTTTGGGTTTGGGGAAGATTAACTTAGTAGGAGAAGTTGAATTATAATTAGAGTCAGGCAAAATATTCAAGATTCCTCAGCATGCTGATCTTATACTTGATGGCCAAAATGGTAGTGGTAGGTGGCCTAGAAAACCATATGGAGACATGATGAAAACAGTGATTTCAAGAAGTCCTAGTTAAGGTATATATGGAGAGCAATAAACCACTTGGAATCTATTTTTGAAATCTTTTTATACTTTTTAAATGTGCTCCAAAAATTATATTGTGCTATAAACTGAAACTGCAGTGACATACAAATTTGTTCAGAATACAGTTTGCAATTATAATGCAGTTTCTAGTTCATCAAGTCCATAATGTTACAGTACCAGTAATTAGTAAATGCCTGGACACATAGGGTCTCAATACTTAAAGGTACGAAGAAACAACCGAAGAAGAGGAAGCTGTTAGACAAAAAGCTAGCACTTAAAAAGAACCACTGGATATAGAGATAATTAGGTAAGAGTCTGCAGAGGTGTATCCCTTAATAATGGCAAAGAGAAGACAGCATGACAAGCCATACAGCAGAGAGGTGCTTTTTGAGACTGACAAAGTTATACATTAACCTCTTGACTCATTTTTCCTATGGTGGTGAATGCACAAAGATGACTGTCCTAGACAAAGCTAGGAAAGTTCAAAATTAATAGTTAAAAGTCAAATGCTTTCCTCTTAATTGCCTATCATCATGTGATCAGATTTCTCTAAAAAGGAAAACAAAACAAAAAACACAGGAATGTTTAAGGTCTCCTATGCATTATCTTTAAAAAAAAAAAAAAAATTTTTTTTAGAGCAAAAGAGAGAGCATGTGCACAAGTGAGCATGCGGGGCGGGGGGGAGGGGGGGAGGGAGAGGGAGGGAGAGAATCTTAAGCAGGCTCCAGCCCAACGTGGAGCCAAACGTGAGGCTGGATCTCATGACCCTGAAATCATGACCTGAGCCCAAATCAAGAGTCAGACACTCAACCAACTGAGCCACCCAGGAGCCCCTCCTATACACTATATCCTATTTCAATCTTATTTACTACACAACAACCAAGAAAAGTCATCATTATAATGCCCATTTTACAGATTCAAAAACAGATTTCATTATCCTCTTAATGCCTCAGGGCTAGTGGTAGGCTGATTTCAGATATACACTATCCCAATCCTTTAAAGTCCATTCCTTTGCCATTCATCATCAGGTACCCCAAGTAATAAATAAGCAGAAGAGATTAATGAAGCTGCAAAGTCAAAAAAGCTCAAATCCATCCACATTCATCTGCCCTATGACCCAACAATACCATTCCAAGGTATACACCAGGAGATACAAATGTCCATGTTCACCAAAAGACATACAAGAATGTTCATAGGCATCTTTAACACAACAGATCCAAGCTGGAAACAATGCAATTGTCCATTAATAAGAGAACACATAAACAATGTATAATTTATTTACACAATGGAATATTATACACAAAAGAACCATTACTGATACATGTAACAACATGCATAAATCTCACAGGCAAAATGTTCCATGACAAAAGGACACCTAAAGAAGGAATCCAGAAAGTTCAAGAACTAACACCACTAACTGAAGATGATAGATATCTGAATGATGGTTACCTTGTGGCATAAAAAAAATATATTGTCTGAGAATGAGGACCTTCCGAGATTTCTGATAGAATATTTTATGTCCATCTAGGTGGTGGATACACGGGTATATACATACCTAAAAATTCATCAAGCTGTATACTTACGATTACTGCACTTATATGACGGGATGTTTAATCTCAGAAAGTTTTCAGAAAGTGGCAAAGATAGGCAGAGTGATACCATTTACATTTAAATGAAGAATAACTTTTATTAGCACTGGGAGCAGAATCTGGAAGTTCCGTGAAATCTGTACCGCTCCTCAGATATACTGTTACTGCCAGGGAGCAGCTGGGAAGTCTACCTCTTAAAAATGAAGCTGCACGTTAATTTGGTCGGGGGCAAGTACCCAAGTCAGGGAAGCCCAGGTTCTGTGTCACCACCTGGGGGGCAAGAGTCTCAGAGGAATGACTCGAGCCGAGGCTGGGCGGTAAGAAGACACTGAAGACATGCAGGAAGACACAAGGAGCAGGGGAAGGACGCTGGAAGAAATAGAGGCTATATATTCTGGGAACACAACTTCTGCTTCAGAAGATTGAAGACAAAATGGGAAACATACCAACAACTGTTCTCTAGTTTGTGGATTTTTTTTAATTGTACAAAATGCACTTATAGATAAACGTACTTGTAGTCCCCCCTGCCCCCCTCCCCCATCTGCTTTAACACCAACACACAAGTCTGAAGTATAGCTGACTCTTGAACAGTGTGGCGTTAGAGACACTGACCACACCCTTGCAGTCGAAAAATCCATGTGTAACTTTTGGGTCCCCAAACCTTAACTCCTAATAGCTTACTGTTGACCAGAGCCTAACCAATAACACTCAATTAACATGTATATTGTAAATTATAAGTAGTATATACCGTACTCTTATAATAAAGTGAGCTAGAGAAGAAAATGTTAAGAAAATCATAAGAGAAAACACATTTACAGTACTATATTCTACTCATTGGAAACAATCCATGAATAAGTGGACAATGTGTAAGTGAACCCTTGTTGTTCAATGGTCCACTGTACATAAGCTACCACTAAGCAGACGTGAAGGAGGTACCAGGGAGAGCGGAAAGGAGGGCTGACGGACAGCAAGGTCACAACTGTGGGGGTATAAATAGTGCACGGCTCCAAAAGCCTGCATCTCTTGCTGCTTTAGATTTACTGACTGGTCTTGTTTTTTGGTTTTTTAGTGACTTTTTTTAATGCCAGTGCCCTAAATTCTTGATTGCCTGCTGCATTAACTTGGCACATTTTAAAGTCTGCACTCTCTAAATGTCTGCACGTTGGTAGGCTAACCAAGAGACAAGAGCCTGCTACTTACCTTAACCGAAGTCCTGAAAGGAGCAGCCCACTGTTATTATCTCTGAAGCTCTTTTGAAATGGAACCACCCTTGCTGAAATTATCCCACATTTGTGTACTCTTACGGATTCTGAAACGACCTGGTTCTTATGCTGGATCATTTTCCATGCTGGGAACACATCTCTCAGAACCCAGAACTGACTTAACATACAATTCTTAAGAAACCTCTTTCTTATCTACCTGGACCCTCTCAGTTTCTCCTGGATGATGAATTTCTTTCATAAACAAGGTGAATCACTTCTAGTCAACAATCCAAGATTCAACTACCTCAAACTGTCACATTCATATGTAAGAACATGAGAGAATGCGAAATTAAAATGCTATAGATCAGAGGCCATACAAATATAATCCATCTCCCCAAAGGCCCCAGCACTTGCCCAGCTGAAGACCAAACTCCAGACAAAGACAAAAGCTTTTCTAGCTGTAATTGGTTTGTAAAAACCAAAGTTTATCTACTGCCCACCGGCATTTATCAGCTCTAATACTTCAAAGGCTGATACAAGAGCTCATTTTATTTGAGCTCCACAAATCCTTGAACATTCCTAAGTATTTTTCAATTCAAATTCAAATGAATATTATTTTATTGAGGACGTATGTTTTTAAAAATTTAACAAGACTATTCCATTACCAAACCCAGAACACAAGTATTCGTGGGGTAGCATACTCCTGGTACTTGTGTGTAATGCTCCTACATTCATATAGCACTACAATCCCATTATCCCCAGGCTTAAATTAATAAAATTGTTTGTCTTGTCAGCTTGTGTTACACGATGTACAAACTTGTTAGATAATCAGCAGAGGCATGACAATTCATTATCCTACAGGGAGCCGGTCTGAACCCAGCAGCTTCCGCTCTCAGACAGAGCGAGAGCCACCACATCAAATGAGAGCAGCCGTTACTGCCAGTTGCCGCACACTCTGAAGGGCAGAGACACAGAAACTCGGCATACATCCTTCTCTTCACCAGCAGCAAGAGATTTTTAAATTTCACTCCCAGATACAAAGCACCTATGGCTGCCCGGTATCAGCAGGACTATATTTTGAGAAGCCTCTGAAACAAGACAGCTTCAGCTTATTCTGAGGCTCGGATTGGCTGGCAAGAGTAAAGATGCTGTCAGATGGGATAGTGGGTTGTAACATCAGCACTTGGCTCGCGTCAAATCACCAAATGTTATTCTTCTCCAGCAAAGATGGGGGATGGGGGAAAGGTAGGGGAGAAATGAACCCTTTCAAACAGCAGAACTTCGCTTTGATGCAGCTTCAATCAGATGCCTCCACACGACAACTGCACAGAGGCAGGCATTTAGCCGTCACTCCACCAGCTGTGGAAGAACCAGATGTTACTCCTCTTAGGATCCATGCTACCCAATATAAACAATGCTGCACTGAGTTAGGTAGGCAGGAATCTACTCCAGTATTTCAGGTAACAGGAAGAAGATGCCAGTTACAAAATACACTTCTTGGCATCATTCACCTGAAATACAAGTTGGTGGCAGATGGAAGACCATACTCCAATCGTTTTTCTGTAGGTTACAGAGTCACCTCTACAACTTGGCCCCAGAGCTAAGTACTGATATGCAAACCAGAACAAGTCCATGGACCCAAAGGGATTTGTTCAGATCTAAAAGAAATGAGCTTTTGGAAAAGTAAAAATGCTAATAAAAATAAGACCCACAACTTGAATACTATATTCCCTATAGACCCACCACACCAGTGTGAATTTTTTGCAGGCCAAAAGTAGTTTGACATTTCTCCCCACAGTAAAGGAATATGGGTTCTCCATTTGGGGCCGGATAAATCTGGCCATCCACCAAGTCTGTGGTATTGTTTCAAAATGCTGTCTCTCTCTCTCTCACTGGGAGAGGATGATAATCTCCTACCTCATTGTCAAATGTGGCTGTGTGGTTTATAAAAGCCTTCCTTGGGGAAGGATTATACATCGCTGTCCTGGTGAATTCAGAATGGCCAGGGAAATGGAAATGAGTCAGCTCTTGGTTGCCATGTCTGTCTTTCCCTCCGCTATGATACTGGTAAGAGCCCAGATAATGAATGATCTATCAGCCTAAGTCCCAAAGTGAAGAATACATGAAGCAGAACCATAGCTTACCTATGATGGATAGATGAGTGAGAAATAAACCTCTACTTTTTATAAGCTACAGAGCTTTGTAACTGCAACAGAACTTAGCTAACATGGAGTAAGTAAAGGCTACAGAAAATTTGGTCCCAGCAAATGCTGCAGTAAAAAGCAACAAAACATCCAATCAGCGGCAGAACAGGATCTTCCAAAGAATGATGGCTCATGTTAGGAAAGCAAAATTCTTTTATTCTACCTGACCTCCTCAACCTGAGCCCTATTTTCACTCAAGAAGATAATCTATACAATTCCAACACAGCAGTCATTTTCTATTCTCAAAACAGAAAACACTGTGATGCAAAATGACACGCATACTCAGAAAGTCTAGTATCTGTTTTATCTTTCTCTGCTTCCTATTTTGCTATAAGGCTGCTAGATCCAATTCACTTCTAATTGATAATCTACTTTGGGCTAAATGTGAATAAAATATGAATAAATAGGCTCTAAGGGCTCCAGGGACCTCTACAGAAAGCTAATTTTTCTTAAAGGATTTTTATTTACTTATTGGAGAGAGAGAGAATGAACGAGTGGAGGGAGAGGCAGAGGGAGAGGGAGAAGCAGACTCCCCCCTCCCTGAGCACAGAGCCCAACACGGGGCTCGATCCCAGGACCCTGAGATCATGACCTGAGCTGAAATCAAGAGTGGGCCGCTTAACTGACTAAGCTACCCAGGAGCCCCTGAAAGCTAATTTTTAAGAAGATACCTATTTTGGCTCTTCAGGAGTCAAAACTTTACTTTCTCACTGTGATCGGGATAAGGTGAGGTATGACAAAGGAAGTAACCATATTAGCAGGAATCAATTGTTACAAAATTTTATTAGCTATACAGGGTTCAAGAGACAAGACACGTAAAGAGTTGAAGCACATTTCAGCGTCAGGAAAATTCTGAGTCCTAAGAAGGCAGAATACAACAAACAGTACCTTAATGAAAGTAATAATGGGGAAAGAAAACCCAGGAACCAGTGTTCCACCTTACTTTGTTTAAACATTTTGGATTTTCTGCCAAAGAATCAAAAGATCTATCAGAAATGAGGACAAGAAATCCCTTCTTGTCCTCCCCTTACCACAGCCCTTTTACAGAACCAATAATCATAACAGAGTAAGAAAGGATTTGGTTGGGGGCTGGAGGTAGGGAGTGTGGGGGAGAAGGGACTTTTTCAATTAAAAAAAATGTTTTAAGAAAAATCCACATCTCGGGCGCCTGGGTGGCTCAGTTGGTTAAGCGACTGCCTTCGGCTCAGGTCATGATCCTGGAGTCCCGGGATCGAGTCCCGCATTCTGCCTCTGACCCGCCCCCCCTCATGTGCTCTCTCTCTCTCATTCTCTCTGTCTCAAATAAATAAATAAAATCTTTAAAAAGAAAAAAATCCAATCTCAATTTTCATGCCCAACACACCTACATACAACATCTGGCTTCCCAGCATCCAAGGCTCCAATGGGCCTGTTATGTACCACCTCTGCTCTTTGCGAGATTAAAGTCCACTGTTTCCTATTATCATTATGGCTGTTAGTAAAAATTTCCTCCCCAAAGCACAAATACTCCAGTAAGAATGTAAAACAGGTCGTTCAGAACCCAGTCTCTTCTATACCAAACTCTTGAGTTTAGATACCCAACAAGAATTCATTATCCAGGAGTAGGCACTGAACCTTTGGTCCTCTGAAACCCTGAAGGGGGATGCTATTTGTCCCTAAAAAAGCTGGGAGTGAGTTGAGATCACTGGGTCAATACCACGTTTGTCTCCAAGCTGCCAAACCACACAAACAAGAGTTCAGGGGAAAAACAAAACCAAAAACTGAAACAAAAAACAGCTCCCGATCAATGCTAAGCCAGCTAGCTTCAAAGAGACACTCCTGAGAGAGCAACAGGGGGAAAAGAAGGCCAAGTCAGATACAGAAGCCAACGCCCAAAACCTTATACTAGGGGGTCAGCAAACTCCTGCCCACTGGCCAAATCTCACCTGCCACCTATTTCTGTATGGTGTGTGAGCTGAAAATGGTTTTTTATGGGGGGGGGGGGGGTCAAAGAATTGAGTGGTTGTGACAAACTGTATGGTCCACAAAGCTTAATATTTACTTAAACTATTTACCATCTAGCCCCTTATAGAAGAAAACGTACCAACCCCTACCTTCTACCCTCTAAATTCCCCTTCTGCTCCCCTCCCCACAAGAATAGAGTCTGTAAGCCCAGAGCTCACCACTAGAACCACCGAGAAGCAGAGCAGCCAGTCCAATAGTGAGAGGCTGGCTGGGTGGGACCCTAGAGGAAAGCAGTCAGACTCATCTTAAGGTTTCCCATGTCTGGCGCACAAGAGGTATTTAATAAAGTGTGTCAGTGGATGGCTCGTGAATATAACCATTCTGACGGTTCTGCAACGAAACTCCCCGCCCTCACAGGTTTACCAAACACCCACCCCCTCCAAATTTCTACATGCTCATTTTTAGAAACCACAAGACACCACCAGACAGCAGAATGAAAACCATTCTTTTGATTTATATGGAGACCAGCACAACCAGTACAATTCCTGCTATAATAAACTCTCCAGTTCTATCTGGAAGACAGTATCTTAGGATGTTGACAAAGAAGGAGAAGATGAGAAGGGGAGAGGCTGAAATATGCTCCATCTAACAACATGGCTGGCTCAGCTGGATCCCAGCCAATACACAGCCCCGTGGATCAGATATTCACAGAGCAGCAAGTAGAAAGGAAGGGGAGTGGGGCAAGCACCAGCCTTGCACTCGGATGCTACTTGTGATTCAGGAACAGCTGCACACTGGGTAATGCTCCTGCGAGCTGTCAGCTGGGGAAGCGCTGTGCCTCATCCTCACTAAGAGCTCCGGCTGCAAACCCGCTCACGCTATTTGGACAGCCAATTGCCCGTGACTAGGCCAGTGTCCAGAGGGTGCTGAGGAACCAGGGAATGCAATAGGGTCATCTGTTCATAACAACAATCCTGGAAAACTGCAAGGACACTCCTTATTTTCCAAGTCCTGCCCTAGCGAAGGATTTGCCAAAGTAGGGATATTGCTGTGAGTCACACAGAACCCCACACCATTATCTTTCAAACAAATGAGGACATTGAGCCCAGTCTCTCTAGAAAGAATGTCCATAGGCCAAATGGAAGCTAGAACCTAAGGTTCCCTCCACCAAGTTCTTTCCCTCCCCCTCCCAAATCAGTAGCTTTGTCTGCCTTAGAAAACCTTTCCCATTCTAATCCATCCCTCAAATCATATATATATATATAAAGTCAGAGAAAACACTAGGGATGGTACAGAGTTTGACATAGTGCACAGTCAGAAGGGCCAGCTTCCATTCCTCACCTGATATTCCAAACAATGCATACCCCCCTAGGTAATGGGCTAAGATACCAAACGTCTCAAGTGCTCAAAGCCAAGTGAAAAGCTGTGAAAGCCATCCAGGGAAGCTAAGAATGCTTCTTTTGAACCAAGTCGGACCATCTGTAACCTGAAGTTAGGTAGCTTTTGCCCCTTTCAACAAGAAGTGAGACGGAATGGGCCCTGACCAAAAAAAATGCTGCCTCAGAAATAAAACCCCAACCCTGCTTAAAATGGATGTGTTTGCTTGTATTGTCCAATTCTGTAGATTGGCTTCAGTAACATCAAAACATCTAGAATGGTCTGCCCTCAACAGAGCCACTGGTAAACCAGGAAAATTCTACTACCAACCCATATTACCATTACACACAGCCCAGAATGAGGACTTGTAAATGGAAGGGAAGAAGACTATGGAGTGCAAAGATACTAGTACAAACTCATCCTTTTAGAAATTTCCTACATTATACTTTTGACTTTCTGCCAGTCTCCGGTTTGAGGGGTAAGGGGTGTTAGGTGGTAGTAGTGACTGTCAAAATTCTCTAGCAGAGTAGCCTCAGACTCCAGGTCTAATATCCCTTATCCACAATTTGAACTCCAAAAAGCTCTAAAAATCAAAAGACTGTAACTTAACCTAACCTGAACCGAGTTGCTGCAAAACCTGACAGATGGGAGGCCACTTTAAAGTCTTTACCCGAAGTCGTGTGAATATTCATGTTTCACTGCAGATATATTAACATGTTGAATTACAGGGTTGCTATCCACAACTCCACTGAGGGTATTATGCAATTAATATACCATAGCTGTACTATATAATACAACCTTTCTCAAATCCAAAAACCTCTAAGTTCAGAAACATCTGACCTTAGGAGATTTCTGACAGGGAACTGTGGTTTGTACTTCCTGATTCTTTTTTTTTTCTCCACCAGTGGCCAGCCGGGACTCTTTCCACTTCTGGGAACCAGCACACTGAGCGCCTCCAAATCCTCCAGCCCAACCCTCAAGCTTTCTCAAGACTTATTCTCTGACCCATCTGCAGTATGTGCACTGGATTAACAATAAACCTCAGTGCATATCAGAAAATTTTTGTTGCCACATATTTTGTTAAGCTACACCTCACCTTTTTCTCACTCCCTGCTTGAACACTCCCACCTGTAGGTTGTGCCAGCTTCTCGGAAGCTGAACTTCCTGTGGTTCCCCAGTCTCTCAAGCCAGCTCCACTTCTATTTATCCAGTAACTAAATTATCTCCCAGCATCAAAATCTTACATCTATTGACAAATCCATATCCACTAATCTACAATTTAACCATTCCCTCCCAAATTTAATGGATCAACAAACTTTGCTGACACTTCATGGCATGAACACTCTTGCATCTTTTCCTTACGCATGTCTACTACCTGATTTTCTGACTCTCCATTCATCACTAATACCACCAAAAACCACCTCACTGGCCCTCCACTGTAGTGTCTTCTTCAGTCTAAACTGCACTCTGCCACAAGATGAATATTCTGAACCCTTCTCTTTGATCATAAACACCTGCTCTAAAACCTTCAAAGGCTTCTCCGCCCATAGAATGAAGCCCAAACTACCCACCCCACAGTGTAGCTTTTGAGATCTTTCAATTTTGGTTCTAAGCAAAATTTCCAAACTTACCTTCTTAAAGCTAGAAATACATCTGAATCAAGGGGAATTTTCTGATATATATCCATGTCTATATCCCCCCCGCCCAGATATCTTGGTTTAAGTAAGAGGGCTGCTACCCCCAGACTGTTCCTTATTGTTGCTCTTTGTATTTTTTAAGTCCCTCCATGATTCCCATGTACATTCATGATTTGGGGGCCACTGATATAGAACACCGTTTTTAGGGGCATCTGGCTGGCTCAGTTGGTAGAGCATGCAACTCTTGATCTCAGAGTTGTGGGTTTGAGCCCCACACTGGGTGTAGAGATTACTTAAAAATAAAAATTTAAAAACCTTTAAAAAGAAAAAATTTTTTTACTCCCAGTAGCTATGTATGCCTTGCACCTTCACTCACCTACCCTTCCAGTTCTACTAAAATGCTGTTTCTTCTACCGAGCCAGTCTGTTCTAACCCATTTGAAATGCTCTCTTCTGCCTCTTAACTATAACAATTTCTAACAACCAATTCATATAGTCTTCTAAAGTTATTTTCTACAGAAACAGAACGTTTGATAAGACACTTCTTTTAAAACCCTTTTATATGTTTAAGCTTGTTCAACTAGATCATAATTCAGAAAAAGACATATTTAAACACTTCTATTCTTCACGGGGTACTTGGTTTAATTCTCCCGCATTCTATTAGGGTATATTTTGAAAACTTGTAAATTGATTTTAAAATTACTCTGCATATATCAGAGGCTTAACAGACTTTACTGGCTACCAATTCACACAAACAGCTGCCAGCATCCACCTGGCTGGTATGGTTATAGACCAGTACCTTAAGCAGGGTGGCAGTCAGTGCTCTGGACGTACATAACCATGCATACCAGCTTTGTCAGAGAAATCGTATGACCAAGTATTCAAATCCATTTGCATGGAATCAGAAGGCAGGAGACATGAAGTCAACACAAAGATACAGGAGACCAGGTCAGGAAAGCAAAAGAAAACCACAGGCACGGTCTAACCAAGTTGGAATGACTCTCATGAGTGCCAGGTTCTTCCTTCAGTATCTTGTTTTCATGTAAGCTTGTGTTTCCACTGGGCCAGAAACAAAGTCAAAGGAACAAGCCAGCACAACATTGACTTATTAGACAGTTGGCAACCAAATATATAAGATATAAAGGACCACGATGTTTCCTAATCCAAAGCAATACAAAACACACATAGGAGTGAGGAAGGAGAACAATAACTACATTTGGCCATCATCATACAAAAATATATTAATTCTACGATTACCAAGATACACCGTTCTACCGTCTACAACATACAGTTTCTTCCTACATTAGTCAAATAAAAGTCAAAAAAAGACAAAGCCCAACTAAGTGACAATATAATATGGTGACACTGATAATGAAAAGGCATCAGTTGTCTTCAGCTAAAGCACTGCTAAAAGTTATTACGGTGGCATGTCCTAAAAAATTAGTCCTTGTAAGAAAACACCATGCTGTGGGCCTATACAAGTAAGAGTCATTTCCTCGAACCACTAATGTTCACTATTGTCAAATATGTCAACCAGGCTCTGATAACTGCTGTCAGCTAGAAAAAAAATTTTTTTTCTTTAAAGGATCTTCCAAGCTGGACATTAAGTTTTTGGATTACTGGACTCTAATTTCCCTCTAAGACTGTAGCTAGAGAAATCATTCATGTCCAGAGAACATATTCTCACAGAAACATCCCTCAATACCCAATGCCAATTCCCTGGAATACCCTGCAAGCCTAGAAAGGAAATGATACATTATAGTAATTGGCCATGTTAGGACACATGCTGGTGATCTATAGGAGTAAAAAACAGAAGGAAAAATTATTTCAAGGCCATGATTCCCCAGAGAAACAGGGCGGGAATTGCCACAGGCAATCTTACACTTAACAGAGTCCTTTCTATAGCCACATGTGCTATTTATATCCAAAGCATAGGACACAGGGCCTTTGACAATTCATTTAATGATAGGGTACGAAGGCACAGAGATGTTTGTCAATTTGAAGAACTTGGCCAACCTGGAAAGCAGCCCTGCAAATCACATTTTTCCTTCATTTCTGTAAAATTTTAACTCTGCCACCTGAGCTACATACTCCACATATACAATCAAAAGACACCTTATGTGTACTGAGTGCAAAACCATTCATAAAGTGTTTATTCAATTATTCCAACGTAGGTTTTTTAAAAGTTATTTTAATACCAAAGAAAATATAGCACAAAACGTGCTAGCAAAGAAGCACAGCGCACTTTGCCTTGAAGTCCTATTGGTTACCTATAGTCGAACATTCCTAGCATAGGCTGACTCCTCAGGTGCCAAGACTGAATGTTAGCTGCCTTTATTAGCCATTTCTGCAACTCCCTCAAAGTGGCATGGACTGAAGGGAAAGAGACTGGACAGCAATAAAGCCACACACACCAGAGCATAAATGGGTATTTTTGTACTACCAGAGCTCGACTTCAGTCGTCTAGCCTAAAACACTACCGCACCTTAAGGATGAACATTCACAGGATGAAAGAAATGGTAAAGAAAAGGCCAGCCACGTAAAGCAATAAGAAGCATCTCCCAATGAAATAAGGCACAGAAAACTGGGAAGGAGGGAAACTTTCAATCTACCAGCAGGATGTCTGTGTTTCCATTCTTCTTTTCCATCTCTCATGCCCTCCACTGATGAGTCTGTGACATTACAAACAGATTTCTCATTTAAGCATTCATTGGTTCCTGCTATTCACTCCCACCTCAAATCACAATCCCTAGACTCTGAGGCACAACAACCCGTTGTTATGGAAATGAATGTTAAGACCACAAGGGTGAGGGCTCAAAAGCTAGTTTAGCGGGCAAGAAAGAGCTGAAAGGAACTGTGTAAGAAAATTAAATTAAGACCTCTGCCTGATTCAGTAAGACAGTGATATGACCAAACTATAGATTAAAGTATCTGTAAAATTACAACGCATCACACAATGGCAGACAGAGACTAATGCTATGAAACAAAGAAAATGGGGATTTCTAAAGACACAATTCTCAGCCATGGCCATTTCCTTTAAGGACTCCCTACTGTTTCCCCAGTGAGCTTAGGAGTGTTCAGCAGTACACACAGGTGTGCACACAATCGGAGCCTTCCCAGCAGATAAAGCTGAGTACTCCACCATGGCCTCAAAGCCTTCTCAATACCTGAGCACACACTGGAGACCAGATAGACAGGAGCTGAAGTTAGGGGCTCTGCTGGGGGCCCTCTGGTCTGACACCTCGCCAAACATTCAGACCCTTAAATGGCTCAGGCCATCCAGGACTATCATCCATAATCAACATTTTATCAGACTATATAAAAAGCTTTTTGAGTTGGAAGGGTCATCAGAGACTTAACTATTTATGTCCATGACAAAGCCACTCAGTGAGCAAAAGAAGATAAAATCACTTTTACATAAATTTGTGGCAGCCCTTGGAAGGCAAGCAGGAAGTATGCTCAATCATACTTTACAGAGAGTCAAAGATGCCTAATCCCAACTTACTTTGCCCTAGTGTTAAGAAGTCTCTCCCCACCATTATGAGTCACTGATGGCATGCTACGACAGGCATACTACTCAGAAATTCTGGTAACCAAAATAATAAAATTTTGAAAATAAGATTCAGGAACAGTCTTAAAGCTACTACCGAAACAAAACGGCAACAACAAAAAAGAGCTGAACAAATTAAGTCCCTTGTTTCCATCCTTTTCCCAAATCTTCACACAGTTGAGTGAGCACCTCATCCCATGAGTATCTTTCTACTTATCAAGGGTGTTTGAAGGATTAACAGTACTATTTTTACATAGTTTAAGGTTCTTGGAATTAATCTTCCTAAATATCAGTTTATGAATGTAATATAAGTTTTAAAAAGGAAATCCTGCTCAGGGATTACATAATCTGCAAGATGCAAATGAGACCGCATTTAGGGAAAAATCAGTTGCACATATGGTCATCTTAGAATTTAAATTGACTCCAAGTGGCCACCTAAGCATTCAGGGGAGTTATGGGTCTGTTTTTATAAACAGGAGTATTTATTATCTCTCCAAACTCTCTTCCCACTATTTATTTTGTACTCTTTAGAAATCCCTTCTCTTTCTGCACTTATACTTCTCCATTTTACAGGAAGGAGACAAACATTAAAAGTCATCATCTGACAAAGGACTTTATCAAGTGCATTAATTTCTTAAACACAAAGAAGGGAAAAGATAATCACACACAGATGGTTCCTTTGAGAGAAAACATAGGACAGCTAAGGGGAAATGAGCACATCATTATTACATATTCACATGGGAACCTGAGTGGCCCAGTTCAAAATGTTTTCTGTGCAGGACAGGCCAAGAGACACAGGAAAGAAAGGGGCGGGGGGGGGCGCCTATCAGGGACTAACATTTACTTCATGCTCACTGTACATACAACTCTAACCTTGGCCATGCATGGCTACACAGAATAAACTAACTTAGCAAGTGAGCATTTCATCAGAGTACATGCATTTTTTTTTTAAATATCGTAAGTTCAGTACACAAAGGGAAGCAAACATAAGCAGAGAATGTCTCCAAGGCCACCAAAAAGAAAATTAAAAGAACATAGAAGAAATAGGAAAGAAGAGGAACCTAAGTATATTTAGCACACCTTCAATATCTATTAATTATAAATACAGATCTTCCCTAAATCAGTGTTAATTGCAAAGGGAATATTCATGATCACTTTGCTTAAATACACAGATGTTTGACTAAACTTAAAACTTAATCATCATCATGAAAAATACATTATAATCTACTATCATTAAAAATCACCACATACAAACTTAATTTAAAAAGAGTTTTTACAGCAGCTCTAGGTTCTTCATTAGAAGTAGATCATCATTACACATTTGAAAAATATTTGTATCTATGTGTAATTTACATGCCGGTTGATAAAGACAGGTGCAAGGCCTGGGAAATGAAATGGGGCAACAAGAGGTAAAGATTCTACCACTAAAACCACCATGATTACCTTGGCCAATTTCAACGAGACAGCTACTCAAGATCACAATATGCCCAAGCTGTGAAATAATCCAAGAATCGTAAGTATACATGGCTTAAAAAGATGGCCCCCTTTTAAAAAAAAAAAATCAATACTATGGTCTTCCATGAGCCAAAAATCATAAATCATGAACTTCCTCCTGAGGAACAAGGTGACCACCTCAAGCTCACAGTTAACACTAAAACCTTCAGATTTGCTGAAACCACGCTCTTTAAAATATAGCTCCAATGTTTTTTTTCAAAAACAGCTTCCAGAAGGGACAGGTTATAAAGATGAGAGTGAGGACAGAAAAGACAAGAGAAGGAAAGAGAGGGTGCTGACCTTTAAATGTAGAGGTACCAAAAGGCCGGGGGCTATTTTGCAAGAAAGTAAAAGCATCACCTTCCTCCCTGGCATCAGAGCTGCGACACTAAGTGCTTGCTGACATTCAGCAAAACGACAACGGCTGCCTGAGGAGTGGCCTTCACAAAATGTCTGGGTAAAAGGCAGAGCTTCAAGAGAGAACACCTTGCAGACTCAAGTTCTTGTACACCACAGAGACACCTCTTCAAAGTGAAAACATACAACTAATGACCAACACTTTGCAGGTTCCTGGGGCTTTTGACCAGCTTACAAGTCAGTTCCATCCCCGGTTTCAAGCTCTCCATCAATCTTTGGAATCTTTTTCTTTCCCCCAAGAGGAAAGTTAATAGCTGTTTCAATAGGAGGTTGGCTCCTGCAACACTGGATTTGCCTGAAAGGTTTAAATGGAAAAAATCAGAGAGAAATCCCTGAAGCAAGAATAAAATCTGAGGGTAGGGGGGTATATAACATGTTACCTCCACCACCCTGCCCAGTGTGAGTCTCTAAATGGCCTGTGTTTGGTTTTCTACCTCACGAAAGGTATAAGTAGGAACACGACCAGAATCCAAGTGGTGAAGAACAAGTCAAATGTGATTTCTCTCTCCTTTGAATCCCCACAACACTTGGCTTGTAGCCCTCCCAGCATATACTACATTGTTTAACATGTGCTTGAGTTATTCCTAGTACCAGATTGAACCTCTGACCATGAGGCTTCACCTTGCATATCCTTACAGCCCTCCTCATCCCCTAACACAATGCATTGCTCAAAGGACTAAGGAAGCACCTGAAGAACTACACTGCTAGAAAATGACTAGACAGGGCGCCTGGGTGGCTCAGTTGGTTAAGCGACTGCCTTCAGCTCTGGTCATGATCCTGGAGTCCCGGGATCGAGTCCCGCGTCGGGCTCCCTGCTCGGCGGGGAGTCTGCTTCTCCCTCTGACCCTCCTCCCTCTCATGCTCTCTCTATCTCATTCTCTCTCTCAAATAAATAAATAAAATCTTTAAAAAAAAAAAAAAAGAAAATGACTAGACAAGAAACACAATCATATGACCCATGCTTAGTAAGGCACTTACACGCGAGAAAAAGCACATGGTGCTTGCCACGCTCTCCCCACAACCCCAATACCTTGCTCTTTTAAGTATGACAGGAGTTAACATGAACTTCTTACTACGGGTTTAAAAAAAAAAAAAAAAGCACTGCAGGAAAAACAAAGATGAGTAAGGTTCAGTAGAACTGGAATGATAGGGGCGCCTGGGTGGCTCAGGTAGTTGAGCCTCTGTCTTGGGCTCAGGTGGCCATCCCCAAGCTCCACATCCAGCTCCCTGCTCAACGGGGAGCCTGCTTCTCCCTCTCCCTCTGCCACGTCCTCTGCTTGTGCTCTCTAGTGCTCTCTCAAATAAATAAAATCTTTAAAGAAAAAAAAAAAGAGAACTGAAATGATAACTCTAAGAAGTCCTCCAGAGAAGTCTTTTGCCTTTTCAGAATGTGAAATGCTGAGTTACTACCCCTAGTGACCCTCAGGGAGAGTGACAGTTCCAGAAGCTCAAAGCTGCTGAAAATGACATTAACTCAGCCCTCTGGTGACACCACAATGGAGAATGAAAAATACCCTTTAATTTGAGGCAATTTAAACATCAGCCAAAGACCTATTTGGTGGCACATGTTGTCCTCTGGTCTCGCTGGTTCCGCCTTGGCTCAGTCCGGCTTTCATGCCCACTTTCACACACTAACCTTAACTTATAACATCCTCCATCTACGACTATGCGAGCCCAGCCACCAGCTGCCCATCAAGTAGAGCTCTTCACCAACGATAAGAAAGACTATCTTTCAAAAGGGCTTGCAGGACGTATCTTCTGGCTAAGGAAAAGCTTGGGAGTAAACCTTACTGCTCAGATTACCAGAAAGGCGATCTGGGAACCTGCCCAAACCCACAGGGGTAGCATGCAAGTTGAGAACAAGGTAGCAAGGCACAGTAATTTCGGGGCATTAGACCTAACAACAATAAAAAAAATCTCTTACCTTACTCTAGGGAAGCACTGTGGGGATTAATTATAAGGCTTTTAAAGAGATCTGAGCCCCCCCCCCCAAAAAAAAACACTGAATAAGCACAGTGTTATCATTTATTAGAGGCAAAGTTCAAAGGTAGAGGAGTCTACTGTGTTCCATTCTAACAAGAGGGACTTTTAAAGTCACCTGCAGAAAAGAAATGATTAGGTCTCTCTCACAAGGGCCATCACAGATAAACAGGTAAAGGCAATGTTAGAAAGGAGGAGGAAGAAGGAATAAGGGCTGCTGGAGAGGTACGCCACCAAGCAATACTCAAACAGTGGTTTGTGATCCTGTCTGAGAGCTAGCATGGTCTGTGGTACAAAGCCTGCGCTCCACTCCCAGAGACTCTGATTAACTGTTCTGGTTAAGGCCTGGGGATTGGGCTTTTTCTTTTTAAAAGTTCCAAGGTAGTTTTAATGTAATGCCCTAACTTAATAAACAATGTTACAAACAAGCAACAAGCAAACAAAAAATAATCATGGAAAGAGCATTTCAAAGACATAACTTACAAAAGAGGAAGCCAAAAAACTAAAATCACACTCAATATTTAAGAGTCATTCTTGAGAAAGTTAATTATATATATATAGAACATGAGATGAAACACCCACGTAAGTACTTAGGTTACAAGAATTCCTAATTAGAGTTTTCCAGGTAAGTTTCATAAATCAGGCCGTACATTATAACTTTTAAGGCAACTATTGGCCCAAACCATAGAAGGTAAAGTCAGACACTATTATTACTATTAAGAGTTACCAATTCTAACGGGGGGCGGGGGGGTGGCCAACAAGCAATTATCTGAAACCAGCTGGGTGTCCTACAATTTAACAATTCTGACACTATCTACCTGGAGATAAGGTCAGATCCCACTGATTAAGGGTTCAGTATTTCAAGACTGCCCCCCTAAATCCAGATGCCAATTTTGAGTCTAGGCGGTTACCTGTGCTTTTGACTTAACTGGGTTAAGTTAATTTGCTGGAGCAGCTCAAAGAAGCATTTTCCTTACAAGATTATTGGTTTATTATAAAAGGATATAATTCTGGGAATAGCCAGATAGAAGAGGTATGGGAAAGAGCAAGGAGCTTCCATGCCCTCTCCAAGTGCACCACTCTCCCCAACCTTCACTTGTTCACCAACCCAGCTCTCCAAACTCAACCCCTTTGAGTTTTTAATGGAGGCTTCCTTACATAGGCACAACTGATTAAATCACTTGACTGCTAGCGATTGGTTCGACCTCCAGCCCCTGTCCCCTCTCAGTGGATGGGACTGAAAGTTCCAATCCTCAGATCTCAGGGTTGGTTCTTCAGGCAACCAACCCCCATCCTCAGGTGCTTTCCCAAAGTTACCTAATTAACATAACAAAAGACACCTTGATCACTCTCACCCCTTCAGAAATTCCAAGGGTTTTAGGAGCTCTGTGCCAGGTACAGGCAGGAAGACCAAATACATACTTCTTATTATAAATCACAATATCACAGCTATGATAATGATTTTCTTTCCCTACCTCCAGAGGTAACAAGAATATGTAACGATGCTGTATAAGGGAACAGCTTTCCAGAAAGGAAATATTTAAACTTGTCATGTCAGATATGAGTGGCTATGACACCTTTATTATGAAACAAATTAAAATTCCCCAATGTGAAAAAAAAAAATCCCCAGTGTGTAAAAGAACATGATTACTTAAACAATTCAAAAGGCAAGCTTAACAAGATTTATATCTATCCAATTTTATTTGGGTTGGATGCCATCACTTTTCATCATAAGATCCCACTCAGAATCCGTCCCACCAGATTTCCACTTCCACCTACCCAAGACCAAAAAAAAAAAAGTGGTTCTCAACCCTAGTTGCTCATCTGTGAGAGAGGGGAAGAAAATAAAAGGAACCTACACTTAGAAATTGATTCAGTAGACATGGGGCACATAGGATTTTTAAGAGATCCCTAGGTGATTCTGATGTGCAGCTAAGGTTTGAGAACCTCTGCATTAAAAGCATCGACACTTAACACTGTCACTCTGCATTGCTCTGCTGATTGAGCCATGTTGCTAGAGTCAGACCTGAAGCAGGCAATAATTGGCTGTTCCGTGACACACAGATGAGTTACTATGATTCTTTAGGACTGTAATTTAGTGAACTTGAGACACCGATGAGTTCATGGTCACCGATGAGTTCACGGTTTTGTTTCCCATTTATCTTTTATTAGGTTCCAAGCTGTGTGTGCTTTTCATTCCATGATTCCAAATCAACACATAAAAAAGTTAATATTTAAAAAAATACCCAAGCTAGTGTCTTTTTCTGTTAGCCTTTGCATTCAAATGATGCTTTAGGGGGCGCCTGCAAGGCTCAGCTGGTTAAGCTTAAAGTGTCTGCCTTCGGCTTAGGTCATGATCTCAGGGTCCTGGGGACTGGCTCCCTCCTCAGCGCGAAGTCTGCTTCTCCTTCTCCCTCTGCCCCTCCCCAGCTTGTGTGCTCGTGCACACTCTCTCTCGTACTCTCTCTCCCAAATAAAGTCTTAAAAAACAAAAAAGATGCTTACTGAATAAAAGATACCCCTCCCTCCCCGCACAGAGCCAGACATGTGTCCATTATAACAAATGCAGCCAGTTACCCTTAGAGCAGGAGATACAGAAACCTGTTTTGCCCTGAACCTTAAAACAACACCTGGGGCCTGTGCTTGTAGGCAACAATGAGAATTTAATCATGGAGAGCAACATGAGCACGGGCTCACCAAGGAGGGATCTGCCAGGAAGGTACCTAAGTGCTTTATGCTGACAAATATGAAGGGCTGGGGTGGGGGTAGGGGGGGAACGTGCATCATGCGAAGTGTATCTCCCCACTCAGAGACTCTCTTCTGACCAGTCTTTTACCACTATGATTTTAGGACTCAGCCTCCAAGTTCTGTGATCTATTTCCAGAGTAACATCTCAGAGACCATCCTCATCAGCAACTGCCTGATTACCCAGACAGAGGCAGGTACTTAAGAATTTCTGAAGCACCGGGGTGCCTGGGTGGCTCAGTCAGTTAAGAGGCTGCTTCAGCTCTGGTCATGATCCCGAAGTCCCAGGATCGAGCCCCACATCGGACTCCCTGATCAGCATGGAGTCTGTTTCTCCCTCTGTGCTCACGTGTGCTCTCTCTCTAGTAAATAAATAAAATCTTTAAAAAAAAATTCCTGAAGCATCTTGGCCAGTGAGTTAACCTTGGCCAAAACCCCCAGACCTAGGACAAGAAAGGCTCCCAAAGCAAGAGGTCCAAGTCCATTTTGATGTGTGGCATCTCTTCCATGGTTTTCCCTGAGATCTGGGGAGCAGGATGCTGAGTCTTATCCACTGATCTGCTATATACCCTAAAATGAGTTACACTGTCCATTGGTAGGGGCATTTGGGGTGGATTTATTGCCAGCCACCTTGGGGGAGGGACAGCTAGAGGCTTCATCAAAGCCAGGAAAGCTCAAATCAGTCCCTTGAGGATGTAGGCCAGGGGAGGGCAGAAGAAATCACGGCGGTTGTCTGGGCCTCAGAAAGCAACCAGCACAGAAGCAAGTTATTACAAAGGACAATAAAATAAATAAATCAGCTTCTGGGTTCACATAAATATTTCACTAATCAGTTAAAGGACAGGAAAGGGAATATAGAAAGAATGCCTAACATTTAATGGGATTTGGGTAAAATATTACACTTTCCAGAAGTTACTCAAGTGTAGTAGGGAGTCTATGAGCTAAAATTACTTTCCCAAATGACCACTGTACTAATTTCTTCCTCAGAACCACCATTAAGGACCCATACAAACAACACAGTATCACAAAATGGTCACCAGCCCTGAACCCATTCTTTCCTTCCTGAAATTGCAGACACACTTCAGCACAAACCCAGGACTCTCAGTTTCATCAGAATCAAACCAGAGGGAGCCAATGTCACTGCAAGCTACACAACTGTGCACAAATTAAAGTATCTCCACTCACACTTCCTGTGCATCAGCTACAACTAACCCTGGCAGTGTGCTTCCAAAGCCCTCTACTGGCTCCTACAGCTAGCTCCCCAGGGTGTTTATCAAGTAGGAGCAGGAAGGTGGGGGTACCTGGGGTCATACAGGGCACCTCCTACAGTCAGAGACCAGTGACTCAGCTCTTCTCCCTCCAACCTCCCTAGTCTCTGAGTTTAAAAAAACAGTAAGCAGATGCAACTTTCATTTGGGGCCCTCTAATCTCCTACTGACAGAGTTCTCCCAGATACATAGCTGATCCTTAAAGAAACAGCTTTCAGTGTGGCCAGGGCTATACTGCCAGTGGCTGAGAGAACACACTGGGAGTAAGGAAATGTGCCAGGCCTCAGCTTGGGGGTGGGGGTCTGCCAACACCAAGGACTAACCTTCAGAGAAAAGACAAAAAATCATCAGAAAGAAGAAAACAAAACTGTGCATGTGAAGAGTTTACAGACTCTGAGAGGGTCTCCTGATTATGTTGTAAAAGATGGTAGCATATAAAGAGCTACTATAACTTCTGGGTTGGTGTATAAGAATATGCTCTGTGCTCCCACAGCACCCAAACAGTTTTTAGCCAATCAAGAACGCAGCAGTTTGACTGCTGAGTGACATGGAACACAGGTAGTCCACTATACCTGCGTCTGCATTTGTCAACAGCTGCCTTTTTGCCTGAAAGAGTATTTGTGATGCTGACTGTAGCTTATGGCCTCAATGATTTGAGCCTTAACTCCCTGCCTGTAAATAACACTCCACTTCTTGAGATCAACCAAGACGATGTTGCCAGTGCTCGGGTTTCCCACACGGAGCAGTAGAAGGGATCTGCAGAACCCCCATCTGTCTCATTTCCTGCCAGCCTTGAATGGGCGGCAGCCTCCACTGCAAGATGGGGCGTGGCACAGTCCTTTAAATTAGCGGGGCGCCTGGGTGACTCAGTCGTTAAGCGTCTGCCTTCAGCTCAGGTCAGGATCCCAGGGGCCTGGGATCGAGCCCGCACTGGGCTCCTGCTCTGCGGGAAGTCTGCTTCTCCCTCTCTCACTCCCCCTGCTTGTGTTCCCTCTCTTGCTGTGTCTCTCTCTGTCAAATAAATAAATAAAATCTTTTTTAATAAATAAATAAATAAATTAGCAATAGTGATTTTAATATCTGCTGGTCACCAGTGCTGTTGCTGTTTCATTAAATATAACTGTTTTACATACACTTATTTGTGGGATAATTGTTTTTAATCACAATAGGGTGCAATGTAATTGTGCCAATACTCACAAGTCCATGGCACGGTGGAAGTCACTGACAGAGCAGCTCATGGGATGAACAAATACGCAGGCTGCACTCACAAAGCTGCCACAGGAGCCTCTGTGTTCCCATTAAAGTGTCTCATCAGATCCCGGCCTGGGCAACAGAAAGGAGCAGTGGTCCCCAGGAGAAGATTTACCATCTACTCTACCCTTTATTTCAGATGCAGCAAGTTCAGCTGTTGGGGGGAGGGAGCCATTCTGGCAACAAAACACAAAGGGCCTGGATCACAGCCTGCTTCTAAATAACACAAATAGATAAGGAATTAGGTGATTAGAGAGCGTACTGCCAGTGGGGCTAAATATCAGCCCCTCTGGGAACATGTATCTTCTACTATACTACAGCCCAACTTGCCCAAGAGCTACCTCTGATCTGAATGGACCTTTTCATACTTCCTTCTTCAAGGCAAGTTTTCTGTTTGAAGAATGAAGATACAACAACTATAAAAACTGAAAATAATTTATATACACAAATATCAGTGGAAACTGATATGGTACAACCACATTTTAAAAAACTGCCCAGCCATTAAAAATCTTGTTTTGGAGGGGCACTTGGCTGGCTCAGTCGGTAGAGCAGCCAACTCTTGATCTTGGGGTCATGAGTTCGAGCCCCACACTGGGCGCGGAGATTACTGAAAAAAAAAAAAACAAAATCTTTAAAAAAAAAAAATGTTTTAGAAAATTTAAAGGCCAGTAGAGATGCTTAGCTACAAAACATAAACACAAAGAAGGTGAGAAGGTCATGAGATGTTAACAGTAGTGATGATACCTCTTGATGGTAAGATTTAGTTTGTATTTTCTTCTTTAAATTTTCCAAAACTTATCAAGTAAACATGTTTCACTTATAAGAAGGAAAAAATATTTAAGGTAGAAAATTTAGATGAAATCAGAAGCCTAAGCCATCTATCTGATGGGGTTAGTGAATGAACATTAAATAGTGAAAATAATGAAGTATATAAAAGTAAAATGCTCGCAGGGTTCAGAAACCTATACAAAAATGACTAGTGTTGAGACTCCTTAGGGTGGCTCAGTCGTTAAGCATCTGCTTTCGGCTCAGGTCATGATCCCAGGGTCCTGGGATCAAGCCCCACATCGGGCTCCCTGCTCAGCGGAAGCCTGCTTCTCCCTCTCCCACTCCCCCTGCTTGTGTTCCCTCTCTCACTGTGCCTCTCTCTCTGTCAAATAAATAAATAAAATTTAAAAAAAAAAGAGAGAGAGAGAGAATCCAATCTCTTCTCTCTTCATAGGGTTGGCCTGACTGTTCTAAACGATGAGATTACTGCCAGGAAAACTTCATAGAGGAGACAAGAACATTGAGAACAATGTTCAAGAACAAGAACACCCACTTTTCTGATGCTAAACACCCATTTGAAGTATAAATTAGAATCTCTCAATATAAATTATGGTACCTCCAAAATGGTTGCAGGAAATATTTTAATTTGTAAAAATACATTGAAGTAAGAAAGCTTGTGTTACAAAGACAACCAGGAGCAGCTTTTGGTTGGGGAAGAAATCCTGAGAAATAGGAGGGTGGAGAGAAGCCCCTGCAGCAGTGCATAAGGGAGAGGGTCACTAACCTGGACCCAGCAACATGAAAGTCCATGGGGCACATTTGGAGACATGTGAAACAGACCTCTGTCAGAATCCTAGATCTTCCACTTACCAGAGAAAAAGCCTTGGGCAAAACTCTTCTCTTCCCAAGCCTCTGTTTATCTATCTATCGAACAGGGATGGGAATGGAGACAATATGCACCCTGTCCCGGGGTCTCACCCTCTGCCTGGCCACATAAGCACCCAGGCACCTCAGCCTTCCTCAGTATCCAGCAACCCCTTTCACTTCGATTCTGTAAATAATAAACCAACTCCCTCCATAAGAAAGAGAACACTCTCACCCTCAGAACTTTCTGGTCTGTCTGGCAGCTGGACTTTGCATCACAAATTAATAAATCTACAAACGGACTTTTAAATCACATCTTTGTGAGTTCACCTAGTCCACATCAGTTAACCAGTCCGACAGACAGCATTTCACAGCCTATAAAGCTCAGAGCTGCCCTACAAAGCAGCTAAGCTGAGCAGAAGACCTTCTGTAAGGCCTTAAAAAATGGACAAGCCTTCCTCCTCCCTCCCCCAACACTAAACCTACACAACGTACTGCTGTGCACCTGTCACGACTCAGAAGGCACTCTACCCTTTTGCTGTGCTGTATCCCGAACCATGATCAATCTCTGGCTCCTCTGAAGCATCTGTATTTTCTTCCAGCGATTCAAGGGCTACACGCACGTGCCCAAGGCAAGCGCATTCTGTATCCTGGACCCTCTTCACCTTACCAAGTTAATATAATGGCACAAGGGCGCCTGGGTGGCTCAGTCGTTAAACATCTGCCTTTGGCTCAGGTCATGATCCCAGGGTCCTGGGATCGAGCCCCGCATCGGACTCCCTACTCAGCGGGGAGTCTGCTTCTCCCTCTCCCACTCCCCCTGCTTGTGCTCTGTCAAATAAATAAATAATTTTTTTTTAATATAATGGCACATGAAGTGTGATGTGTGACCCAGATCTAACAAGGCACCACTTCATAAATCTTTTCACTTTTTATCATGAAATTCACCCAGAAACTGTGAACAGGCCCCACCTAAACTAAACATCAGCTCAAATCATATATAATAAACCCCAAGAAACTCCCCTATTCCCTCAGAGAGCCCTGTTCTCTGAAGCAGATAAGTGTCTTCAGGCAAAACTCTATCTCCTTTCACTGGAATCCTCAGGAGATGTTCTAAGTAAGAATGGATACGTCTGGTTTGCCCTTGGCTCTGAGACCTGGAGGAAGAAAAGCTCATACAGGAAATAGCAGAGATGTTACTGCGTCTAAGTCTGGCTCCAGGAAGAAAAATGATATTCTCGAGCCCAAAATTCTGGACAGCCAGCCTTGGTAAAGCCCCACCTACCTACTGCTAGGAACAACAATCTAGAACAGTAGCCTCAAGCGGAAGTACAATGGAAACCCCTGGCAAGTGTGAAGAATGAACCTACCAGGCTCTAACCACAGAGATTCTAACACAAGTAGCTTACAAAGCACACCCTAAGAAAAACTGACTCTGCTTCTATTCCAGGAGAAATGCTCTCACCTGGATTTCACTGCAAGAGTCAGAGGGGCACAAACCTTTGTATCTGAGCTAGGGCTTAGAGGAAGGAGGGAGGAAGGGAATCCAGGAGGAGGGCAGTGGCAGGACCCTATACACATTGCAAGTTGGCTGTTCAATCAAAAGATAGGGCATCAAAAGTGATCCACTTACTCTTTGTCCTTGGAGCAGTCCTGTGCAAACCCAGAACGCCAGAGCTCATTTGTAGCAAATGCGAAGCAACAGTATTAGCAGCCATATTTGCAGTGAACAATCAAATGATTTGCCCCTTACAGAACTTCCCATTAGGGGATACCTTTGAACCACACGCACAAGCATCATTTGCCTAGCAGGGCATGGGACAGATGCAGAAAAGGTATGTCCCAGGGTCAAATAGCCACCAGAAAGAGCAAGGAGTCCCTGCTCCCCAGCTTCTGAACTCAAGTCACTTCAGGATCACCACGATGCTGTAAGATATACAAGCATGAGGATGGGAGAGTCGAAAACTGCTTCCTTAGATTGTACATCCTCAAGTCTCCTGCTGCATTAAGCTCAATGACCTCTACTACCATGCAGGACTCTACATCCCTGGATTAGCCATGGTAGGAGATGACAACCGGGCAGAAAAGACACACTCACTGTGGAGTTAGGGTAAAAGAAAAAAAGGGGAAGAAAACTATTTTCTTAGTTCTTTGCCCCCTCTCATTACCCCTGCCCACCACCAAAGATACTAATAATGAGTAGCAAGCTAAAGAGAGGGAAAGGTGTAAAGATGGCAGTGAAAGAGGGAGCAAGAAAGCAGCTGGAAAAAGTATTTGAAGCTGCAATCGTCTAAGGCCTGTTTTCTCCCACAGGCACCATGGACGAAGTGGAGTTCTAAAACCTTCTACCACTAGTTATAAATAGCAAGGATAACACTGACATCACAAATGACAAAGATTCCCTCCAGACCAAACTCTACTCAGGCTAGGGACGCCTGGGTGGCTCAGTCAGTTAAGCGTCTGCCTTCGGCTCAGGTTATGATCCCGGGGTCCTGGGATCGAGTCCCGCATCGGGCTCCCTGCTCCTTGGGAGCCTGCTTCTCCCTCTGCCTCTGTCTCTCTCTCTCTCTCTCTCTCTGTCTCTCATGAATAAATAAATAAAAAATTTTTAAAAAAAGAAGGAAAAAAAAAAAAAAAACTCTACTCAGGCTCTTCTGAACCCCTTGCTCAACTATGCCCTGACTTTTGGGCACTATGTTCATCTCTGCACTGTCCAATTCTGACAAGAATCCTGCTAAATCAGTTTGGCCCAAATTCCCCACCCCTGGTATCTGATTACTCTTGATATCTGATTGGGTTCCTCATCCTCCACCACCCCACCTCATACCCTGCTCCTTGTCTTTCCTGTACTCACAACCCAAGCTCTCTTCCCCACTTCAAAACCCCACCGTGGGTCCCTACACCTGTCACAGTGGTGACAAAACAGGTGTACTTACTGTTCTTCGGCAAGTGTCATAAATAACATTTTAACACAAGCCAAAAAAAGGAAAACCCTGCCCTACTGCAAGCACACTGTACAGGCTTAAGCACTCTCCTAAAGGCAAAGACTCTACTGCAATGCCTGAGGCACCTTCTTCAAATTAATATCAGCTATAGATTTAGAGATCTGGCCAATGAAGGTATCAACTTATATAAATTCTAGGAGCAGAAGAATATTGGCCTGGCTTAAATTGAGCAAATGTAGTTTTCCAGAACATAAAATTACATTTTATAAGCAGCTTAAATGTGGTTATCCAAGAAAACGAGAACAATCCAATTGGTTGCTGTCAATGTCTTTAGTGAATTCAGGTTAAAGGTGCCACTCCTGGGGTGCCTGGGTGGCTCAGTCAGTTAAGTGTCTGACTCTGGGTTTCAGCTAAGGTCATGATTTCAGGGTCATGAGATCAAGCCCCACACTGGGCTCTGAGCTCAGCACGAGTCTGCTGGAGATTCTCTCCCTCTCCCTCCCCCTCAGCTCACACACATGCGCAAGCTCTAAATCAAATCTTTTTAAAAAAATTTAAAAATAATTAAAAAAAAAAAAAAAAGGTTCCACTCCCAGCTAGACCCAAAGCAAGGCAGCTAAAGGGCAACAGTGAACAGGGAACTTCCATAATGCTAAGCATTCGTCTGCAGACTCATGCAGCAGCCAAAACATAGCACAGAGAATTTCAGAGCAATATTCAAGACCAGGGGGATAGAGTAAGGTGTGCAGTAACCGGAGACAGGATGACCAAACTGCATGTGCCAAAGTGACTTCATTCAAACCAAAGTCACAAACTCCCTCTCTGTACTTCAGGGGAGGGGTAGGAGAGGGGAATGGTGGAGACAACTGAAAGAAATCGGAATGAAAACTAAAGCAGCAGAGGTACAAATCAATACTCTTACCGTTCAGATACTTTAGAAATACTTTCAAGTCAAAACGCAAAAGCAGACAAACAAAAGAACAGGCAGCAGCCTGTATTAAAAGTTTTGAGAACCCTGAGGTGGGGAAGATACTGCGCCTGAGGGGAAAGGAGCAGCATCAGGCCACAAGTCTCCAGGGCCACCAGCTCGGAGGTGGGAACAGCAGCAAGGGGAGAGCATGTTTCCACCTGAACACATTCAGTTCCGTTCCAGGACAGAGATCTTAACACCATCAGCTTCTGCCCTCGGAATTCACTTCTCGCGGGGTAATGAGGGTAAGAGATGAAAGGCTGTAGGATTTTTACGCTGAATTTTCAGTTTGTCAAGTTCCATCTACCACGTCAGATACCTGGGACTAATCTGTATCTTTTAGGATAGAGACATCTCTCTAACAGAGCTCCAATGACTATTCTCTACCTGCTGTATTTTATGGATATCTAATAATAACATGGATAATAACATTTCCACTGTGGAAAATACAAGTACAGAGATTCCTGAAAAAAATTAAAAATAGAATTGCCATATGATCCAGTAATTACACTACTGGGTATTTACCCAAAGAGAACAAAAACACTAATTTGAAAAGATATATGCACCCCTATGTTTATTGCAGCATTATTTGCAATAGCGAAGATATGGAAGCAGCCCAAGTGTCCATCCACAGATGAATAAAGTGGTAATATATATACACAATGGAATATTATTCAGCCATAAGAATGAAATCTTGCCATGTGCAACAACATGGATGGAGCTAGAGAGTATAATGCTAAGTGAAATAAGCCACTCAGAGAAAGATACATACCATATGATCTCACTCACATGTAGAATTTAAAAAACAAAAGAACAAAGAAAGAACAAAAAAACACAAGAGACTCTTCAATACAGAGAACAAAGTGGTAGTTGCCAGAGGGAGGTGGGTGGGGGAATGGGACAAAGAGATGATGGGGATTAAGGATATACTTATCTTGATGAGCACTGAGCAATGTATAGAATTGTCAAATCATTATATTATACACCTGAAACTATGTTAATTATACTTAAATTAAAAAAATAACTACATGGAGCCCAAAGCAAGGCAGCTAAAGGGCAACAGTGAACAGGGAACTTCCACAATGCTGGAAGCAGCTTAATGGTTTCTCAATTGCGAAGCTTACATTTTTCTGAACTCTGGTATTACTGAGTCCAAGCACCTCCAGAATAACTATAACTTGGTACATAAACAGGAATGTCTAGACTGAAAGAACCATTCACTCCTCTGACAGAAGAGGCCTGGCAGGGGGTGGGGGAAGGGGATCAAGCCAAAACCCTTTAACAGTGAGGAGGCGGCACCACAACGCAATCTGCGAAGGCAAGACAGAGTCTGGCCCAAGTGGAGGGAAGAACCCTGGATGTTTTGCTGGGGAAAATGCTGAGCTGTTAGTTCAATACACACTGAAAGGAACAGCAAAGGGCTGAGATAACTTCTTTCTCCTCTATAAGAAATAAATAAAATAAACTGCTTCGAGTGATGTCAGGTCTCCCTCTTCTTAAAGTACAAACTGGCTTAATACTCCTGGTTCTCCCAGTGGCCAAAACCAGCAAATGGAGCAACCTGCCAGTTCTCCCATGCAGGACACAGTGTGCTCACGCACAGCAGCTGCACTAAGAGGGTCCAGTAAGAATAGGGCCGGCCGTACACAACACACCCCTACCTGTAGGGACCAGCCTCCACACAGAGCC
Source organism: Mirounga leonina (assembly GCF_011800145.1). Classification (NCBI taxonomy): domain Eukaryota; kingdom Metazoa; phylum Chordata; class Mammalia; order Carnivora; family Phocidae; genus Mirounga; species Mirounga leonina. The sequence continues at coordinate 66,918,918 of NW_023270451.1, read as the reverse complement.
TGAGGGAGCAGGCAGGCTGTGGAGGGAGCCCTGGGCATTCGGCACATCAGCAACCCTTCTGCAGAGATCCACCTACGGCTTCTGCATGGCAGTGTTTCTAAAACAAGCCCCTCCAGCTGGATAAGCAGATGCTAAAGGCAGCTCCATATGAAAAAGAATGTGGCTTTCTCCTAATTCCAGACCACCTTACAAAAGACAACTGCACATAAAAAAAAGTCAAATCTTCCTACGAGCCTCCCTAGTAATAATGAGAAAAATGTCCTAGGAATGGTAGAGCTACAGACTCAGAGTCAAGTGTTGGTGTATTCTGCCCATCCCTCAGTCCCAAATTATGAACAAGGAGTAAAAGACAGCCAGTGAGAATGAAATGAGCCATTACCCAACAAACATTGAGTATCAACTATGTGCTAGGAAGGGAGCTAGCAATAGATGTGAAGAAATGAGGAATCTACTTGACCCAGAAAAACCTAACTTGGGTAAGGAAGTGGGGTGGGTAGGGGTGGGAGGGTAGGGAAGGGAGGGAAAAAGCATTTTAAAGCAGAAACTAGAAACTACAGGCATCCCTTATGTGGGTTATCAAAAAATCAGCAGGACAGCAGAAGGACCCAAATTCTGGGACCCAAGTCTGAACGCAAAGATGCAGCAGATGCGCACATAAAGATAATTTCCACTTAGCCTAAGGACCCAACGTATTTAAACAAGGATGAAGGAGAGCATATTAACTGGCTTCTCTCTCTACAGAGATCCTCCTGTCAAACAGCAATGCACCACGGTGGCCACCAACACAACACTGAACCAGGCAAAGGCATTTGTAGCCAAAACCACACTGTTCTCACACTCGATGGTGAAATGAAGGCCTATGAAATGTGAACAACTCATGAAGTGGCCAGAGATTTTCAAAGAAGGGCCGAAATAAAAAGTGACATCAAAAATATGCCTAAGCAATAGACCTGTCATTTACTAGGAAAAAAAACAAGCATCTGTGTCCTTCAGCTTCCCCTTCTAGTCTCCGTTCTGAAAAGCCTTTTCCAAAGCAGTGACATGAAATGATGCTTCTTCCTCCATAATCTATCATCCGGTCTGAAGTCCACCTTGTGATCACAACACACTCCAATTGGTCAGGATTAGAGATTCGGTTTCTAAAATTATAAAACACTTTCCTAATAAAAATAACTTCCCAGATCCATAGCACCTATAATACATGAGGATCTTAAATGTTTGGTTTTTGAACCGAATGAAATTTCCCTAGTAAAAAGCTAATTCGCCCACCAAGGAATGAAACCTACAGCCCTGGCCTGCAGAAGTAGAAAGCACTGATGACTGCACTAAACTTGCCTTGAATATAAATATTATGCAAAAAAAAAAAGGGAGGGGGGTAATTTATCTAACCAGTGTAGGTAGCTCTGCAATCAGTATCTCATAAATAAAAAGAGAAAGATGAAGGGAAAGCTCTCTAATTGATTTTAAAATTAGTTCCAAGCAAAGAAATAATCTGACAGGCAACAAGGTCGACAACAGTAAAAAAAAAAATATATAGCCCTTGGGGAAAAAGCGCACCTAAAAACTCCAATAAATCAAGACACCTGGACTGCCATGAAGGAAGGTTATCTGGGAAAGCCTAAATAAGTAGAAAGTCAATTGGGGACCGACTGCAACATCACTTAAAATCCTGAAATTAACCCCTCTGGTGGACTGAACCCAATCCATATTGTGCTAATGGAATGCCATTATGAGGAAAACCAACGCTCAGAGAGGGGCAGGACTAGACAACCCACCTGCAGGACTAGACTGAAACTTGGGAGTGGAGAAGAGGAAGTGCCTATAGAAAAAGGAAGCCATGTGTGACCTAGCCATCAAAACAAGCAATCCAATTAGGAAGGAGAAAAAACAGGAGTGCAAACAATCCCTCCCGGAACCTTTCAACACCAGGACACACTGCCTCAAGTTGGAATGACCATCAGCAGCAGTCAAGGAGATGAGCAATGGATAGGGTAAAAATACAATCTATGCTCAAAAGCAATCTATGCATTAGGTCTTAAGCCCCAGCATATATTTTGATGTAAACATTAAATGCCTACTGTATTCACAGCATTCTGCAAGATTCTGAAAGAGAGGCGATATGAAGCTGAGAAAATCATTTCCGCTCCGGCCCCCAGTGGAGTTTAGGCTTCATAATGGAAAGCAGGCTGGACATCAATAAACAGTACAGGATGATACAGAGAAGGGAAAGACTATGTGTATGGAAATCTCTGGCCTAAAGGAGCTTTCAAGAACCAGGGCAAGAAAGACTGTTACCTCCGCACAACAGCTATGGTAAATGGTCACAGGATAGTAAATATGATGGTGCTGTCAGCTCTGGAAACAACAGAGAATTACTGCAGCTCACAGGACTAAAAAGAGACAAGAAATATGAACACACCAGCACCTGGAAGATTTAGATAAACTGAAAATACAGAACTGTGTAATAGTGATGATTAAATGAAGAGAGAAGAAAGAGAAGAAGATGGATTGAAAGAGGTAAATGCATATGGTTCGGGGAAGGATTAAGCGCCAGGCCCCATGAGATTGTTAAAATCCCACAAAAATTATTGGACGGGGATAGGCAAAATCATGAGAAAGGGGATACATTAACTAAAGGAAACAAAAGAAAATATAATTTGTAATAGGGAGAAGAAAGTAAATCAAAGGGAAATAGATAGGCAATTGCTGTCTTTTCCCAGCTATAATTCACTTACAAAGATCAGTGGAATGTATATTTTAAGGAACCCTGCTATCTACCCAGATACCAAATGTCTTGACCTCACAAAAAGTCAGGCTTGCCCCCCAGTGCCCTCCCCAGCAGAGGAACAGAAATTAATCTTTTAAAAATGACAGAGTACGTACATCCTGAATCTTAAATAGATGAGCTAAGACCCACCCACAGTCTCCGAATGGTAATTTTTTTCAGTCCTCTAACAAAGGAGGTTTCGAGTGTTCTTCTCAAAAATGCCCAGATCAAACAAATCGGAAACCGGTACAGAAGGCCTCTGCCAGCGCTCTGACATATTCTGCGTCTTTTGATCACATTGCTGCAGTCCCCAAGTCTCTCCATTGGAAACCGGTGAAATGCTATATCCATTTCAAAGAGCTTTTGCTTTTCTCCAAGGTCCTTAATGCCAAGCTGGAGTCCCGCTCTAATTTGCTATTTGCCTTATGCTCCCAGTCCCAAGCACGAGATCACAGGCAGTGGGTTTATTGGTTTGCCCTGGCTTCACTTAGGGACTGCAGCCCCACAGCTCTCTGCTGGTATGCATGTCAGTAGCAGCGTCGTCTGCTTTAGGGTCCAGAGGGACCAGTCATCTTGCTTTCAGAAACCTCAACTGAAGGGAATAGGTTGAGAACCGCTTTTAATCGTGTCTAAATGGCAAAGCACCCTGGGGCCCTATATAACAAACGGAGTTATTAGCACCCGAAACTGCCTGCCTCTGAGAAAAAGCCCTTCGGAATCCCAGGGCATCACTAACAGGCCTACCTACGGCTTGTCTGCCATGACTGCCTACAGAGGAGAGACCTTGTGGGGTAGGGCCTGAGAAACAAACACCTCCCAAGAAAGGCAGCAAGGACACTGGGAGATTAGGCAGATTACAGCTTGAACAAAACTGATCCTCCGGTGCCCACATCTGAATATTTAGAGGCCTGCCATGGAAGAACGTTTATGTGTTTGTGTTAAGTTCCACAGGGAGGAGGGTGAAAGACAGGGTGACGGAATCAAATAGAAGCTGAAAGCATGGGGCTGCGAGGTCAGGGGAAAGGCTCCACCTTCAGGTTTCCAGACTTCCCAGAGGCCTAAGCTGAAGGCGTGTGTGGGTTAGACAGGGAGCGTGGTGGTGGGGATGGAGAAAAGGAGGAGGGTGGGGAGAGGAATAGAGAGGATCTATGGATAGAGGAGTTTGAGGAAGAAGGCCCTGTAGCTGAAAGCAAACTTTCTACACTTAACACCAAGGGGTTGGGTAAATTCTGTACCTTTTTCAAGGTAAATTCCAGCTCTATATCTTTGCCCACTACAATGGCACTGCACAGGCTGAACTCGCTTCATGGGAGAGTAAGTCAGCCCCTCCATCAGATGCCAGAGGGGCTATATACCCTTTGTCATTAACACTCCCAAGTGTGACATGAAGCCATGGCAGCCCTAAAGACTAGAAGCACTAGGTTTTCCAGTCTCAAATCAAAGCCAAATGCTCTCTGGGAAGTTCTGAGATTGCACAATGTGGTGTCTCCTCTAAGGCAGTAGCTCAGAAAACCCACAGCCTTTCTCCAACACTTAGCACTTGTTTCTTTGTGGCAAATAACTGCCTCAAACAAACTACAGTATACCTTTATCCTCAGGGTTTCAGGTCCTCAGGAACATCACACGTCAGTGTCCAAAATGGCACTCAGCCTGAAGGAATTAAGATCTCCAAGGAATTGCCACTGGATTCACCCTGAATAATCCAGAAGCATGATACCACAGAAACAGAATCAACAGCATCAGACATCCGACTGTAATCTTTGAGGGAAGTATTACACATCTTTGCTTTTAACTCTGTCACACTTCCCAGCAACAAATCCAGCTCTAACCAAAATCTGAGAGTAATGGCTACCCATGAATTCCTAGATATTATTGGAAAGCAGCTGCCTAGGATGAAAACAGCTCCTTTGATCATGCTGTTTTGTCCAGAGCCCTTCCTCTGGCTGCATTACAAAGTAACCAAAAAAGAGGAGTGGAAGTATACAGTTAGCCTTGGGCAAAACAACCTCGCCTTCATGTATAATTTAAGAGAAAAGAACTTGTCTCTGTGTTCAAAAAAGGAAAATCCAATTTGCCCAACTATCCCCACAATGTAGAAATGTCTCAGAAGATCTACATAAGTTGATGACAGGTCATTAGAGTTTTTAGGGTTTGGGGAAGATAAACATTAGAGGAACCTCCCCTTCCTTACTTGAAGGGCAAACCCCATGGGGTCGTCATCTGAGAGCTTGTAGGGAGGCCTAGGCCGCAGCAGGAGTCAAACCCGCCATCTGCCTGCCCTTGAGGAAGCTCAGGCAAAGACTTTCCCTTCCCTCTTCCCCTACTCCTCCAGTTCCTGAACCTGCAACCTTCTCCCACTCTGCTTCAACACCAGAAACCGTCAGATTAGCGGTTTCCCTGTTTCGAAGTCAATGATCTCCAGAAGCAGAAGAAAATCTCTCTGTGTCTCACCCAAGGCCCTCCACAGTCCATTCGTCATCTCCAAACAATCCTCAAGCACCCCACATTTCTGTAGCTACCAGACCATTCCAATTCCTGAAATACACCCAACATTTTCACCGGAGAGTAATTAGCCCTGTTCTAACTACGACAGCCACATATTCTTGTGCACAAGGGCACTGGCCAAGGGGACAGAGGCTGAATGGGAGCTGAAATGCAGCCACCATTCTGCTTGCCAAGCCACGTGCCCTGACAAGAGGCTGCCTGGAAGAAGGGGATTCCCTCTCTAATTTGCACAAGGGAGCCACATGAGCTAATAGAGGCCCCAGCCCCAACATCTATGCCTTGGGTACTTGACTGGACTCCCCCTGTAGTTACAAGAATGGTTTTTAATATTCTTTACTATATACCAACCAAAGACTCCAAGGAGAAGCTTGCTTTCCCAGTCATTACATACATATAGTTACGGCCTCACTGGGATTCCCAAGTGATTTTTATTCCTACACCCATATTGTGGATCTCTGATAACTTTAAGGTAAGCAGAGAGCAGAGTTCTGGGGAATTCTTTAAGTAGAAAGGCAAACACTCTGAATCCTCCTGTATAAAGACTGCAAAAGCAACATCCCAAGTTCTCCTTCAGTACTCCATTCACCCCCAGGCCCTTGGTCAACTGGGGCTTAGCAAAACAAAGCTGAGAACTCCTTCCTGCAGATGAGTTTTCATCTAGCATGATCTTCTCTTATAAATGCAAATTACTTTCATGTTTTGTAAATGCAAGCCACCAACGCAAGAGTACTCAAATCCAAACATGCCATTCCCTAGTTTAAAATTCCTCACACAAAAATCTAAAAGTATGGCACACATTTTCAGCATGTGGCCCCTGTTCTAACTCCCAAGACCATTTCTTACTACTCCCTAGCATTAACTACTCTCTATTCCAGTCATACAAAATACCCCAAGAGTCTCTCTCTTTAAAAGTATCCTGAGATATTCACAGGACATGCGTGATCTGGCCCTGCCTACATCATACCACTAACGCACTATCCACAGTGGCCATCCATTCCCTCTTCCCAAATTCACCCAACTCGTCATTACTGCTGTCTCAGTCAGAAACTGTCTTCTCCCCACATTTTACCTAGCTCAGTCCTAGTCACCCCGAGGCTTTACATGTCACTTCCTCCGAGAAGCCTTCCCAGATTATACATTCTTATAAACTCTAAACTTTTCTTTCATAAGACTTCAAATAAATGAAATTACTCATGTATTTCCCCTACTAGGTTCTAAAGTTCCATGAGGATGATTCCATGAAAGTTTATTGCCTGCTGCATCCCCAGCATAGTATCTGGTGCAAAGTAGATACCCAGTAAATACTTATCAATGATGACAAACCCAAACCCATTCATGTTAATTTCTAAACCTATCCTGTCCATTACAGAAGTCACCACCAACAGGAGGCTGTTGAGCTCCAGAAATACACTAGAACAAACTGAAATGTGTTCCAAGTATAAAACATACACCAGATTTCAAAGACTTAGTAAAAATCAAATTAAGTAAAACATCTCGTTTACTTTTTACATTCATTAAATGTTGAAATGAGGGGCACCTGGGTGGCTCAGGCGGTTGAGCATCTAATTCTTGATTTTGGTTTAGATCATGATCTCAGGGTTGTGAGATTGAGCCCTGCTTCAGGCTCCGTGCTCAGTGGGGAGTTAGCTTGAGATTCTCTCCCTCTCCCCCTCTCCCTGCCTATGCTGGCGCACACGTGGGCATACTCACTCTCTAAAATAAATAAATCTTTTTTTAAAAATGTTGAAATGATACTGTTTGGGATATATTAGGTAAAATATAATGTATTAAAATTGATGTTTTTAATATAACTACTAGGCAATTTTCAATAACAAATATAGCTCATATTTGTGGCTTGCATTATAGACCTATGGAGCATTGCTGGTCTAGGAGTGCCCTTTCTTCCATCTGCCAGCTTCTCATCAGTGAACACTCAAGAGGTATGCTAGTTGCTCCTAGGGAGACTTCCCTGAGTGCCCACTGTAACTGGGTTCTTCACGGCACCCTCCACCATTGTGCTCAAAGTACATTATGTTAACTTAGTTCTTATGTGACTGCCTCATTAAAATCTTTCAAAGGAATTTAAGAAATAAGAAAAATCATGACTCCCTTCACCTAAGCCATATATTATAGACTCTTGCAGCTGAGCCTTACTTCAAACTTTCTTAAAATGGAGTAAGATCTCAGAAGTGAACAGAAGTTAAAAATAAAATAAAAAAATAGATGACTTACCTTGGTAAAGAACAAGGAATTCCATAAACAGGATCCTGCCTAAACTAGGGAATATATTCCAACAATTTCCCATTATCTACTAGGCTAGGGGAAAAATCCATCCATCACCCCTTGAGGAGTTCCAAAGGGTCCTGAAAAACTAAAAATTCTCAGCAGTAGTTCCTACTCCTCCTGAAAACCTGCTATTCACCCTACCTAAGCGACAGCACCCCCACCCTCCCTAAAAACTGCTTGAAATTCAGCTACATAGTCTACATTAACATAATGCTTTGGCCAATGATGCAGGCACAAAAATTAACGTTCAAGAATTTCAAAGTTGTGGTTGCTGTGGGAACCTTAATTCCAACTGCATGGCACAGATGCGAATCGTGGAGTACTCCCAATACTGATAAAATTGGAGATGTCTATTTACTCTGTGCAATGAGGCACAGCTACAGTTACTGAGAGAACCTTATTTTGGCATTTCTAGGCTTTCATGCATTTAAATTCTCAACCTTACCACAATACCATTTGCCGCATTAAACTGCCTCGGGGCGGGGGGGGGGGGGGGGCGGCGGCGTAGAGAATGAACTGATTGGCCAGACATTCAAAGAATCCATCCTGTATATGTTTCTTATGCACGATCTGATTCAAAAGACAATCATGATATTTTTACTTTACTCTTATGGGCTGTCTGTAAACTCTCATGCAAATGGAAACAGGGCATGAATTTCAACTTGTAAATGCACCAAGACATGTGTACGTGCAAAACATCAGAAAAGCAAATTTCCTGTCTTTAGAACTACAAAAGGGATAAATTAAAGCACAGAGCACTAATGTCAACCACGCTGTGCTTAATTTCTGAAAACTAGCCAAACACCTGCGTGTGACACCGGCTCTCACAGTGGACCCAGTTCTATAACCAGTTCCACACTGTAATGATCCGAGGGTAAAAAATAAGAGTTGGAAAGAGGTCTTTGTAAAAACAAGATAGAACCAAACAAACAAAGTCAAGAAAAACTTCAATCCCTATCTCCAACCTCTCATAACAATGGAAAGAAAAGGCCCAGAAAATGTAAAACAAAACTGCCTGCAAACTACCAACTCCCATAGTTTTCATCCTAAGCATTTCTCAAAAATGACATTCCCCAATCATACATACTGGTTAGGCAAGCACCTTTGCTGCCAAAAGATCCAACAACTAGCTCAAAAACGGGGTAACTAATAATTACAGTTACCACTTGCAACAGATTAAACAAGAGGCCCCAGAGTATATGTATAACAAGATTCATTTCTTCCTTGAACAAAACATACAGAACTGGCCTTATAAAACGACCAGGCCTTATAATCATGCACGTGAGATACAGATACTTCTCCTCTCCTTACTCTCAGAGAAGTAAAATCTTGTTAATAAATAAAACTTAACCATTGCTCTTAACCACTGCCCACCCATCCCCACCCTAACTCCTCTCAAACCCCTTAGGGAGGAATGCCAGCAACGCCCGCCTAAAACAAAGCAGAGCAGTGAGTGTGGTTCAGGAGAAACTGACACCTGCCCAACGACAGCCAGGATGCAGACATTAGGAAACAATACTCTGGAGATTTAAAATACTGTCTTTTAGCATTCTCACACATATGTACCATGTTTAAGTATTCTCTGGCATCTTCCCTTTGGTTTTTGAAAAGAGGCTCCACTGCCTCTCTATTCTCACCTGCGTGTTCTCCCCTTCCAGCCTCGGTGGTCGGATACTGGACAGGTGGATGGTCTTGTAGTCACCAGAGTTCAGTTTCACGACAATGGCATCTGCATTCAGCACCTGCATCACCTGTGGGCAAAAGGCAAAAACGCTTAAACCTGCTCCAATGGGCCAGATCTCACAGCACACATGGTAAGGAGCAAGGCCCACCACAGTCATAGGAAGAAAAGTCAGTAGCCATTTGGGGGTAGATCCAATATCATCCTTCACAGTGCAATGATGTTGGAGAAAACAATGCTATAATTATCAGTCCCCAAAGACCTTATTATGATTTCTCAATGAAGCAGAATCTATATCATTCACAAAAATTATCTTTTTTATCTTTTGCCCTGACCAAAACTTGCAGTTAACTACAAAGCTTACTGGAAATCTAGTCTCTGTGTTATTCAAGATATTCCTTGAAACAGGTTCTAAACTAATATCAAATCTGTATCTCAATGTGAATCTAGGAGAAGAGGCAAGGGCTGGATTAGAAGATATCAGCACTAGATAAGAACCAAAACAGGATGCTCCAAAAGAGAGCAGAAAAATCAAAGACAAGTGAAAGGCAAAAAGAATTGTCTTCACAGTGTGGGAAAGGAGAGGCTCACCTGTTAATCTCAGGGCAGAAACATTAAATTGCTAAGATACTACTTCAACTACTCGGAAAGCCAACTTTTCAGAGCACTACTATGGGCAACTTTGGTTTTTTTTTTGTTTTTTTTTTTT